>NW_005369942.1:6609543-6651609 GCF_000412655.1 Myotis brandtii
TTAAACTAGAGGCCCGATGCACAAAATTCATGCAAGAGTAGGCCTTCCCTTCCCCCGGCTGCTGGCACCGGCTTCCCTCTGGCACCCAGGACCCAGACTTCCCTTGAAGCCCAGCTTAATCCGGAAGGTTGTCCAGAAGGACATCTGGTCTAATCAGCATATTACACTTTTATTATTATAGATATTTTCCCATGTTATCAATAGTGTTTCCCCTGAGTAAACTGACTTTAGTTGAAGCCTGTTTAGATTTGGGATCTCTAGGAATGAATGATAAATAAGGGTAGTAATTTTTCATCCTCTAAATCAGTCAAGGAGCCATTGTGCTGTGGTACAACTTATCCCTTATGAGAAGACTTCCTAAAAAGTGAGTGAAAGGGTTGCTGATTTTTTATTTTTAGAAAATTTTATTATGGCAAACTTCACTTTCTGAACTTTAGTTTAATATTATACTAAAAGGTAACAATGGAATAAATTCTCCATGCATCTCATCATATACAAAGACTTCTCTAAACTGCTGAGAAGTTCCATTCCTTGGCTGGCTTTTTCATGCTTTGGGACCACTGGGAGGATGGGGGAGGAGATAAAATATAGTACACATGTCTTTACTTTTGTTTCTGGCAAATTTACTGTTTTTGGTGAAACCCAAAGAGTTTGTTGCTAAGGTACTTATGGAAACAGAGGCATTATAAACTGTTAGCTTTAAAATTTTTTATTTATATTTTTCTTTAGCATGCTTAAAATATGCAGGGATGGGAGGTGGTGAAAGGATGCCATGGTTTAAGATTGTTGTTCCTTTTAGAGACCAAGTTTCAGGAAGAGAAAATGTAGACACTCAGGCACATTGTGAAGCCTGCCTGCTACCCCAGCAGCTCCTGTGCCATGGCCTATAATGATTCCCAAGCACATCATGTCATCCATTCACCTGCAGCATGACTACTGCATGCTAAGCGTGTACTCTTGATTCTGGAAAAAAGATACACACACCCTATCTGAAATATCAGAGGGTTTCAGGATGACATTCACATATTAATTGCCAAAAATGTAAACTAATATCCACCTCACTCTTCTTATCCATATGTATTCCCTTAGAACCTAGAGTCTCTTATGCACAGAAATTATAAGACACCTCTTGAGATTACTGAATGTGTGGCCTTACATGGTAAATGCAATTTCCAAAAGTTTTAAATTTAAAGTCAAGGTATATCTAAACCACTGGGGAAATCTGGCTCAATTTGTATTATCATTTTTCACCATATCACGTTATGCTTGGTCTCTCTGGAAATTTTCTTCTGAAGTACAGGCAAAGTTTCTGTCATTAGGGGTCTAGTGTTGTGTGAAGTCAGCAAATACATTTCAAACTTTAAAATATGCATTAAAGGAATTATATCTGCAGCCAGTAATTGCAGTGCGACATAAGCCTTGGCCTAATGGGCTCAAGGACAATGCTCAAGTAATACCTACTTGCTATAATATTACATAACAGTTTTATGTAAACATGATCTCATGTAAGTGTTCATTTCATAGTGACTTCTGCTATCAATATTCAATCTACTTAGTAACCAGAAACTGTCAATATGCCCTTCACCCCTTATGTTCTTGAGTGACAGGTTCCACTTCTCCAGCTTGTTATTTATTTGTTAGCTGCATTGATTTAAATTCTTCCTCTGCTTCTACTTACATGTCTAGAGGGGAATGATATTAGCACAGACATTGTGACAAAGACACAATGAACAGCTTAAAGTGATCGCTCCTGGATCAATTTGTAGGGTCAAGGGAAAATAGAGGGATATAAGACTATCAGGACATATTTACCGCCATTCTTAATTACACCAAACCGATGGCCATGAATGTAATTCTCAAATTCAGCTAATATTTCCTTTTCTGATAATAAAGAACCTGATCCTGCCATTTAACAAACACTTCTTAGTACCTACTATGTGCTTGCCACGTTAAGTATCAAGGAAGAAAAGAGGAGTAAGGCAAGCTTTTTGTTCACATAGACATTTTTTTAAATAACAATACAAAATGGAGTGAGTACTAAAGTAGGAATATGAATGTTTTAGATTTTTAATTTTTTTGTTTTTGATGTCAATAATAACTTCCTACTGAGGAGAGCTTATAAAATTAAAGTCCGCAATGGAATTGGGTAGATAAGTTTAGACTGAACTTTAAGAGTTAAATTGTTTTGCAAAATAAAGGAAAAAGAATTGACAATGTAGGATTGAGGTCTAAGGACTGAGATAGAGTAGAAATATAATGTGAACCACATATATAATTTTTAAGTATTTGGTAGTCATAGTTTTAAAAAGCAAAAATTTTAGCCCTAGCTGATTTGGCTGAGTGGATAGAGTATTGGCTTGCAGCCTGAAGAGTCCTAGACTCGACTCCGTTGGGGCACATGCCTGGGTTGTGGGTTCCATCACCAGTAGGAGGCATGCAGGTGGCAGCCAATCAATGATTCTCTCTCATCATTGATGTTTCTATCTCTCTCTCCCTCTCCCTTCCTCTCTGAAATCAATAAAAATATTTTTTAAAGAAGAGCATAATTTTTTAAAATGAAATTAATTTTAATAATTTATTTAACTCAATATATCCAAAACATTTCATTTCAACATATCAATATTTTAAAATTTATTACCAAGATATTTTATGTTCTTTTTTTTAAAAGTCTTCAAAATTTGGTGTGTATTTTACACTTACAGCACATCTGATCTCAAACTAGCTCCATTTCAAGTGTCCAAGAGGCACCACAGATGACCAGTGGTTAATATACTGGACAGCACAGATCTAGTAGGTAAAAGAAGGGGAAGTGACCAATGAGATGGTAGGAGCCTGTGTGCTATGGAATGTGATGTGATCTCTCCCTATTAACTTCCATGATCCTCAGTCAAGGCTACCATTCTCACAAATACCCGAGGTGAGAGATTGGTGTTTCGAATCACAATGAAGCTAAATTTCACAAACGTATTGATGTAATGTGGGTCTAGGTACAACAACATAGTTAGAGACAAGGAGGCATAAAATAGTGTGAATAAATATGTGAAAAAGTCTAAGAGTTGTTGTTAAGAGATGAAGCCAGAAAGACGTGCTATGGAATGGAATGGACTCTGTGTACATACAAAGGGCTTTGGTTTTTTGTTGAACACACTAGGAAGAAAATATGTGAATAGATTTCTGTATTATCACTTGGATGTGCCGTAAGCATTTCAAATTCAATATCACAATTTAACTGATCATTGAACCATTCCTTCAAACCTACCATTTCTATGTTTCTTAATTCCTCCTCCTCTTTTTATCCTCTCAAACCTGCCTCCTCATATCCTCTTCTTACTCTCCACTTTCCTAACTCTATTTCAAGCTATCACCATCTGCCACTTAGATTATTATAACTGGTCTCCTTCTGCAAACTTGATCGTTTTCAACCCATTCCCCATAGGAAAATACTATTTTTCTAAAATGCAGTGCAAATCATAAAGTTTCCAGTTTGTTTCCTTCTTTTCTTAGGAGAAATTCCCAATCTCCTTCCTAAAATTGGTTTAGAAGGCACTGAGGGATATAACTCTTCATTACTTCTCCAGCTTTACTCACCACATTTTCTTCTCACTCTTCACTTCAGTCATTAAACTTCTCTTAGTCCATCAAATGTGCCAACCACTTCAGAGCCTTTGGCAGGGGCTATCTTCTGTATGAAATATATTCCCTAATTTTGTGGTCTTTATATACATAATCTTTTTCTAGTAAGTCTTTCCAACTGTCCTCAAATACAAGTTAGATTGCTTTCCTATATCGCTCACTAGTGCCCTGTAGTTCTCCTATCCTAAGACTTAGCACTCTGTTTTGTAATTTCCCATTAATGTGAAATTTTCCCAGCAAAATAATTTCTCCACTAGCAAAAAGAGAACCCATGTCTCTTCCCATTATCTCTAGGGAATACCATACGTGGCACAGATTTAGGTAGTCCATAGGTGTTTGTTGAATGATTAATTTATATCAATACTAGAGGCCCAGCACGTGAAATCGCGAGAGTCTCAGACCCGCTGCGTCATGGGACCCAGACCTGCCACACTGTAGAACCCAGACCCGCTGCGCTGCAGGACCCAGGCCCGCTGCGCCGTGAGATCCATTAATGCACCTCCTGGTGACTGGTCGTTTGGTCGTTACGGCATTATGGTCACTGGCTTTTTATAATGCAGATATTGGAGCTTTAGAGAGATCAGAGGAAGGTGTCAAGTTAGGTTACTGTGATAGTCTATAGTAGATGTTAAAAACATGAAATAAGGCAAGAGGACTGATAATGTATGAGGGATAAATGAAGTACAGTGAAAGTATTAAGCAAGTAAATTTAGCAGAACTTGATAACTAATTAGATGTAGGAGGTAAAGGCACAGAGAGAGTTAAGAATGAGTTCCAGTTTCAAATATTAGAGGGTTAGTGACACCAATAAAAGAGGAAACACACAAAAAGCAGCAAGCTTGTGGTAGGGAAAGTACAATAAGGTTGCAGAGGAATAATTAGGTCAAGTCTGAAAACATGTTGAGGAAAATGTAGAAGACCTAACTACTGATTGAGTACCTCCTATGAGAAGTAAAGCTCTGAAAATGCGAGGGAAAGGTAGGAAATAAAGATACAAAGTTGAAAATAATTGGTCTATTGATGATATTTGAAGTCATAGGAATGGATAAAATTGAGAACCAAGAGTATGCAGAGTGAAAAGGAAAAATGATGAGGATGATACCTGAAGAGCATCAATTTTAAGGATTAGGCTAAAAAATGGAAGCCATAGTATTTCTGCCAAAAGTGGCAGATTGAACACATACATCTACTTTCAGTCTATTCATAAACCATACTAAAAAAATATGGTCTGTTCATAAACCATATATATATATATATGTGTGTATATATGTATGTATTTGTATAAAATGATGAGGATGATACCTGAAGAGCATCAATTTTAAGGATTAGGCTAAAAAATGGAAGCCATAGTATTTCTGCCAAAAGTGGCAGATTGAACACATACATCTACTTTCAGTCTATTCATAAACCATACTAAAAAAATATGGTCTGTTCATAAACCATATATATATATATATGTGTGTATATATGTATGTATTTGTATATTTGTATAAAGAAGAGAAGAAAAAAGCACACAACTTTAGAAGGTAAAAAACAGTTGGACAAATGATAAACAATTTAGCAAGCTGGACACACACACACACACACACACACACACACACACACACCAGAATCTTACCCAGTATTGAGGGTGGTCAAGAAGCAAGCCAATTTTGTAACATCATCTCAAAAGGCTTAGTAAGAATGGACAGCACTACATACTTCAGAAAGTTGGGTTAAAGCTCTACCCACATGTTCAGTGCTTCCATTTTATTTATAGTTGTCAACTTTTAAGTATGAGCAGACAACCAAGTATTACAAAACAACAAAAGAGAGTTTCTACTATGAAATACAAAAATCAAAACAGACAGCTAAATAAAAGTTGGAGGAGAATGGTTTTTCAGGGAGAATAAAACTCCAAAGAAAATTACTAGACCCTTAGGGATAAAAGAAATAAAACACTGCAACCATGAATGAGAACAGGACACCCTTAAAAAAAAAAAAAAAAACAAGAAAGAACATCCTGAGAACAAAAAGAAGGATAAATTTCTGAAAAATTAGAACTTTTAGTAGAAACTAAAAATTTGGAAAGAGAAATTTAGGAAATATTCTAGAAAATTGGGCAAAAGGAGAAAAAGATTAAATAAACATTAAAATTGCTATTATTCTCAAGAAGTTATAATAAAATAGGAATTCCATAGAGAAAAGGAAAAAGAGGAGAAAACCATTTGTATTATTTTCCTATGGCCTCTGTAACAAAGTACCACAAAATTAAAATAGCACAAATATACTAATTTTATCTTACCATTCTAGAGGCCAGAATACTAAAATTGGTTTCACTGGGCTAACATAAAGGTGTTGGCAGGGCTGGTTTCTTCGGGAGGTGCTAGAAAAGAATGCATTTCTTTGCCTTTTCTGGTTTGTAGAAACCACTGCTAATCCTTGGCATATGGTTCCCTTCCTCTATCCTCAAAGTACATTACTCCTATCTTGGCTTCTGTCTTCATGTGGCCTCTCTGACTCTGATTTCTTCTGTATAAGAATCATTATGATTATATCAGGCCTATCCAGATAACCCAGAATAATCTTCCTATCTCAAGATGCTTAACTTGATCACATCTGAAAAGTCCCATTTATGATAACATTCACAGATTCCAGAGATTAGGACATGAACACCTTGGGAGGCAGGGGTTAAGGAGAACATCACTCAGCCTACTGCACCATTGATTAAATAACTTGTGTGGAGTACACAGGTATATACATATGTAAAAAGTCATCAAACTACATTTAAGACTTGTGCAACTTTATATCAATTTTACCTCAATAAAATTAAAAAGGCTTAACTGATATTTCATGGTAGAATATAAACATTTTTAGACATGTGAAGTCACAAACTGTGCTTTCTGTGAAAGCTAGTCAAGGCTGCACAAATGAGAGAGTAAACCAACAAAGAGGAAGACCAGGGATAGAAAAAATAGACCAAACCAAGGAGAGAAGGTGAAGGGATCCCAGCATCATCATAAATAAATCCCAGAATGGCCCTAGCCAGTTTGGCTCAGTGGATAGAGCATCAGCCTGCAGACTGAAAGGTCCCGGTTCAATTCTGATCAAGGGCACATACCTTGGTTGCAAGCTCCCGGCCCTGGTTGGGGGAATGCGGGAGGCAACCAATGGATGTGTCTCTCTCACATTGGTATTTCTCTCTCTCCCTCTCTCTTCCACTCTCCCTAAAAATCAATGGAAAAAAATCCTTGGGTGGGGATTAAAAAATAACAAATAAATCCCAGAATGTCCCAGGGAAAACAGCCCAGATTGGAACAAGCTCTGGGGGAAATGACTCCAAAAATAATAAAATTTGATAAATGCCTAGTACATCTGAACATCTAGAGAGGAGATTTAGGCAATTAGGTTTGATTAGTGAAAGCTACATAGAAGAGCAAGAAGAATAAGACAATTACTTTTTCCAGAAAAACTATAAATTATATAGGAAAATTACATAAACATAGTTTATTTCCTAACTTGGCTCCTTGAATAGCATTTGCAGGGTTGTAGTCATGCAATCACTAAATATCTATTGAACTACAATAGAAATATGAAAGGGGTTAAATAATCAGCTAAGGAGTGAAAGGGGTCCTTCTGGGTAGAGGGAATGATGGGAAGCATATCTGGAGACTGATGATTTTGTAGTAAACCTGGGATAATATTTCAACTTCTTAAATGGTGTGCATTCACAATTTTTATTTAAATAATATCTTCAATTTTCTTTTTCTTTTTCAGAAAGAGGATGGGAGTGGTGCAAAAGAGATTAAGAGGTGATCAGTCAGGAGATGAATTTCAGAGGGACTAATGGTTGGATTGAGTGATGGGTTGTTGCTGATCATGGTCTAGATGGAATATCTCAAGGCTTTCAAATTAAGTTTTCAATGTCATAGCCTTGCATTTGAAACTTATCATTTTTCAGAGCAAGACAAGCTTTCTTTTCGAAACTTTTTTTTAATGCAAAATGTTTTAAATAATTTGTGAAGCATTCTGTCAGTATTTTATGCTACAGGGAAAAGAAATTTCCTTCTCTCTTCCTATTACTGCTATCTCTGAACACATTCTGCAGAGAATTTATTACTTATTAAAGCAGATGACATTCCCTAAGGGTTTTCAGGAATTATAAACAATTACAGGAAAGAAAAGTGTTTCCAATACCAAACAGGCAATAATGATGGGAGGCACTACTGAATATGCCAGCGAGATCATAGAGTTTAGAGAGCAAGCGCAGTGTTTTAACCTTTATTCTAGCTGATAGAAGATGATGCAGTATTCTATTATCCACAATGACAAGTGATTTATTGGGATACTTTCTTTTCTTCCAAACTGTTTTAAGCCACTGTTTTTTCTCCAATTGCACTGATTTTTCATCTTACTGCATGTTTTGGGGCTGTAAATATTTCTGCAGTCATTTAGAAAGAAACAACAACAACATCCTTAGCTCTAGAGAGCCTCACTTTGTTAATGCTACTCCACCAATGGTGGTTTGCCTTGTTGGGTGACAAAGCAGCCTCTATTTAGGCAGACTTTTTTAGTAGCCTTGTCTAAAAGTAACCGCAGGCTTAGGAAATTCCTACTAACATTTCCCCAAAAATCTGCTTTCTAAAATCTTGTTTTAGGAAAAACCATTGTGTGGGGAGCCAGATATTCTTGCTAAAAGAGAAAATTATCTTAAAATAGGATTCCCAAGTATTGAAGGATGCAGGCAGCAGATTTAAGGCTGACAATGGGACTGTGGTGATTATCTATATGCCATTTTTCAGGCCTGATATGCTGATGTATGTTTTCCTATCCCTCAAGGGAGGCAAGATTGTCGGTCTAGGATAATCTATTAGAAAAGTGGTTTTGCTGAGGTTCTGAAATAAGAACAAAACATTTAAGAAACCTTCCTCCTAATGTCCATCTCCAATGGAGAGAAAAAGCCTGTACTTCAGATCCCGATAGAGCAGCAGATTATTATTTAGTTTTCAGGTAGGGAGTTGGTGGGTAGCATTGGATGCTGAGTCAAATGGTGCTTTGCAACATTGGTATCTTTTTGACAAATTGCCCAGATTTCATGGTTAATGAGCCATTGTTATCTGTGTTCTGTAGATGTATAAAATTAAAGTTCCAAAAGACTAAAGACTGCCACTCTAGTGCATTTTCCATTATTGATTGCCCTTTGTAATTTTGTTACATACTCAACTTTAGAACCACATATGCATAAAATGAAGAAAAAAATTAAAGGAAGGATGTGATAACAATCAATATAGTTTCAAGTTCTATCAAGAGAAAAGTCTAAAGTTTTGATATCTTAGATAAGGGAATAAAGAACTGGATTCTATTTTCCTGAATGGCTTCAGTAAATTAATCTTTGTGCATCTAGGGTTTTATCATCTGTCAAAAAAAGTGAAAAGAGACATCAATTCTAAAACTCTAAGTAAAAAAAAAGTTTGCTTTTACATTCAAAATATCATAATCTTCATAGGATATTAATCTATAATATATCTAAATATTCAAAGATTTTAATCTATGCCTTTTTAAATAATTTTATCTGTTTACTTTTAATATTAATATTTGTATTTACATAGATTAAAAATCACACCCATAAAGGATATTAAGAAAATTTTTTGTGTGCAAGCCAATGTGAAAAATATTTATTTGATATTAAAATTAGTATGTTAATTAAGAACCTGTCATTAGTGTTTTAATTAACATTATAAAATATTTCAGCCATATTAAAAAGTATAGATATACTAAGCATCAATTACCTGTTGAAATAACTTTCCAGGCCCAAGATGGAGCTGCTCCTGCCTGAGATGCCATATCAGCAAACTGAAATGTAAGATAACTTTCCTGTCCCTGTAAATGCTCCACTTGACCAAAAAAGTGTATTCAGTCAGCCAATCTCCAAACACCAAGCCAGTTCTGTGGTCTATATAGGTGTCCCCTATATTCATGGGGGGTACCTTCCAACACCACCAGTGGATGCCTAAAGCCACAGTACCAAACCCCAGATATACTATGTTTTCCCTATGCAGATACACCTATGATAAAGTTTAATTTATAAATTATGCCCAGTAAACAATTACCAACAATAACTAAAAATAAAATAGAACAATTCTGTGGTCAAAGTTATGTGATTGTGGTCTCTCTCTCTCTCTCTTTTTCTGTCTCTCAAAATATCTTATTGTATGGTACTCACTTTTACTTAAAGGAAGCATTTTCTGGCTTCTCTTTGACATAGCCAAATTGCCAGTTTGGGGGGCCATTCTACAGCATGGAGATGCTGGACAAAGGGATGGGTCACGTCCCAGGTAGAACAGGGTTGGACTCGGGAGATTTCACCACATTTCTCAGGATGGCACACAATTTAAAACTTATGAATTGTTTATTTCTGGAATTTATATTTAATATTTTTGGACCTTGGTTGATCTCAGGAACTAAACTCACAGAAAGCAAAACAAAACCACAAATAAGAGGAGGATTCCTGAACTAATTTTTTTGTTCCTTCTCACCCCAAATAAGGTTGACTACGTGGTCCCAGGCATTCAGATATTTTCTATTTTTCTCTTCCTTTTTCTTTATTCTTTATTTTTTTATTCTATAAAAGCTTCTTGTGTCGGCCCTACTTTGCAGTTCTCTGACTGGAAACTACTTCATGCAGTGTTAAAGTTTGTTTGTATCATCTAAATTGTCTTTTTAAATCATTTTTAACACACCCACTTTAAGAAAAAAAAATCCATTTGTCTCCCTGTGTCTCTCAAAATAGTGGTTATCCTAAATTTGGTGTTTATCATTTCCAATCATGTTCTTATAATTTTATCATATGAACTCTATATACTAGTATGTATACATTAAGTGTTGCATGTTTCTATGTTTCATAAAATAGTAGCATACTATACTTATACCACATATATGCAAAGTTATATTTTTGAGAATATCTACATTGATAATTAGGTTATAACTCATAATTTTAATTGTTCTATTCTAATAAATTAATGTGATTAATTTGCTTATTCATTCTCCTATGGATAATTATGTAAGTTGTTTCCAATTTTTAAAAAAATGCTTCAATAAACATTTATATATCCTATACATATATAAGGAAGTATCTCTAGATTATATATGTAGGAATGAAATTATTGAGTTCTACAGTTATACACATCTTCAAGTTTATATCTCCTATTGCTCTCCAAAGTAGCTGTACTAATTTATACTCTCACCAACAATGTTTAGTGTCTTTTGATGCACAGAAAATTTATTTAAATTAATCAATCTTTTCTATGCTTTCTGGGTCTTATTTAAGAGATCTATTCATAACATAAAAGGTCAAAATTTTTTTGTCTGTATTTTCTTCTGAAAGGAGTTTAGTTTTGCATTTTACATTTGGGTCTCTAACCCATCTGGAATTGATTTTTGTTCATGTTATAATCTATGGACTCATTTTTGTTTACATATAAATAAAACAATTGATTTAAAGTCTAAAGTTAATGTGTATCTCTACCCTCCTTCCAAAAATAAAAAAAATAAAAAATCCTACCTAACAATAAAATGCTCCAAGTTCTGTGAAGCCTGGCTCCTAGTTATTTATGGTTGCTTCAACCCAGTGTTCTCAGAGATATTACCCACTGAAATCATGCTTCAGGTTAACTTCTCAATATATAAACCACGTAGATAGTGTAAAGTTGAGCTGCAAATGAGTATGAAGGTGGGCCTCTATTTGTAAATTTTCAGAGGAAAATTCTGCTACCCTAACTCCCAGCTCAGGCTGAGACAGATAAGTTGCTTAGTTGGTGTTCTCTGCCAGTGGATAGATATCTTTCCAATTCACCCTTGACCTATTCACTGGTGTTTCAATTATTTGATAGTTTTTCATTTCATTTTCTATTTCATTTTCAACTCCCTGGCTCATATGATCCACAGCATCATATTCTGTCCTCATAGAGCATTACATTCCAATTCTTGATAACTTGTAGATGGTACCAACCCTCACTACCATTCCCACCTCCCAAGATAGCTGCCACAAAGCTTTCATTTCTTCGTCATTTATATCCTTTGGGCTTTTCCAAATTCTCTTGTGAGCATTTTAATGAATAGTTTTTATGTTTTATCTAGTATTTTTAGTTTTTTAAAAACTGAAGGCAGTTTGGGTTGTTCTAATCACCACTATCCAGAAAAACTAAGCCCTTTAAGTTAGTTTAATATAAATCAATATTGGATATTAGGTTTAATATCCAATGCAATAATGGAGAAGATAATTTTAGGATTACTAAAAATGAAACCATATCTGACATATAAGATTCAGTGAAAAATCTTTATATTAATGTCACATTTGTAATGGTTTTAGCTCTTTTTTAAAACTCTTTTTCAGAGGCCAAAGATGAAAAATTTGATTGCTTTCAAAGCTCTATTTTTTAACTCATGTAATTTATTAATGTATTTGAATTTATAGGAATTTAAATTATGATTAACTCATTTACTCAACTCATCTCATCTAACATTTTCTTGATCCATGTATCAGGATCTATTAGAATTCAGTATGTCAGTCAATTATTTTGCCCAGTTTTTCCACTATTTCCATATCTAGCCTATCCCACAGGAAAGCAAACTGGAGGGCATTTTCCATCCAAATGTGGAACATTTTCCTGCCTCTGAACCTTTACTTTTACTTTATAATTTTTTAAATATGTTTTTATTGATTTTAGAAAGAGAGGAAGGGTGGGGGAGAAACAGAAGCATTGATCAGTTGTCTCTCATACACTGCCTCCCATATGCACCCCTACTGGGGATCCAGCCTACATCTGATCATGTGCCCTGATTGGAATCAAACTGGTGATCTCTCAGTGCATGGGACAACACTCAGCCAGCTTTGCCACACCAGTGAGAGCTTTGCTTTTACTTCAGATATCCATATGTCTTTATTCCTCATTCCTCAAGCCCAACTCTCAAACCCTATACATTCTTCAAGGCCTCTTTATATGCCTGTCATCTTCATGAAAGCACTCTTTACTGCCCCAGATATGACCTCCAGTCTCAGCATAACTCTTGTGGTCCTTATCATATTCTAACTTGATTTATTACTTAATCAGGTTTTTAATTTTGTTTTAGCTTAGAAAATATGAGTCTCTTATCTTTTTTATTCTTATATTCCATGAAACGCTTTGAGAATTTGTAGAAAGTCAATAAATACTCACTGAATTTCAGTAAAAAGCTTCTTTACAATTCAAATTGTTTATTTTAAAAATTATATGTGTTATTATTTAAAATATAAACCCTGAAAGGGAAGGTTTTAAAATGTTACATGCTACATAAAAGGTGCGACAACACATAGACTCCTAAGGTTTCTTCTACCATAAATATGCTAATATTTTTCACCAACTTCATATACATTTTCATGTATATTTCAGTCAAGGGGCATAGTGTTCACATTGGCAGTGAGGTGGTCAACTGGTCATGGTCAGAAACTCAGGTTCACCAAGGAACTGTGCTGTGGGAGCACAGCTAGGGTACAGTGCAACTCAAGGTTCCTGGCTCTCCACGCATTGCTGGAAGCCAAGCAGTAGAAGGAAATAAAAGCCAAACAGAAAACATGGGAAACAGAAAGAAAAACTTCCTCCTAAGATGTCTCTCCACTGCCCTCTATTGTCTTTGCTTAACATGTGTTGTGTTGAAAATTAGAAATGATACAGAATTCAGCTCCATTATTACAGAGCAGGCAATGAAGAATGGTTTGAAGCTGAGAGGGCATGAAATTGATAAGTGGCATAATGAGTAATATAAATTTCATTGCATTCATTATATCCTTAATCCAGGAGCAGATTTTCTAAAATGTAAAAGATGGATGGTCATGTTATGATATGAGGATGTAAATTTGGATTTTAAAAACTGTATAATTCTTTTAAACATCAAAGTATTAGTTAATAAACTAAAATTTCAGGGAATTACATTTTAGGGGAGCATCTCAGTGCATTATATGATTTTAACTTATTCTATAATTTTTCTTTTTGTAACTTTATTTTTATTGTTGACACTATTACAGATGTCCTCATTCTGCACCCCCTTTGCCAACCTTCACCCACCTCTCACCCCCCTTCCCTCTGACCATCACACTGTTGTCTATAGGTTATGCATATATGTTCTTTGACTAATCCCTTCACCTTCTTTCATCCAGCCCCTCATCCCCCATCTCCTCTGACACCTGTCGGTTCCACGTAGAGAATATATTTCATTATCCCAAATCTGTTCCAGTTTGATATTAAATTCTATTTTTAATAAATACCACGAGTTACTCTTTGGGGAAAAATATATAAACTGGTAACAAAATGAAACAGCATCTAGTGGTTAGTATGACATAAAAAACTTTGACTCGAATCTCTAGGAATTTACTTGGATAAACAGACAATAAGATAGCATTAATCCATCATGTTCCTCAATTAACAGAATTTTTTCCTACTATATTTAATAAATATAAAAATCCTTTATGTGACTTAGGCAGTATGCATAGTGGTTAAATGCATGGACTTTAAAAATAAACCAACTAGGTTTGTATTCTGATTCTCACACTTATTGGGCATTTTGGGCAACTTGCTTAACCTCCTCTCTTTCTCGGTTTTGTCATCTGTAAAATGGGGATTGAGTTCCTGCCTCATAAGAGTTTTCTGTGTATTAAATGAGCTAATAGAAGTAAAGCAAAAGTTCACCATTGTAGGAAAAATTCCCTTCTACTTATATCCAACACTCTTGATGAATTATGGTGACTGATTATATAAAGAAGAAACAACCAATCTTTTTTTCTAAAACTCTCTCATCATCACATTAAAGACTAGAGGAATAAATCTAAAGTGAACTCCCTCCCCTTAGAATTCCAGGACTATTTAACTATTTCTTCAAAATAGGACCAACTGTATGTTTTATATTTGTTCTAACACCTTGCCAGATAGACATGACTGCTTTATCCCTATCACTCAATGTTTTGCTCTACCAATACAAAACATGTATGTTTACATTTATGTATTTCTTCAACCAACTGATGCTCAGAAAAATCCATTAATCCCTGGGATAAAGGCTTAGACTTTTTATTTTAAAGCTTATTAAATTTCCTGTTTCAAGTCACAGGAATGCTAAAGAAGTTATTCAGATAAAGTTAAAGAATAATCTGAGAATACACTATTGAGCAGACACATGGTAGAACACTTTTTTTCCTGCCAGCCTTAATACATTCACATACCCAGTAGTTCAATTCATAATCATTTAATAAAGTGAACATTTGTAGTCTTAAATATTAAGAAAGAAACAGGCTATTAAAAGTTAAAACCCTACTTGCATTTAGCTATATTTAAAAAAATAATAATCCCAGGAATACTGTAATGAGGTCTAGGTTTAGGAGAAAGCATTGTGCAAGTTAATGTAAGTAATGAACCTTTCATGTGAAATGATGTAGTGTCACAACTCATTTGCATCCCACTTAAAGTGTAATTAAGTTTCTCTGACAGCATGGCTTATGGCTGAGAGAACAAACCTGGCTGCTAAATTAATCCAGGGTCCCTCAGTTAATCACACTCAGCAAAGAAAACTTTATACACTCTTTCATTTAAAGTTCCCAAACTCCCATTTACAGAAGTGTATGACAAGTCAGCCCTACGGAAAAACCTTTGTATGAAATTGATTGCCTCTTGTCAGACAGATTTAATCATCACCAGAGACCTAAAAACTGGACTTTGATGAATCAGGACATAAGAATACACTTTTTTCATTCCAACTAGGAAGGCTGGTAGCCTGGAGGGGATGATTTCACATTTAAATTTCACTGCACCATATATTTAAACTATAGTATGCCTTCAAACTTCCATCTGAAGTGTTGGTAATTTTAAGATTTATAATACTGGGTGGTCATAATAAGTGCTCAGAAATAATGGAATTTTTTTTCTATTCATTCTTTCAGGACTTGAGTACTTCATATGAGTTTCTAAATGAAGCTGTTATTCAATAAATTCTCTTGAGTTTTTTTGTTTGCTTGCTATTGTCATCGCTTATTTGTTTTGTTAAAAATATTCCCTATTTGCAATGCCCAGAACTGATTATGATGTTGCCACAAGATTAGAACTACATTGTGTAATTTATATCAAGTTTTAACTAAGCAAGGATTCAATTTATAAATAATCTAAACTGTTTTCAGAGAGGCAAACAAGAGGATAGGTCCCAGATTGGAGAGGGTGCAGGCTGGGCTGAGGGACAACACCCCCGCTCATGAATTTCGTGCACTGGGCCTCTAGTATATTATATTTTATGAATATTTGAGTTTTTTAGTTTGATAGCTGCACATTGCAGATACTGCACATGTTTTTGGAAGATACTTTAAGCAGTCATCATTTTTTCACAGTGCCTAAAATCTAAAAAAAATACATTTATATAAAACTATAAGTATACAAGTATATAAATTTTATAAATATAGTTTTTGTATTTTTTATGTATAGCACAGGTGAATTTTTTCAGCATGTTTGTTTGAACTACTTTTTATACTTTTATATCTTAACTAGAGGCCCGATGCACAAAAATTGTGCAAGAGTAGGCCTTCCTTCCCCTGGCACCGGCTTCCCTCTGGCACCTGGGACCCAGGCTTCACTCCAGCTGCTGGAAGGCACCCGGGACCCAGGCTTCCCTCATAGCCCCAGCTTTGTCTGGAAGGATGTCTGGTCTAATTAGCATGTTATGCTTTTATTATTATAGATAACTCTATCATTTGGATCAACTTCTACCTAATTTGAAGTGAATCTACACAGCAGTCAGTTTGAATCCATTTCGCTCAAACTGTACTAGGCACTGTACAGCATGGCATGATTCCTATTTGTAGTAGTAGTAGTAGTAACATCACTGCTGGTAGTGAAAGCTCATGTACTTTGATAATCTGTATGTAAAGCTCATATTACAAGAGTGTTGAGTGAATGGAAGGACTTAATTAGTGTTAGTATAAAATGGGATTGTTGTTGCTTGAGAACCCACACAATTTTGGAAGCAGAGGCTGTTCTCCATAGTCTGGGCAGCACTGTCCAATAGATCTCCTGCAATGATGGAAATGTCCCACCAGCCCTGGCTGGTTTGGCTCAGTGGATAGAGCGTCGGCCTGCAGACTGGAGGGTCCCAGGTTCGATTCCGGTCAAGGGCATGTACCTTGGTTGCGGGCACATCCCCAGTGGGGAGTGTGCAGGAGGCGGCTGATCAATGTTTCTCTCTCATCGATGTTTCTAACTCTCTATCCCTCTCCCTTCCTCTCTGTAAAAAATCAATAAAATATATTTTTAAAAAAAGAAAGAAATGTCCCACCAATACAGCAGTCACTAGCCACATGTTGCTTTTAAGTACTTCTAAGATAGCTAGTGACACTGAGGAACTGAATTTTTAACTTTACTTAATTTTATTGAATTAAAATAGCCACATATTGCTAATTACTATCCTATTGGATAGAACAGATCTAGAGGAATAAGATTCAAGGTAGAGTCTTATTAGAACAAAATAAACTAACAAACAATAGAAACAGAGTCAGAGAGACAGAGAACAGACTGACAGCTCTCGGAGGGGAGGGAGTAGGATAGCTGGTGAAATAGGTGAAGGAATTAAGCAAAAAACAAAAACAAAACCTTGTAGACAAATAAGAGTACCAGAGGGAAAGGGAGGTGGAGAAGATAGAAGAGGGTATAGGAGGGATAAATGGTGATAGGAGAAGACTTGACTTGGGTTGGTGAACACACAATACAATATACAGATGATGTATTATAGAATTGTATCCCTGAAACCTATATACTAGTAATTTTACTAAGCAATATCACCCCAACCAATTCAATAAAACATATAAAAAAATATACTTCCTACCCCAATTTAAAAAAAGAAAGAAAATGACTCAGAGGAAGGCTCTCTCTCTTTCTTGCTCTTTCACTTTATCTTTTCTCCTCTTTCAATAGACAGCTCCTAAACTTGTCAACAGGACATTGGAAATGACAAAAGAATTTAAACTGACCAGAATCATGGTTTCATGCTTTTCCTAGCTCTACTGACCTACATAAAATGAGAAAAGCTGTTGGAACTTAACCTATACTATACTATACTTCTGTGTGAATTGAGCCACTGTGTTTAGTAATTAGGGACTCACAGAAACCATTAGTAAGCCATGTGAGGTTACCTTCATTTCTACATGGGGAACCTTAGATTTAGACCATCTTGACATGTCTTCAAATGTGAATTCAGCACACTGCTTATATAAACCTTTTTAGGTGTGATTGAATTAAGAGATACATGTATTAAAATACATACATAGTTATGTATACACTAGAGGCTCAGTGCATGAATTCATGCATGGGTGGGGTCCGGCTGGTCTGCCCCAATTGGGGCTGATTGGGGCAGGGCCAGCTGGGGGGGGGGGGGGGCTGTGGGCCATCAACCATCTGGCCCCACCTCTGATCGGGGTGGGAGGGGCCGATCAGGGCTGCAGTGCACATCAAAGCTACCGGTCATTCTGGTCGTTCCTGCATTCCGGTCACTTGGATTTTATATATATAGATAATCATTAGCATAGAAAGAAAGGTTTCTCACTCTTCAGTGAATATTGTGGCAAGGCCTAAACAAGTATACATAGAAAAATTATACATGTAATTATACAAATACAAGTGGCCCTGCACACGAATCTGTGCGCAAGTAGCTCGCTGCCGCTTGCCTCAGCTGGCCACCCCACCCACTGCCGCTTGTAGCTCTCCGCCGCACATAGCTCACTGCCCCGTCCTCCTGTAACTCTCTGCTGCTTGTAGCTCGCTGCCCTGCCCTCCTGCTGATCAGTTGTTATGTGACAGTGTCCCAACCAATTTGCATATTACCTTATTATAAGTATAGATCATTTAAAATATTCAGCATACTTTGTAATGTAATAAAGCACATACATAATATATTTTTCTTTTACATTTTTCTTATACTTAATGAATAAACAAAAACATGTCTATGTGTTGAATATTTAAAATTTGATTTTTTCCAATGTGTCCTGAAGCATTGCTGTATTTTAAACTTTTGAATCTTTGTATCTGAATGGATATTGGGAGACAACTGGGAGCAGCCAGTCTCAGAGTTGTGGAGGGAGCTTTGCTGTGACCCTTTACTGGCAGTTGGATATCCCTCTCACAATCCAGGACTGCTGGCTCCCAACTGCTTGCCTGTCTGCCTGCCTGCCTGATTCCCCCTACCCGCTTCTGCCTGCCAACCTGATCAACCCCTAACCACTCCCCTGACAGCCTGATCGACGTTTAACTGCTCCCTTGCTGACCCGATTGCCCCCAAGTGCCCTCCCCTGCCAGCCCGATCACCCCCAACTGCCCTCCCCTGCTGGCCTGATTGCCCACAACTGCCCTCCCCTGCTGGCCATCTTGTGGCTGTGGGTGCCGCCATCTTTGAGGGCATGGCAGTCAATTAGCCTATTCCCTCCTTATTGGCTGTGGGCACTGCCATCTTTGCGACAGCATGAGGGTCAATTAGCATATTCCCTCTTTATTAGATAGGATAGGGGATATTTCCAAAAGGCAAACCATATCTCAGTTTTTTAATGAGTTATGAAGAGCTGAGAAAATAATGTAAATAAATAAGAAAGATTACATGATAGATTTAATTCTACAATTTTAAAAGCTTAAATAATTTACAATTGTTCTTTGGCTTTCAGTTCCTATTAGTTCATTCAGTATAAGCAGAAAATGTTTTAGAATTAATTTTGTAAAAATCTCATTTGTGAATAGAGCCCCTTATTATTAGCAGAAATACAATGAAGATCTTTCTTGGATATTAAAAAAACAAAACAAAATAACACCTTAAAGATTTGTTAAAAACTCTTATCTCCCTCTCAAAACTCATTGCAACTAAAAGCTGAAAATAAATGTGCACTCAAATTATTGTTGCATGCTCACAATTTAGGCCCTTGTTCCTCCTCAAACTCTTCGAGTGGTATTGAACAAAGGCCTTCATAAATTCTTCTAATCCCCAATCCATGAGCTGCATATAAATTTATTTTCTCAATACCAGGTGGGCAATATTCCTGAGGAAGAGATCCAATCCCAGTCCACTGGTTCAGGTAATGCTGACTTTCAATTGTAAACTCAGCTCTTTCTTTCATAGTTAGGAAGAATTAATCAAAACAGCATAAGTTTAAATTGGTGAATTTTATGTGTTAGGCAAATAGAACCAAGGTTTAAATTAAATAAAAATTATATAATTGCTTTGTGAGGCAAGTTCATCAGTTATGGTTCCTGAGTTGACGATCCATTAGTAATCCTACTGAGTATTCACCCCATTCACAGTTTTATTATTTATTAAAAGTTAAAAGTATTTGCGGTCTGCTACAAAACATGTAAAAATGTCAGATTCAATTTGTGCAAATGGTAAACTTTTAAAAGGCATAATGATACCGTTCATCTAGGCATTGGTTCTTCATGCTTGGAGCTCTAACAAAAAGAAACTGAAATACTTTGTTTGCTGATTATCCCAAACTTTATTATAGCTGTGAATATCCATGATGATCCCTCGCAGCAAACCCAGCCACCTTAGCCCAAGGAACTTGACCTGAATCACAGAGATACTCTCTAATGGACCCTATATGCACTTACCTGCTTGAGTAAATCATTTTGTCTTTTCTCAATATTTCAGAAGCTGGTCCTATTTATTATATTGGTCTTATTTACTATTTTATCACATGTATATTTTTAATAAATTTTTTTGCTAATATCAACTTCTACCTTTTTAAACTGTTCATCTCCTTATGCTTATCAATGTAATATTTCAACAGGAATAAGGCATAAGAGAGATACGTTTTAGAAACCATCATGTCCCAAACAGAGAATATTGGATTCTTCTTTTATTCAGATTATCTCCCCTGCCCCCAGAGCAGATCCTGTCAACTCTAAAGAAGGATCTAATATTAACTGAAGCCAGCCAGAATCATTGACAATCTCATTCTAAACAGTACCCATTTGGGAAACAGTGGTGATCGAGAGCCAAATTACCTTCTCTGCTCTTTCAATTTCACTCCCTTATAGATCAAGACTACTTAATTTAAAAAACTATTAGAGGACTACTGTGACTATGTTATTCACAGGTCAGTTGACAACTTTTATGAAGAGACCCATAAACTAAAATCTGTGATCTCTTATAAGCACAATCCACAGATCCTTGTCATTTCCCCTAATAGTCTATTCTGTATCCAGAGAAGAAGGTCTATGAGGAAATTGATCCAGGGCAGCTCAGGAGCTCACTCTGGTATAATTCCACAGAGCTGCCAATAGTTGTCTCCCTTTCAGAATTTTTTTTTAAAGAAAAGCTTTTAAATAGAGGGTCCATCATCAAATAATTGAAACCCTACCTACTATTCTGCTGCCAGGACCAACTTGAGTAAGTTGCTTGGCATCCTTTTGAAATTGGCACTCACCAGAGTTCTCCATTATGGCTAGAACTTCTCAATTTATTTAAGACTAGTGGCCTGGTGCACGAATTCATGCATATTGAGAGGAAATTAATTAGAAGAAATATTTTAATATCACTATTCGCCCTTTCTCTATAATAGAAGTGTCAACTAAATTCATGATCAACAATGACAGATGGAAACACACGCGTGTGATTGGCATCAGCAAGAGCTTTATAAGTATCACATATGCGCAAGTCAACTTAGCTTTTTATAGATATAGAGTAAACTTGCTTAATTAGACCTGCTTTCTGATTTAGCTAAACTTTTTCCAGCCCAGTAAAGCACTCCAACTTCTCTTTCATGTAGTTGTCAGCAACACAGCAGTAAATATCAACACGAATCAGATTATTATTGTAGATCACACAGGGAGAACAAAGGGTAAAATATTTAACTGCAGCAGTGTTTGACTATATTCTGCGCAGTGAGAAAACCTGAAGTCATTTTCAGGGTCCACCATTTCTTACTTCTTTTCAGTCAGGTCAAGTCTCTAAGCTTTCTAAATCTCCATTTTCCGGCTAATGAAAAGAAAATAGGATTTCACTGAGTCTCCTATATACCTACTCCAGAACTTCAGTGAGGATCAAATAAGATGAGGCACGGGAAAACACTTCACAAATATTTGGTTATAGTGTAAAATGTTTCCACCTGGGTGTTTCTGGACTGAAGAAACTCCAAGGAGGCTAGTCGCTAGGGAGAGGAAGCCAGGGGTTGCTACATGACGTAATTACCCAGATGGACACTTAGCATATCAGCCTTTTATATATATAGATAATCATAGGAACCAAGCATTAATTGTTTGTGATGTCATTTCTCCAAAAACAGTTTTCATACAAAAAATTTTTTATCAAGATTTAAGCTCTTCAAATTCCAACAAATGATAGGATCCAATGGGAGCACCATTATTTTTCTCCTCATTCTACTTGCTTCTGTATCAACAAACTTAAATTAATTCCTGACTTTATCAAGCTCTGGATTGTCACTTAACAAGTATATTTTAAAATATATTTTTTATTGATTTCAGAGAGGAAGGGAGAGGGGAAGAGAGACAGAAATATCAATGATGAGAGAGAAACATTGATCCATTGCCCCCTGCACGCCCCCTACTGGGGATTGAGCCCATAACCTGTGCATGTACCCTGACCATGAATCAAACCATGTCCTCCTGGTTCAAAGGTCCATGCTCAACCACTGACCCACAACGGCCAGGCTTACCAAGTATTTATCAAGTGCTTGCCATGTAGTAGACCCTTTTCAAAGAACTGGGCATATGTGGTCAACAAAAATTCCTTGCCTTCATGGAGCTTATATTCTAGTTACATTCAGAGAAGAGACTCCTGATTGTCAACACCTGAAATTCCTTTACTCATTTACCAAGAGAAGAACATATTTGATTTGCTGAAAATGCTGCCCCCAAAAATGACTAATCCAGTTGAATAGCCTTTTTAAATTTTTTCATCTGCTATTTCTTCCTGCTTGAGAAGGATATAGTTCTAAGAGGTCAAGGATGATGTCTGACTGTACACCATGTCTGTACAGATGATGTCTCACTGTCTAGCACAATTCACATTTGTTGAATGACTAATGAGCAACAGGCCAAGTAATGAATGAATAAATGAATATCATTAAAGTATCGATTCACTGGGAACTCTATAACAGTGGTTGATTTAACACCCTTAATTTCTCACAGTATCATTTTTCTTGCTTCCCAAAGTGATTCTGCTCTGTCAAGTGACCTTCCAGTATATTAGGCAGCAGGCAAGATCCTAAGAAAAAGCATAAGTGCACTAGTAGCAGATTGAAGTAGCTATTTCTGTGCTCTTTGTCCCCCATCCTTACTCCTCCCAACATTTGGATATTCTGCTGCTAAATTCTTTGAATTTTGCTCTGAGTGATGAGGAAGAGGCACCATGTAGTAACTGCAGGAGGGAACCGATGTGCCATTCATGTATGCTCACAAAGGATAGCTCCTTGTTTCCCCAACGGCAGCATCATCAGCATGCTACCCACCCTCCCCCAGCCCTCCTCCAGTGTCTCCTACTAGATTGCATACATTTGAAATTGGAAAACATAAGCATGTTTCAAAAGCTTCATTAAAAATCTGGCTTCACACCCTAGCTGGTTTGGCTCAGTGGGTAGAGCATAGGCTTGCAGACTGAAGGGTCGTGCATTCGAATCCAGTCATAGGCATCGGTTGGGGCACATCCGGAAGGCAACCAATCAAATGTGTCTCCCTCACATGGATATTTTTTACTCTCTCTCTCCCCTCCCTTGCCCTCTCTCTAAAAATCAATGGGAAAAATATCCTTGGGTGAGAATTAACAACAACAAAATCTGGCTTCATAAATATTCCAGGCCAATCTCTTCAAGGCTTATGGTGAATATTCTGTAATTTCAAACAAGTGCTTATTTAAGAATTTGAGGGGAACCAGAATTGCTTTTCTGAGGAAAGCTCTGACTCTACCTGCACAGCTTCCTTTACAGTGGGTGGAGTTTTCATTCCAGCAATGATATAAGTGAGGTTCTTCCGTGTCCCCCTGAAATACCATCCTGGCCATCAGTTTTCCTGAGTAAGGACACAACAGTCTTCTGTCAATCAGCTACACATACTAGAAGGCATCATCACAGTGTGTTAGCTGTTGTTTCCCACTGCAAATTTCCTGCCACACAGTTCTTATGATAAACCCAGGTAAAATCATTTAAATTCAAAATGAATTGTTTAAAGCAGTCGCATAAAAAAAACCTGTCTGATTATGAATTCACACAAGGTACTTATAAAAATACAAACACCTGGGATCCATTCAAGATCTCTTGAGTCTGAATGTTAAGGGAAAATTCAATGCCTGGACAGGGTCTTGCAACACATAGTAGACACACACTAAGTTTCAGTTAAAAGAGTCAATGTATGAGTTATTGAGTTTCATACTGCAATGTTGCATTTCCTCAAGACAGATAGTTCATTTTGTGGGACAGAATCACTAGGATTCTCTCCATCTACAATATGCAAGTCTGGATTTTCCCAGGAATATTAATTCCTTGAAGATAGGAGCTTTGACTATCATTCATGTTCATGCATATAACCCCAGTCACGAGAACAATTCCCTCCATGGTAAATGCTGACAAAATATTTGCTGGATAAATGAATCAGTTTGCGAACCCTTATATTTGTCAAACCCCACATACAGCACAAAGAGGTTAAATCAGAGTAGAACTTACCATATTACACATAGATAAAGCTGAGCCAGAAAAGTTGAAAATTGAAAATGAGGACTTCAATGCATTTTAATAGCCTGTCTATTTCCTTTTTTCAAACAATAATATTGACAATTTGGGGAAGATTATAACGCCTCTTATTTAGAAATCAATTTTTTCTTTTTTATGTAAATAAGTAGATATAAAAAAAAATATATACGAAAAATTTTGGAGAAACCGTGTTTGTAAGAAACCCAATGAATAGTAACTAAATTAACAAAACATCTTGAAAAGGTGAATACATTCCATTGCAGTAGAAGCTCCAGGAGGTCAGAAACCACATCTTATTAGACTCTGTCTGTACCCTCTGCCCCTAACACAGAGCCAGGCCTGTAAAAGGTACTCAAGGAAACTTTGATAAATGAATAAATGAAAGAATAAAAGAATGAATGAATTTCTGCCTAACAAATATATATAAATAACTAATTGTGTTTTTATTAATAAAACCCATTTTTAACATACCAATTTGCTTGATACTCAAGGATACATACTTTTTCCACAAATTAAGACAAACTGCTCTAATTTTCAGAGTGGACTCTGCTAGACACTACGTATAATGGAGCAAACCAATTCGAGATTCAGCAGCCTTCTTAACTCTGACACCTAAATAGACAGCAGCATTAAATCCATCACTTTGTTCTTGCTACCTCCACTGCTGTTGACGGGATTTTAATCTTGTTGGCACCCACTTAACAAACAATATATTCACAGTTCTCAATTTTTATTTCCCCCCTTTTACAAAGTAGAAAGTCAAATGGTAAAGTTAATAGAGCTGTAAAAACATATTCTACCAAATTTCCTTTCCTGATAGATCAAGTGTCATTGATTTAGGACAGCTGCTGTCTGGATAAATTCAGAGCCTAATAACTATACAGAAAAAGGCCAAGACTGGTGTCCATTGCTTGAGCCTGTAGACCTGCTCCCAGATCACTGCCCTGTTAGGATGACTGGCCTCAGCTGCAGTTTCCCTGTGGCTCCAAATCTATCCGGCCACTTTTGTAGGCAGAGGCTCCTAGATCAATTTCTTACTGGGATAGATTCCTCACAAACAAGGATCATCCTTTAGTCACTTGAATTCCTCTCTCTATTCTTCACTGTTGGGCTTTGAAATTTTTATTTATTTTTGGTAGAATGCACTTACAATTGTACTTACGGCACTTTTCACCCTGGGCCCTTCTTTCTGAGGCCTTATAGAAAGAAGGATCTTTAGCTAGAAGTTTTTCAGGCTGTTGACAGTCTGGAAATGATTTGTTTTAGAAGAGAGTACAGGTGAAGAGAGTAGAAAGATTATTTATTCTACCAACTTGGAGAACTTGCATATCAGTTAATAATAGGTTTATTTTTAAATAAAATGTGATGGCTTTCAACATTCAATTTTATTGTTTTTATTTTTATTTAAGAATAACATGGAAATATTTTAAAGTCTCGTGAATAGTAAACCACTGCAAATAGACTAAAAATTTTTCTTGGAGCTAAACTAATTTTAATTTATGCTTTCCCACAAAAATTTGGTAAAATGGATTACTGCAACACTAGACAATAAAAGCATGCTTTAACCTAGATATGTCTATACATACATTTGCTCATACATGAATCTATATACTAGTATAAACCAATATTTATTTAAAATGTAGGTGTCCTTTCAGACATTTTTGAAACGAGCTTCTTCCACACATGGAAGACTGCAAAATAATTCAAATTGTCATTCTGTAAAACCTCTGCCTAACACCTGACACTTTAATTCATTTGCTTTTCAAAGCTCTTTCTCCCTGGGAGAATTATTGAAGATATACTTAGGACTAAATTATAAAATGGTTACTGAAACAATTATTCAACAATATTTCAAAAGGTATCAAACTCACTCTGGGGCACTCAAATTTTGCTACATAGAAATAAACTATTTAGCCTAATTTCTTTAGAGAATAGCAAGATTCAAGGCAATCTATTGCTCTTGTCTCTTCTTTTTCTAATAAAAGAAATTCTTCAAAGTAAGTTACTGCCAATTACTTACAAGTTCATCCAGGGAGAGGAAGAGAAAGAATAGTGAGTGGATTTGTTTAAAAAACTATTCTGACTTCCCAAGTGTGAAGTCTTTGATATAGACCATTAAATAGTAGAGAGACTAGCATGTAGAATATACAAAGACGAAAACCATATATAATTATTAAAAGTTAAAGGGAATTTTTCATTATCTTCTTTTTAAAAAAAAATATTTTTATTGATTTTTTACAGAGAGGAAGGGAGAGGGATAGAGAGTTAGAAACATCAATGTGAGAGAAACATCGATCAGCTGCCTCCTGCACACCCCCTACTGGGGATGTGCCCGCAACCAAGGTACATGCCCTTGACCGGAATCGAACCTGGGACCCTTGAGTCTGCAGGCTGACGCTCTATCCACTGAGCCAAACCGGTTAGGGCTCATTATCTTCTTAATTAGATGCAAAAGCAGGCTGTTTATAAAAGTTATGCCTCCTCTACATACTAGTATTTCTGATTTGTTGTACTAACCTTGAAAACTCTACAATAAATAATATCCACTTAAATATTTAATCCACATACAAATAATAGTTTCTCAAAAAGCAAGTTTATATTCCAGAAACAGAACTAGAAAAAAAGTATATATACAAATATAAAGTCATATATTGTGTTTATTATATTTTTATTTTCTGACCCCTAGAACTTGATTTTGCCTTATTTTTGCAATTTCAAATGTAAAATTAAAATAAATGGCCGGCAATATTTTCCCTTAATAATGGTTCACTCAGGGTAAGACTAAGAGTAAGTCATTACTAAATTTAAATTCCCCTTTCTCCTCTTAGTGTACAGCCAAATAAGTAATAGGTAGGCTGGACCTAAGTGTTACAAACCAGGAAGTACCCAAAAGGAGACACCACCTGCAGAACTCAACATGTAACATACACAGTACACTGGAGCAGCACACATGAACTGGAGTTGTCTTAGCTATACTCCAGGTAGCACCAGTGGGCATATACAGGAAGATTCTCTCCTTTCCTCCAGATTCAGAATGACACATTCTTATCACCTTTCTGGGTACAAGGAGACAAACAAAAGTGACTGTTGCATAACTTTCCAATATTGAAAACTGTTATGCTCACTTGAAAAATCTTTTTTTTTTTCAGCACAAAAGCATTATCCTATATAATAAAAGGGTAATATGCAAATTGTTCCCTGGACCGGGAGTCTGACCGGAGTTCGACCAGGGGTGGGGGAAACCTGCCAACCACCTGGGGCCCCTTCCCCCTCCCACCGGCCCACCCACATCCCTTCCCCCCAGCCGGCCCAGCCTGATCAGCCCTGATCCGGGCGGGCTTGCTGGACTCCACCCATGCATGAATTTGTGCACCGGGCCTCTAGTTTCTCATAAATTCTTAAGTGGTATATAATTTTATATCCAATCAAACATTGTTATTACTCTGTGTGGATCAGAGTAGGACCATGTGGCAGGCATATTATTTGGGGCACAAATCCCTACCTGGATTTAAAAAGAAAGCACTACATAAAAAGCTCAGTTAGATGTGGCCAGAGTTCAAAATGAAAATTTATTCATGATCCATTCAGAACTTACAGATAAATAAAGATGAAAAGGTCAGCAGTGGTCTTTCTTCTTCACTGTTACTAAGCCTTTGGAATAAGCTCAGGAAATGTATGCAGGTGGTTTTTTTGATTTGATAGAGGTACATCCATGGAACCAATTTACAAGTGATTTGCAGGCAGGCTGGCATTACTGAAATAAACGGTGCTATTACTATGATTTATGCTACTTTCCTAACACAAATGATAAAGTGAAATTTACAGTCCTTAATTATCACCATGAAAAATTGGGAAGGAGAGAAAAGAGCAAAGATTGGCAATTTGCAAACTTGTCAGTAAGGAAAGATGCAAAAATCCATTTGCTTTACTTTAAAAAAAACGATGCTGTATTAATGGGCCTTTACTAGATTGTCATAAATCCACTGGGAAAGAGGAAGGAGTTCAGAAAAACAAATGACCAGAACTTAACCTTGAGATGCCAGGAAGCATGGCTTAGGAGAGCAGCTGACAATATGTAGCCTCTAGTTATATATGGCAAGGAGGTGACAAAACACAACAGTACACGACACATTGTTCTGGGGCAGTCACAAGGCCCAGTTTGCTCTTCAAATCACTTATTTTATCATATTTTTACAATTCTTTACAGCAGGGGGAAAAAGCAAATTAAAGAAATATTATCTGCAATGTATAAGTAAATGTTTTTTCTCTTGTCCCGTTCATATCTAAATAACACTAGAATGTAGCCTGCTAAGACATTCAAAGATGTTTAGAGATGTTTCTATCCAAGAATTCTAACAAAGCCATACAGAGGAGATGACTCTGAGAGCCATGCCTCAAACCCTGTGGCTATCAAGGACAGGCATGGTCCAGTCCTCTCTCTCTTCCACCACCTCCTACTCTAACAGCCCAGCCTCACTTTATTTCCAATCCTCACCCCCTTGCATGACTGACCTACTATCAGGAACTGTGTAGAATTCTAATACACTTTCTAATGAATATTTGCTAAGTTTGATTTAATAAACAGGAATGCCATGCAGTGGTCACTCACACTACTTCACAGACTGCTTTAGAGCCAAACTCTAAAAAGTCACAAGACATAGCAACTGACTGCATATGGGAGGCAAGAGAGATGGAACAATCGAACATGGCAGAAGTTTCTTATTTGTCCAATTTAGAAAATAATGGTGCCATTATAGGGAAGGCCCAACCAAAACCTGGGAATTGATTTTAGTTTCAGAAATGTTGAGCTTGAGTTGCTGGCAGAACACCTAGGTGCAGATACTTGAAAATATTATTGGGAATGTAGGACCAACACCCTGGAGAGAACTTGGGTCTAGACAAATAGATGTGGGGGAAATGTGAACAGGCAGGAAGGCTGAAGGCATGGGAGAGGATCGGGTGGCCATCGTGGAGAAGGTAGACAGAGGCCTGGTAGCAAAAACAAAGAGGAGACAGACCTATTTGGAGGACCAGGAGAAGAGAAAGGAGTAATATCAAAAAAGACTCATTGGAGAAGTAGGAGAATCCTGAAAAGAATCTCAAGAAAAAGGAATAATTATCAATGTCTCACACATGCTGCAGAGAAATCACGAAGAATGAGAAGATTGCATTAAATCTGTTCACCAAGATAAACTTCAACAGATAAAACCCAAAATACAAGAGTTTAAGAAGTAAACACATTTAAGAAAAATGAGCTGCAGGTGTAGAGTTTTCTGAACAGAAAGCAAATAGGAAAATCTTTTGGGAGAACACTGGAGATGGATCAAGAGAGACTTTTTAAATACAGTAGTAGATATGAAGCATATGTAAGCATCTTATCGATTTTTGATTTTTTGCCACTGCTTACAATTTTTTTCTTTCATGACTGGGATATTACAATGGGAAAAAGCCTTCAGCGAAGTCTTTTATGGAGCTTATTGCTTTTGTATATAGGACTTCAGTAACCAGGATGGATGATTGTAGCTTTGACTAGTCCCCAGAAGGCCTAAGAGCATTTGGGCATTCAACAACCAAGCTCTTTCTCCATTTCTACTTCCCATCAACTCGGGTTTTATTCCCATTCCATGTATATTCATTTTTTAAGCATCATTTCTCCATTTCAATCACCTTCTTCCTAAGATTTTAAATTATAATAAAATGTTCACAGCTTCCTTAATAACCTCCTTACTTGAAATTCACAAATTTCACACTTTTCCCTTTGGAATTTTCCATAGCTTCATTCATTGTATCTGGATAGTATCTCCTTTTCATTAGCATTTTCTAAGTCATATTTTCATCACCATACTTGACATGCACCACATGGAATTTGAAATGCTCTGTTTCTTCTAAGCTATAAATATTCTCATTAATAGTTCATGTTAACCACCATTTGAGGGCTTACTTTATGTATTTTACATTAATATAGTGCCTGACCTTCATTATCTCATTTTATCATCTCCAAAAACCTTTGAAGTGAATATTTTTATTCTCTCCAATTCACAGACAAGGAAACTCAGTGTCCGAAAAGTTAGCTCACTCGTCCAAAGGCACACAGCAAGTTAGCACCAGAGCTGGAGTTTGAACCCACATCCATTTGACTCCAATATTCATCATCTATCTTGTGGAAAATCCTATCTCAATCCTTTAATCTTACTTTGTAAGTATGTCAATTGTCAATTAATACATTTTCATTGTCGGAACACTACACAAAACAATTAAATTCTCATTAGTGAAAGGAGGCATCTGTCAATTCTGTTTCATCCTGATGCAAAGGAGTAGAATTCAAGAATTGTTCCTTCTTCTCTCCTCTCTTCACACTTTTATCCTGTCTCCCAGGAGACCCATGAGTTGTTTTAATGAATCTCTGCCTCTGTTCTGTTCTCGCTATATTCTAATTATTCTGAGTTAATTTTTATTGATAGATAACATAAATGTGCATAAGACCGCCACAATTGGAGATTATTCCTTAATTTTCTTTAATATTATGGTACCCACATCTTCTAGACTTGACTTTAATAGATACATTCTTTCTTATAAAATATAATAATATTATGTATCAATAAGTATATATACACACTATTTGATGATATTAAGTTAGAAGTATGTCTCTAGATTCCATCATTTATAAATCATCTTAGTTCATAGCTCTTTCTAATTTATTAAGAAGAATATATGTTCATTTCATAAACATTTAAAATACACTATATCAGTTTTTATGGATATATACATGTTGCAAAAAAAAACTTCTATGGAAATGATACAGATAAATTTTACAATAGTGAAAGTTGAAAAAACTGGTAAAGATGGGAAGAGAAAATGAGAGAAGGAAGAGAAAGGGACAAGAGATGGGCACTGGGTGTGTCTCTAAGGAGTTATTTTTTAATACCTGGCAAGTCTAAGTGGTGAATGTTAAATCTAGGTGGTGGTGTCCATTAGTTTCTGTACTTTTTAGCTGCATTGAAATATTTCACTTAAAAAAATCTGCTTTTTGACTGTTGAAAGTGCCCTCAGTTATAAGATATATTCCAACCAAGTACACACTATTCTCTGCTGCTCCTTTTACAGAGCTAAGTAGAAACTCTATCCCCAGAAGCGTGGTTATCCTTACTAAAACCAATGTTCAAGAGCACATGTAGAACAGCAAGCCTTATTAATGACCCACCCATAAACTGCAAAACCATTTTAAAAATTAGCCTTATGCACATCAGCCCTACTCAAGCCCTTCCACTCTCTTATTTTGCTTCTTTCCCCATAACTTTGGAGAAGAAAATAAAGTTTAAACACCAAGGATATAAATATTCAAATTTCAAAAAAAGTTTAACCCATATTAAACAATATAGTAATTGTACAACATAGGTTGACTAGATTGAGTAAAAATTTGTAGTACTCACTGCAAATGCATTCCCATTGGAAAACAGTAGGAGTACAGGATGCTGTCCTTGCCTAAGCACAAAAAGAGAATGATGATAGAGTGGAAATTAGAAGAAAGTTCAGACATTTTCAAATTAAAATGTCATCCAATTTTTATTTAATCTTATTCATAATTTCATCACCAACCAAACCAAAATTATAAAAAAATGCTAGAACTTCTTTAAGAAGAAGAAATATGAATAATAAAATGGCAATTACTAAAATACTACGTACTTATCAATAATTACTTTTTTAAAATATATATTTTTTATTTCAGAGAGGAAGAGAGAGATAGAAACATCAATGACTAGAGAGAATCATTGATCAGCTGCCTCTTGCACGTCCCTACTGTGGATCGAGCCCACAACCGAGCATGTGCCTTGACCGGGAATTGAACTGTGACCTCTTGGTTCATAGGTCGATGCTCAACCACTGAGCAATATCAGCCAGGCTCAATAATTACTTTAAATGTAAATGGATTAAATACTCCCATCAAAAGACATAGGGTGGCTAAATGGATAAAAAAAAAAACAAGAGCCATACATATGCTATCTACAAGAGACCCACTTCAGATCGAAAGATACAAATAGTCAGAAAGTAAAGGTAGAGAAAAAAATATTTTACACAAATGGAGATGAAAGAGAAAGCTGGGGTAGCAATATTTACGTCAGACAAAATAGACTTTAAAACAAAGGCTATAACAAGAGACAAAGGACACAGCAGTTCCACTCCTGGGTATTTATCTGAAGAAGCCCAGAACTTTAATTCAAGAAGACATATGCATCCTTATGTTTACTGCATCAGTGTTAACAATGGCTAAGATATGAAAGCAACATAAGTGTCCATCGCTAGATTAATGGATAAAGTAGAGGTGCTACATATATACAGTGAAATATTACTGAGCCATAAAAATAATGAAATATTGCCACCTGCTACAATATGGATGGACCATGCTAAGTGAAATAGGTCAGACAGAGAAACACAAATACCATATGAATTCATTTATATATGCAATCTACAAAATAAAATAAGCAAACAAAACAGAAACAAACTCATAGATCCAGAGAATATTCTGATGGTTACCAGATGGGAGGAGAATGGGTAAAAAAGGGAAGGGATTAAGATGTGCAAATTGGGAATTATAAAAATAGTCACAGGTATGTAAAGTATAGCATCCTATATAATAAAGGAGGAATATGCTAATTGGTCCTAACAGTGTCTGAGTCATGACCAGTCCAAAGGTGTGCACACACAGGAGCTGGGGGGCGGGGACGGGGGCAGGGACTTGTGCCACCAGGACATGAGGCTGCTGCCGGGGGTGGCCCCCAAGCGGAAGCGTGCGCAGGCCCATGGCACCGCCTGGCCGGGAGGGGGCAGGATGGGCCACAGCAGCTCCCCCAGCAGAAGCACACCCCCAGCACCGCCCAGTCTGGAGGGGGGCATCAGAACAAGCCTCAGAGGCCCCCCCCCCACCCACCGGCAGAAGCGTGTGCAGGCCCACAGTGCCACTCGGCCCAGAGGGTGGCATCAGGATGGGCTGCGGTGACCCCCCAGAGCCACCTGTCCTGGTAGGGGCCGTCAGGACAGGTCACAGCGGTCTCCTCTGCAGAAGCGTGTGCCTGCAGTGCCACCCAGCCTGGAGGGGGGGTGACAGGACAGGGGCGGGGCCTCGGTGGAGAGCTCTCAGCACTCCTGCGCTGGGGTCTGAAGGCGCAGAGAGGAAGGGAGAGCACATAGGCAGTTAAGGGGTTTAGGCCAGGAGGGAAGTGCAGATAGGCAGTTAGGGGGAGCAGATAGGCAGTTAGGGGGATCAGACAAGGAGGGGAGAGCAGTTAGGACCATCAGGCCAGCAGGGGAGCAGTTAGGGGCAGCAGGCAGGCAGGCAGGTGAGTGCTTAGGAGCCAGTGGTTCTGAATTGTGAGAGGGATCCCAGATTGGAGAGGGTGCAGGCTGGGCTGAGGGAGCCGCTCAAGCATGAATTTCATGCACCGGGCCACTAGTAGAGAATATAGTCAATAATATTGTAATGACTATGCATGGTGTCAGATGGCTACTAGACACATCTTTGTGGTCAGTTCATAAACTATATAAATGTCTGATCACTATGTTGTACACTTGAAACTAATATAATATTATATGTCATCTGTAATTGAAAAAAATTAATATTTTAAAATAAATAAAATGAAAAGTAGTGGGATGTAGTTAAAAAAAGTAGCACTGCCCTAAAATTTTTCATTTCTTATAGTAATATGTATTATTTATATTTTATTTTCTATGTATTACAATGTTTTGATATCTTTCAGGCTAAAGAAAGACTGCTCCTCCCTGGGCTAGGCAACTCTTAGAGATGTAAATGGATTAAATACTCCCATCAAAAGACATAGGGTGGCCTAGAACATGCCTTTGTTCCGTAATCTAACAATTCAGAGCCACATCCCCTCCACCTCGCCATATCAGCCTGGAGGCAATATTCCTTTACCTTAATCATCCCAGGGCCTGGTACCACCAGGCAATGAGGGACTACCCTTAGAATTTAGAGCCTGCGAAAATTATTCAAATTATCCAATTCTAAACTGTTGACCCTGCCTTGCCTTACCTTTCTCTCAGAAACTCCAGTAAAGGTGGTGGCCATGCCTCCTGTTTCAAGGACCTAGGAATATAATATACTTTGTTTCCTGAGTCTCTCTTGTGTCTCCCCTTGTGACCGCACCTGACTGACCAGCACATAAGAGAACACAGGACATATTTATGTTCCACTTGTTTTCCTGTTCTCTGCATGCAGCTTTACTGCTGATGGTCCATCAGTAGCTATTCTCCCCCGCTACCTTTTAGCAATAAATACCATTGGGTTTAGCCAGCCTACGACTGCCTGGCTAGAGGTGGCATTCCCCAGCCTCCCTCACAGCCAGATGTGGCCCTGTGATTAGGTTTTGGCCAAACTCATCACATAGATGAGGAATAAAATGTTTTTTTGTTCATCTAAAAGGCAAAACTAGGAAAAACATTTAGCAATTATATAAAAATGAGTGTCATTACATATAACAAGTTGTTTTTTCACCATGGCATTCTTTAGAAGCTATGGCACTTCCACTACTTTGTCTTCTTTTCAAACAAAGGCTAGATAATATGCTCCAGCAACAGGATGGAAGGAGAGATTTCTGAACTGAATAAAAGTTTGAAATAGATGGCCCTTAAATTCTCTCCAGCCCTGGTATTTTATGACAGGTAGGAAAATGAAAGTTTGGAGAAGAAGAAAGGGGGAGGCAAGACAAAAGAGCAGGAGAGAATGAGGCAAAGGAGAGGAAGAAGTAAAGAAAAGGCAATCTTCTCAACTAAGTAACTTATAACCAAGTAGATTATAGGGAAATAAATCTGACTCAATAGAGGGAAATGTGCTTTAATTATCATTTTTATATAATACCAAGTTTCACATGTCACTACCCTTTAAAAAAATAACCACATCTTTTAAACTAATATGTTCAAAAATCTAGAAGGCAAGCTCCAGATTCAGCATATAGGAATAAAATTATGTCTCATGAGTAATTTGATTGGGATTGAAAATTCCTTTCATTCATCATTTATAATAGCCGGTTCAGACTGTTTGATTGATTTATGTTACAATCCTGGAGTAATTTACTATCCTAATTTACAACATGATATCTGTTGACTTTTGCCATACTTATATTTATATCTTCTTGAGATTCTGTCACTTTACCAACCTGTTAATTAATTTTTCTTCCAATTTATTAATATGTTTAATAAAAGCAAATAAGGTAAAAGACTATGTCATGCTCATCTTTGCATTGTCTCTAGTACCTAACACAATGTCACTGTTGTAAGTGGGGCTCAAAAGTACATTGATTCAATGATTGTTTATTGAGGTCCTACTGTGTACCTGCCAATGCTCTGGGTACTGTAAGCAAAACAGTGCCGTGGCTAACAGTGGGGGCTTCCAGGTCAATTGAATCTGTGTCCAAATCCCTGCTCTTCCATTTAGTATACCTCAGTTTCTTATACCTGTTTCCTCACCTATAAAATGGGCAAAATAATAATACTTCCTTCCCAGGTGAAGATTGAAAAGATCATATGTGTAATGTGCTTATCACAGCCTGTCACATAGTAAATCCTCAATAAATGTTGTTTATAAGTCAATCACATAATATTTATAAAATAATGGCAATAATACAACCATTCATATTATCATCTATGTATTATAATTCATTAAATAAAGTTCTCTCAGCAGACTTTTGCTTTTTTTTCATTACTGTATCTCCAGTGCCTAATACAGTAAGCACTCAAAAGAAAAGTGTTTAATAAATGAATCAAGACATTTTTACATAAAAATAATTTCATTTTCTCTATTATAAACATTTATTTTGAAAATTACAAATGACAGGGAAGAATGCTCTAGCAAGATTAAATGAAGCAAGATTCTAACATATCAAGATAATCTAGTTCCTTCCAGCATCCTGCTTCAGAGTGGTGCACATTTTTGGCTGCCTGAGTCATTTCCTTCACTACCACCTCATAAAGGAAGCCTCTCTCTACAGGAGGAATAAAGAAGAGAGACACACTGAGATGTGGAAGAGATGCAGAGATGATGGTGGAGTAGGATATGGAGGTATGAGAAAAGAGCAAGAGATAAATATCCATTGACATCACTTGAATCTTTGGATTGAGGCAAACTCATACAGGCCAGCTAGTCCACCTCTGATCTTTAGTATCTCTCTCCATTCAAATTTCCTTGAGTTGTACTTCTTTCACTTATAATGAAAAAAAAAATAATGAATAAAGGAGAGTTTCAATTTTACTTAGTTACAAAATATCTAGAGCTACAATATAAGTTTATAAATAAAAATATTTCAAGTCATGGATATTCAATATTTTAAACTAGAAGCACTATTTTTTCTGCTTTTAATGTTTGTGCATTTTATATGATTAAAACTGCAAAACATTTGAGTTTCACTCATTGAAACTATCCTTTGCTTTGAGGTGTGAATATCCACACAATTAATAAGAGAATAGAAAACAACTGATTCATTCTGAAGTTTTTACCTTAGCAACTCAAGTTAATATAATTATTATTAAGTTAGCGACAAAGGCAAGGGTCAAAGAGCATGGACTCTAAAACCAGAGAGCTGGGGTTCAGAGTAGGAACTGCCACCTACAAGCTGTGAGATGTTGGTCAAGTCAGGCAACAGAGATATGTTCCCTTGCCTGTAAAATGGAGTATGGATTTGAATTGTGAAAAAAGTACTCAGAATAGTATCTGACACCATGTAAGCATGACATTAGTGTTCATCACTATCATTGCTGCTGTTACCTAACACAACCGACGTTGCCATAAGCAGATCCTAGTTTCCCTAGCGTGACTTGGCAACAACAATAGAATGCTTTCAGACACCTCATTGGTTGGATCATTTCATCATCTCACACTTCGCGCCAATGAAAGAAATGAAGATCAGATCTGCCTGAGAGCTGCATGAAACCTCAGGTGTGCATGCCAAATCGATGAAGCATTTTAGCAATGTTACTGGTGCTAACGCCAAGAATAGCATGGTGGTTTCCTCTGCCACTTACCCCTTCTTCTCAGGGAGAGTGATGGGATGGAAAGCAAATTATCTGACTGGAAATTTGGTAATTGAAGCTGAAATAATCTAATGCTGATTGTTTTTTCTTATTTTCTCCCATGATATGATAACATGCTCCCAAAAAAAGCTGTGTTGTGACTGTAGAGATCTCGTGCTCAGATATACAGAGGACCAGACATGCACTGTAACTATAAGAAGCACTCTGAATATAAGCACTTAAATTCAAAATTGTAAATACAGCCCATCCGGTGTAGCTTAGTGGTTGAGGTCACAGTTAGATTCCTGGTCAGAGTACATTCCCACTCAATTCCCAGTGTGGAGTGTGCATGAGGCAGCTGATCAATAATTCGCTCTCAACATTGATGTTTCTCTCTCTCTCTCCCTCTCCCTTCCTCTCTGAAATCAATAAAAAAAAACTTTTAAAAAATAAAACAATTACCCATATCTATTACTTGGATTAACATTTTCACATAGATTGCCAATTAATACTGTTCCATAAATAATTATCTTAAGTGCCTATCAGATATAGACTATTAACTCCCCAAACTTTCAATTCCAGGTCCCATAATTTTTGACCTGAGCTTTCTATGTCATTGACTTTTGAGATTCTCAGCATGAGTAGCATGAGGTATTTGAAAGCAGTAAGAGGATAAATTGATATTGTAAGAGAAAATTGCCATATATCATAACATGTACTACTCTTTATTTCTCAGTGTTGGCATTCAAAATAGAAAATTTCTCACCTTCATACACCTTCATACTCAGAGCCTATGAAAAGTCTGTTCTGCCTCCCCTGGTGGTGCTGGGGGACCATCAAAGAAAAGAGCATTCACTTCCATCTGTAAGTCCTTGAACCCCAGGTTTAACCTTGACAGTCACAGGCCCATGCAACACTGGAAAACTGTTCTGTGTTGTGGGAATTCCAGACTCCAACTATCAAAATGAGAAGAGAAAATACCATGATATAAGTAAAGCAATGTGTTTCTTGCTCCCTGGTCTTGATCAAATTAAAATGAAATAACATTTTTTACTGATATCCTCAAGGCAATCAATGCCCCACTACATTTTAGGGAATTCTATTGATTGCAGCAAAACACTTTTGTGTAATATTCACCCATAGAAAAATTTCTACAAAAAAATATTCAAAAAATTTGTTTTTGTGACTTAATACACAGGTACATTTATTTGCGTAGTATTTACCATGTTTAATGATGGGAATTTTCTTTCATTCATTCCACAAAGAATTTTTGAGGACAAACTATGTGTGCAGCTCCTCACTAGGTCCTGAAGAGAAAATTGAAAGAAATAGATGTAATTCCTGCCCTAAAAGAACATTTAATCTTTATAAGCAGAAGGAAAGACAAAACGCACATTTACAAACTAATGAGCAATTCAATGAAGCAAAGGCTTAGAACCTGATTGGATAACACAAAAAGCTAATAGTAACATGAAGAAAAATATGGGTTGGATAATCAGAAAATACCTCCAGGTCCTTGAGCTACATAAGAAAGGAGAACACATATGTTAAATATAAGTGTTTTGGATAGTTTATTTTAGATGTTTATTTTGCTAACTTTAATTTCAAGCTTTAGAACTAAAAATAACATCATCAATCTGTCAGCAGTTATTGTTCACATTCCATGTTAGCTGCTGACTTGTATGTATTCCCCTTAAGCCCCCAAAATGTATTATAATGTTGTTCTTACCTAGGTATACATTAAATGCTTATTAAGTGTTAATCCCTTACTATCTAGGGTAACAAGGGTCAAAAGGGAAAAACAAACAAAAAAATAAAAGCAGGGGGTTGATTTGCAGATGTGTATCAGTTATCTATTCGCCACAATAATGCTGTGCAATAAACCACACTAGACTGTAGTGAATATATTAAAATAATTTATTATCTCATGAAAAAATATATATGTCATCAAGAAGACACACGTATATAAGAATTTCGCTATTATTTTAAAAATTATTGCCCTGGCCAGTGTGGCTCAGTTGGATGGGCATCATGCTGTGCACCAAAAGGTTGCTGGTTCGATTCCCAGTGAGGGCACATGCCCAGGTTTCAGACTCGGTTTCACTTTCACATCGATGTTTCTCTGTTTCTCTCTCTCTCTCTCTCTCTCTCTATCTCTATCTCTCTCTCTCTCTCTCTCTCTCTCTCCCCTTCTTCTCTCTCTCCAAAAATCAATAACAAATTTGTAAAAATTAAGAAAAAAAATTGCATGCACCACCATCCACCTTTTCTGTTCTGGATGCTAGAACTACAAAAACAAGACATTCCCCTTGCCTTCAGGTGACTCACAACCTAGTGGAAAAGACACCTGTACACAACACAGGAGGAAGCTGTGACGAGTGCTCCTGCAGAAGCAGGGGAGCACTGAGCAGGGAGCCTGTGGTTCTGAGGGTGGGAACTGGAAGAGTGGACAGCACGCGAAGACTTCACAGAACTTACAGTTGTCAGACGTGTAGGAACAGAACAGGAAAGGAAGGGAGTGAATTATAATGGAAGAAAAGGCACAAACAAAAGCACGGAGCCATGTATGAGCTGAAGGGAGAGGGGAGAGCAGATATAAGCTGAGAGCAGTGTTCATGGTGGGAGGTGCAGGGCAGGGAGAGAGGTCCTGGTTGTAGAAAAGGTGAAGACCCTGCAGGCTAACACTAGTGTGTGTACTAAAGCCAAGTGCAACCACTGGAAGGTTTTAAGCAGAGAACTTATTGATGAGGTTTATCACTCTGGAGAATGTATAGAAAAACAAATATACTCGGAGAAATATGAAGTCTTATTCAAGATTTACTTTTCTATCCCAATTTCCCAGAACTACACTAGGGTGCTTTTATTTGCAAAGTTATAGCCTTTATTTCAAATGACTCTTGTGAAATGTCTGTAGGAGAAAAGGATCTTCAAGAAAAAAAAAATTTAGAGCCAAGAATAAATTACTGTAGGCTCTTAATGCTATAGGTTTAAACAGCCATTTAGACAACTATCCCATCATAAAAGCAAAAGAAATTTATCTGCACAAAAGTTTAAAACTCCACATATGCAGTAGTATGATTGTTCTTTTGCCACTAAATATTATCAAGTTATGTTTAGCTTTGATTGACTTTTGCTTAGAAAAAGAGTTGAAATAATTTTTTAAATGTGTAAAGTAGAGGGTTTTTACCCTTTCTTTATAAATAGATTATAATCTTTCTAATATCCCCAAATGGTCAAAGGAATTCTTCTGCCAATCTGTAAATGTCAGTCAAAATATCACCTTTAGTTAAAATTCAGAATGTCAAAATAATCTTAATTTTATGGGAAATTTTACTTGTTTTGTTATATAGTTTAGAAATAGCAAATGCAAACCTGAAAATTTATGGAACAAAATTGCACTAACATATGTGGACAAGAAGCACATATTTTTTATTCTAGTATTCAAATGTTCTCTGGTATGAAACTTCTTAAGCTAGCTAGCTATACTATGAAAACTACTTTGTATATAAGGAAAAACTTAAACGAAAAAACTAAACTAAAAACCCATAACACTAAACACAACAGTTTTAGGCATCATTGTGCTCAACTCTGAGGTAAAAATGATGTCGGCTCCTTTCTGAAACAACTTGATGTTTATCAAACTCTCAGCCACTTAAAGTCTGCTTTCTGTTGAGCTTGGGAAATGCTTATTTGATGCTAGCACTACATAGAACAGAATTTGGCCTGATGAGTTTTACTTTGTTCATTTTCATCATGTTCCCACAAAGAAACATTATATCACCTGTAGTAACAGAGAGATGTTATTTGGCCGAAAGTGCTATGACTCCTGAGAGGCAAACCTAAAATTTTCTAAACTGGAAGAAATAAACTTCTAAAAGCCAATAAAAGAGCAGACAACACTCTTGATAGACATGTTTTGTTTAGCTTTTATAAACTTTTCTTGATAAACTTCTTTTGTAAAAGTCTCTATAGGAAAATTACCAATGATTTTTTCAGGTGACAATAATAGGAAATCAAGCGGCATTGAAGTTAGGGCTAAGTTGTTCAAATTAGAGAATTTTATTTCTAGAGTTTTCTACCTGCATTTATAAGGATAAAGAGTTACAATTATGTAATTTTATCAAGTCAATAGAATCAATGTAATACAGAGTCTGGGTAACTAACTAAAAACTTCATGCTATATCATTTCTTCCGTTACAGAACTTAACATTTTTGCCCAGCTCTTTTCAAATAAGTACCTCTATTCCCTACTTTGCCTATGAGGACACAGCCCTAAAAGAAAGCCGATAATTTATGTAGGCTTCTAGGACTTTTTTTTATCCTTCTGACAAACACATTTGAAGTTACATTTTTTCATATATAATACTACTACTGAGTCATACACAATATTTTTAAAAGATTTTAATTACAGATGGGCAGAAAAGTTATAAAATCAAACTGATGTCATTCTCCTTGTAGGGGGATTACCTTCTGTTTTATAAAGTATATGAAGAGGAGTCAGAAAGATAAAATCATTAGTTTTATCTAATGAGATGTAAACATGACTAAGTGGGCAGAAATATAAAATCAAACTGATGTCATTCTCCTTGTAGGGGGATTACCTTCTGTTTTATAAAGTATATGAAGAGGAGTCAGAAAGAAGAAATCATTAGTTTTATCTAATGAGATGTAAACATGACTAATATTTTATATAT
>NW_005369942.1:6653187-6686360 GCF_000412655.1 Myotis brandtii
CTCAGCCCATCCTCCGCACCCCTGCCTGGCCCCTCCCACTGCAGCCCCCAGTCCCCCTCAGAAGCAGGGGGCGATGGAGAACCCCTGAGCGATCAGGACCAGCGCCAGCTGCAGGTGCAAGCAGGGCCGGCACTGGAAGTAGGTGTGAGTGGGGCCAGTGCCGGCAGCAGGTGCAATCACCAGGCAGGACCACAGCGTGCGGGAGCAAAGAATTTTCAGTAACCACCAGAGGCTTGCCCCAGTGGCAGCCACCAAAGCCCTGCCTTGGTCTGGCACCCCCGCTCACCTGCTCCACCATCCCGCTGCGGCCGATGCCCGCCATGGTCCACGTACGCCCCCTGCTGGTCAGCGCACATCATAGCGACTGGTTGTTTGGTTGTTCGGTTGTTCCGGTTGTTCCACTGTTCGGTCTATTTGCATATTAGCCTTTTATTATATAGGATTAAAATCACTGGAGTTACTATTTTGAATTAAGGGAAAGCAGCATATACTAGTATGTAGCTATTAATACAAAGTTTCTATGTAGAATAAAAAGGTGGCATGTTTATAATCAGAATGTATTCATTTGAAGTTATATAAAAGTATATATACATATATATTCTACATGATCTAGTAATCCTTTGTACTATTATATCACATTTAAGTAGGATTTCATGCATAGCATTTTACCCCCATTAAGATAGAAAATAATACTTAATTTTATTATAACTATAGCTCCTTTGTAAGCAAGGCACAGAACAAAACAGGAAAATAAGGCTTAACATCATATAAAATCTCCTATATACATTTCAGCAATTAAAATAATGGTTGATGACCTAGATACAAATAATATCATGGGAATAATATAACATCTGAGTTTAAAAAGAAAGCTACAAGATCCTCATTGAACTATACAAAATTATAACGCTATAAAGCTTGTCCCACTATAGAACAAGGTGATCTCTGAAATTACAAGGCAGTGAATTCAGAACCATAAAAAGGAAATATTACTTCATAACCTTTCGTTAACCTGTAGCTACAGTTCCATAGGAGGTCATAAAATCAAATTCTGTGGTAGGATTTAAAAGATGGATAATTTTATAGCACTCATAATATCAGTGTTCAAGCTCATTGCCTTCAGCAGCTGGAATAGAATTATCTGATCATTCATATCAGTAGACTACTAGGTCTGAAGGTAGGTGGTACGTGTTTTCTTAAAGGTTAAGTATTGGTTCTTTGGAGTCAAATGACACCGTTTACCATGTTAGTCTCCTTTCTAACATGAATCAGAGTGATGAAGGAGCATAGAAGCCATAGCAGCTGCCTTAAGAATCAGAATTTATCATTCTCTTCTGAAGTCTTCTCATCCATTTACAGGCCCACATGCACAGTAAGCCTACACTGGCATCCGATGGATGCTGGAATTCCCATTTCCAGGTTATTTTATCTTGAGTGATCTTCTGTTTCCAAACTGAAGCTTCCATTTTCCAGAATGTCCACATGGTACTTTAACTTGTGAAAATACTTCCCGTTTCTATCATCTCTTTTAAAAATTCAAATTACATGTCTATTACCGTCTATATGTCCTCTTTGGAGAAATGTTTATTTAGGTCCTCTGTCCATTTTTTAATTGGTTGATGTGGTTTTTTTTGCTGTTAAATTGTATGAGTTCTTTATGAATTTTGGATATTAACCTATTATCGGATGTATCATTGGTGAACATTTTTTTCCAGATGGCCAATAGACATATGAAACAATGCTCAATGCCACTAATCAACAGAGAAAGGCAAATTTAAACCACAAGGAAATATTGCCTCATACCTATCAGAATGGCTATCAATAAATCAAGAACAACAAAAAAATGAATGTGGAAATATGGAGCCTTCGTGCATTATTGGTAGGACTGCAAACTGGTGCAGCCACTATGGAAAAGAGTATGAAGGTCCATCAAAAAATTAGAAATAGAGCTACCTTGTGATCCAGCAATTGCATTTTTGGATATTTATCTGAAGAAATCCAAAACACAAATTCGAAAAGATATATGCACCGCTATGTTCACTGAAGCATCGTTTACAATAACCAAGATATGAAAGTAATCTAAGTGCCCATCAATGGACGATTGGATAAAGAAGATGTGGTGTGCATATACAATGGAGTGCATACACAATGGAATATTACTCAGCCATAAAAAAAAAGAATGAAATCTTACCATTTGTGACAACATGGGTGGACCTAGATGGTATTAATGCTAAGTGAAATAAATCAGACAGAGCAAGGCAAATACTATGTGATATCAGTTACATGTGGAATCTAAAGAACAAAAATAAATGAACAAATGAAACAAACAGGCTCATAGATACAGAGAACTGATGGTTGCAGATAAGAGGGGAATTGGGGGACTGGGTGAAAAAGATGAAGAGATTTAGTAGTACAAATTGGTAGTTGCAAAATAGTCACAGGGATATAAAGTACAGCATAGGGAACATAGTCAATAATATTGTAATAATTATGTGTGGTGCCATGTGGGTACTAGACTTATCAGGAGGGTCACTTCCTAAATTGTATAAATACATAACCACTATGCTATACACCTGAAACTAATACAAACTAATACTGAATGTCAACTGTAAATTTAAAAATAAAAGTTAAGAGAAAAGCAAAAAGAAAAGATGAAAAAATACAAATTACAATGTCCTATCTATGCAAATTTTTAACTGCTTTTGGAAATGTACTGTCCTTTCATATTTAAACATTTTTTAAAATTGCTTTTCCTGCCTCTGTGCCTTTGCTCAGTCTGCCTCTGTCACTAGAACATCATTCTCTGTCCCTCCCAATTCGAGAATTCATTTTAATTCCAGTTTCTACATGAAGAGATCTTTGATTCCTCAGATGAAAAGTCATACCCCAAACACATTCTCCCCATCTACTCTGTTTGTCCAAAACATTACATCTGTATTTCTGATACCCACTTCTATCTTATCCTAGATGTATGCATAAAGGCATATGGTTTACCTCTTGTTTAGCTCTGTTGCAGAATGTACAGTTCTCATAAATGGTTGCTGTCTCTGAGTCATCCTTTGTATGTTTCTCACACCTAGTCTTCGATGTGCCAGTTGCTCAGGAAGCATGGAGGAATAATCAAATTAATGAGGTGGTGTTTATGCAGGTGTGTGCTTCCTTGGACAGTAACTCACTGGAAGAGTCACTCTGCAGCATGCCTGGGACCAATAGCTTTATGTAATTCTTACTTCACTTTTTCCAGCTGGCAGGTGATTTCTTTCTTGGTTACTTTTGAAAATCCCAGTACTTTGAAATAATAATAATAATAAATTAATCTCTACCAAAAAATACCAAGAAAAATACAGTATTTAGACCTAGTATTCATATGAAAAGAAATGCTTCAGTAAAAATACAAAAATAAAAGGATGTTGAGACTGTCATTATGTTAAACACAGCCTTGTGGTTGTTTCTGGGTAGAGTTGAGTGAAGCACCAAAAATTTGCCTTTCATTTTGTTAACCTGCTTCTTCCATCTAGTGGCAAAAAGCAGTAAGATACAATGTCCTAGGAAAACACCAGGGTCAAATGGTTCTAAATGCCATTTTAGGAATTACTGATGGTAAGAGTCCAACATCCAAGGTTTACATTATTGTAAAAAAAATAAGTATTCTCGCAAATTGACAGCATTCAGCTGGGATAACTATCAAAGTTATTTAAATTCATATGTGTATTAGCACATTTTTAACGAAGACTTCTGCTACATATATAAAGGTATATATCACTCCACATTAAAACGGGGTGAAACTGTTTGTGTATACATAATTATGTTTCTGAACCAAATTGTTAGATAACTATTTAGAATTTCATTATTTCCTCAACTATAGGTCCAGGACTACTGTGCTGTTATAGGTTTCAAAAGATAAAATTGAGAGCCACTGAAATTGGCCTATCACACTGGAATTATCAGTTAAAATAATTTTTCAAAAATAGGCAGTGAAATACTTTATAACCTGAAGCATGGAGTCAATTGAAAGGGGGGAAAGAGGCAACATTTAAAGGAGGTACAATCATCTGCTCGACATTATTAGAGCTGCTTCAAAGGCATCAATGAAAAATAACATGCAACGCATGGCATAGTTGTGCATTCTCCACACTCTCCAAGGCCAAAGCTTATCCCTGATATGTGAGGTTGGACTAGCCTAAAAATGTATGTTCTGCTACAAATGGAGAGAAGGTGGGGAAATGGGGCAATGACATAGAGGAGAGGTTGAAACAAAGGAGATGGGCTCATTGGACAACTCCATCTGGGAAACCAGCAAGGCAGAAGTGATTGTCATTTCTCCAGGATTCTCATGGCTAGTCTCCCTGGATCGAGCCAGGAAAGGATGGGGAGACTGCTGAAGCCATTGCCATTGTTTAGATATCAGCCACAAGACCTGAAGCCTTATCCTCAGTAATTAAATTGATACAAACAGTTGTTACCATATGGCGCCAGCTGGAGCCAAAATGGTGAAGGTATCTGGCCATCAGGGCTACCGGCTCCTGTGGTTGGAACCTAGCCTGGCACTACTCATTTCACTGACTTCACAATCATGCGTGCCCACATTATAGGCAATTGAAATGCGCAGGTCTCTTGTATCATGGTATAATGTGGTTTTGCTGAAACTGGAGATCTTGGCATTTAACATTTTCTTTTGCAATAGACAAGCTCAGTTCCTGAGAAGCAAACTGCAGGCAAGTTATATATGTAGTCACCAGCATTAAAATTTTATTCATTATTTCTATGAGCTTCTTGCACCTTGGGCAAATCATGTAACTTCTTTGGGCCTCCGTTCCCTGATCTGTATGACAGAGGTAATGATGATGCCCATCTTATAAGGTTTTTTATCAGGAACTAAATGAGAAAATATACATAAAGTGCTGGCAAATAGTAACTATTTAATAGAGATGAAACATTACTGTATATAGGGTACCTAATATATGCCAAGAATTTTGTAGCACATTATCCTGCAGGTATAGGGTAATATATGCCAAGAATTTTGTAGCACATTATCCTGCATATAGTATGGCATCTAACATTTATTTACATGTGTTTGTAAAATAAAGTTAAGAGCACTCCCTTTGGTGCAAATAGGTTTTTTTTATCATAGTTTACCTTTGGAAATAGGCATGGTGATTTTTTAAAACAATTTTCAAATATTTTGTAAACAATGCCTTCAAGTCTTTGGGTAGCCAATAAGCAATCACAGTTACAATTAGCTCAATGTTTGTGTCATGCTTTTTTGGTTCTTAGAAACTCTTAGCTGAAATGCTAAAGATTGATGGAAAAAAATTCAAAACATATAAATTTTAAAAAATATGTATATGATTATCAAAGATAAAATGTTAAAGAACAAAAGGGAAGATAAAATGATCATTAAAAACTTCTAATCCCTAAAGAATAGAAGTTGTCATCAATTTCTAGATAAGTATTGTAGCCTATGTTTTGTATGAGCCAGGAGCTCAAAGAATGAGGGGGAGGGGGGAAGTCATTCCAAAGCACCAATCAATTCTCCTGTCCCCATGTGAATCTGGGTTGGAGTGAGTCTATAAAATGGTAAGTTTTTTATATATAAACATATTTAGAGAACAGGGGTATATTTGAGGAAATTAGGGGAATGTGTATTCTAGAGATATGCGCAAGAGCAAGATTTTGCAGCAGGAATATAAACCAAGGATATCCTGGCAAAAATACAAGTCTTTGTGACGAAAATAGTTAAACAGCAGAATAGCAACCTATTTTCTTCTTTTATATGGAGATGCCCTAGCAAAAAAAGTGAACCAGTCAAATCCCCTTGTAAATCAAGTCATGACAAATCCTGCAAACTAAGGATGTTTGTTAACAGAAGATTCCTTATCTATGAAAAGCTTTGAACAGGATGTTTTTGGTTGGTTTAAGATTGCTTATGATAAAAAAAAACCAAAACTAGATTTGGATGGATGGGGCATGGGTCCTTAGAAAATGCCACATAAGCAATGTAATTATCTGAATATAAAATGGAGCTGTTTACTGACTAAAATATAGCCCCTTTGGGGTTAAGTCCATGTAGCTAAAAACATAAATAAGAACCTTTGGAATTGGCTGATTCTATAATCTCCTTTATGATGAATAGAGGATAGTTGACAAATCTAGCTTAAAATTAAATCCACGCCAATCTGAGAAATTCCTGGAGCAACCAGAGACAGTCCTCAAACTGTGAGAATTAAGTTATTTTCTCTCACAGACACCTTCCAACATGCAAGAAACTCATAGCTAAGAGGGAAGTTTGAGTTTTGGCAAAATCACATTGCACCTATGAGAATATTGCTAGCCTCAATCACAAACTCATCAAAAATAAATCTTATTGTAACTGTGGTCCTTAGCAGAGATGTCTTAAAAGATTTATAAAGGATGGTAGTACAGGGAGCCCCACTGAGAACTCATGATCCAACTGCTCACATTATACAATATCTGCTCCTAGAATATATGCACACTTGAAGCCTCTGGGAGGACTCAAATAGGGCTACTCTGCAAAGACCCCTTGGATTTTGGACTTGAAAACTAAGGCAGCTGCTCATTAAAGCCCATTTGAACAACAGTTGTTAGCTTGTTCCCAGAAGTTTATTAAAACTGCTGCACCATAGAAGGGCATCAAATAATTCAGAGGCTGAGATATCAATCATGCCTTGGATGATGTCAGAAAGACATTGAATAGGGAAGGGGCAGCACAAGAGAAAATGCTGTATGGAAGATGCTGTCAGGTAGGAAGTGCAGGGGAAGAGTGCAGCAGCCAGGGGCAAGTTGCTCATGGAGGCACTGAGAGAGCCCTGCAAGGACCCCCTCTTCCCCACACTGCTCTGTGGTCCAAGCCCTGTGATTCTTTCCCAGCCAAGACAAAGCAGCTGCCTGGTTCTGTGATGGTAGTTCCTGGCTTGAGGGCCATGCTCCTGCTTGGAAATTGGCAGCTATGTATGTGCCTTACTGGGAGAAAAAAACGTTGAGGAGAGAAAGAACAGGTAAGTCTGCAAATTGGCAGAGTTGAGAGCTGCTAATTTAGCAGTGGGAGAAGAATTACGCTCCTGATCTCAGAGGAGCATTTAGATATTTACAGACTTTGGGCTGTAGTCAAGAGCAAATGGGTCCTAGATCACTAGACAATAGAGAATTGCCCTTATGTGGCACTCAAGGAAAACTCATTGAGAATTAAGAAAAATTAAAGCAGATCATGTGGATATTCTCTCTCTCTCTCTCACACACACACACACACACACACACACACACACATCTAGTTTCCAGCTCAGAAAGGAGATTGGAATGCTGAAACAGATACCTTAATCAGATTCCTGAGCCAGCTACCTGGGTTCTTGAAACCAGCAGGTATGTAGTTTCAGATACAGTAACAACCTGTGTCTTCCCAAGCAGGGGTAGATGTTACCTAATGACACCTGTTAAAAACTGTACTAAAACATCTGGAACAAACCAGATGAGACCCAGAATTTGTTGAAAAATAGAATCTAATCATCTCCCCTGTAATAGCGAGTGTGGTATATGAGAAGTCATTTCTGTTGGGAAGGGATAGAATGATCCTTCCTGTAATATTGACTGATATGTGGTATGTCAAACATCACTTTAAACTCTTTTATTGATTGATGAGAGAGAGAGAGAGAGAGAGAGAGAGAGAGAGAGAGAGAGAGATTCGTTGTTCCACTAATTTATGCATTCATTGATTGATTTTTGCATGTGCCCTGACTGGGGATCAAACCTCACAACCTTGGTATATTGAGACAACTGAGCTACACAGCCAAGGCCAAATATCTCTTCAAGAGTTACATGGTCTAGCAAAGGATTTTTAAGTTTAGTTATACAATTAATAAAAAGCAAGATTTACGTAAACAATGACCCCCCCCCCAGGATGAGAAAATATTTTGAGAAGCTGAATTAAATCTTCCAATAGGTACAATATTTATAAAAATGGATTGGCCAGAGAAGACAGTGAATTTGGCCTTAGAAAAATTATATACTCAAGTTAAATGCTTCCATCAACACATTATAAAAAGTTACAAATCACTGTGAATAAAGGAGGAAAAAGGGTAACTGCTAAATAAAAGAATTTATCCTGTAAAAACAGTGCTTCTTGGTATCAAAATAGTTGAATTGGGATGATTTATACAAGTATTCCAGCTAAGAAATATGTAAGGACAAAATTGCATTATTGACACATTGAATTCATGGATTTAGGCAATGCTCATCAATGGCTCCTAACATCACAAAAAGGAGAGAACCAGACATTATATCTCTCAATAGAAGAATACAACGCCATCTATGAAATATTCTTACCAAAAGTTGAACCTGAATGTAATCAAGCTTTTAGATGTAATGCACAGAAAATACAGAAGACAGATGAAAGCATGGGAATACAATTATCAAGAAAAGTATGTAAGTTTCTAAAATATGAGGAAAATATCTAGAATAGTGTCATAAATCATTAGGCATTTTCTCTTGTGCTGGATTTTGTGGTTTATGGTTCTGAGGCCTGTAACTCCCTCCAGCACTCATTCTGTATATAAAGCGGAAGCTGTCTATGCATGAAGATGATCTAGAAGATGGCAGGTAAAGAAAGTCATATATAAATGGAGCTGGAAATCTGATGACACAGGGAGAGTAACAACTTCTACATCAAACTTACAGAATTCCTCTACCTCCTTTTATTGTTTCATCTGGTTTCAGTTGAGCTTACTTTTACTTGTAACTCAAATCATCCTAATTTATAGATTGAAAAAAGAACTACATACTGTGAAATGAGACCACTTCCAATGAATGTATTTAAATTTTGAGGATCTATATATACAAGTCTTACCTATCATATGGGGTTTTTTTTTTCAATTTATAAATGAAATCAATTTGAAGAGTAAGTAAAAGGTTATATTTCTTTCTGGTTTTTAAGCTGCATTGACACATGGTTGAGTGTGAGGTTCCCTCCAAATCTTCTCCAGTCACTGACCATTGAGAATCTTCTGGATATTAACTAGTTATCCAAAAGATAATATTGTAAAAAAACGAAGTGTTTAAAACTTATGCTCTGTAACCACTCAAAACTGATGGATTTGAACTTTTGTGACAACACCCAAAGTAAGAGCAAAACCCTTGAAACAATATATGCACTCATAAATATGATGTACTCTGATATTTTCAATTTATTTAATTATAACATACTACATAGATTCCATAATCTACTTCCCAATAAGTGTGCAACCTGTAGCCTGAAAAGACACTGATTTAGATCATTCTACTTCATTACCTTCAAAAGAAAATGGTCTTCTCAGAAAGGAGAAAAGATGCATTGTCACTGTTGCAAACAATAAAATGTTAAGGACAGGAAGGAAGACATTCACAACCTTTAGGTTTTCTGTATGAGTAGATTATACAATCATTTAGAGTAAATTAGTGCTAAATTACTTCAGTGTCTAATAAATAGAGATAAAAAACCATTATAGTTATTGCAAGTTACTCAAGGGTATGAAGCTTGGTTGCCCAAGCTTTCATGTCTTCTAAAGCTTGTCTTTTGACTTTCACAAATAGCAAGTTAGGAAAGATTTAGTATAGATGCAGCCTGGGTTTTCTTCCTCTCCCATATTCTACTACACTCTGACTCATTCCCTATTCATGGTAAATACTAAGAGATTTGCAATCAGATGAGCCACTAGCCCACCAAAGTCTACTGCTGCGATGACAAAGACATTGCTGCGATAAATAACACACAAAAGGGGCCTGGGAAAAGATGTGTATCTCTTGGCAAGTGATTTATTAATAAGGAGTAGCTTGAACATTCATCTTCTCTGAGAGCATATGTACTGCATTAAGGGCTTCTGAACACCTTTTTGCTTCCACGTTATTTTTACCAGTATTTGTAGAATCAGGTAACAATCCATAACGCCCATCTGGAACAAGGGCTCAGAGTAAGTTGAATTTGGCTGTCATTCCAAACAGGAGTGAGGAACTAGGAAGAGCAAAACAGGAAACGAGGAAAAGGCAAAACAAGGAGTGTTATTAGTTGGCCACCGGGGTATGATTCCTTCAGGGAACCTCAAAGGAGCGATGTGGAAGGGACCTGAGAATTGTCGATCCAAGGAATGAAAGAGAGGAGTATGGGTCCACTGACTTCTGTCTTCCTTGATCAAGAGCTGTCTGTGGGGTGTTAGCTCTTCACACAGGGTAGTTTATGTGTGAGAATGACCAAGTGGGTTCCTGCGAGTGGTCCACGCAGCTGAGGCAGCAGCGAAGCCCTGGCAGAAAGCAAGCTACACAGCGCAACTGATGCAAGGTGCTGTCGGTTCACGGAGTGCAATTCATTGATGGAGTAAAAAGACTGAAAAAACTGGCGGTTAGTCAGAAGAGCTTGCTAATGAACTGTGGAATAAGTGTGCTAATAAAGCAATGTGTAAAATACCATGTAAAACTAAATGAGAAATTATTTTGGGGGTTTTGAGGCATGAGTAGAAGTGCTGAGGGCTTAATTGTTTCATCCATTTGCTATCCTTTTTCTTTTTAAGTATCAGATTAATTATATTCATTATCTTCTGCCCCAAAAGTCTAACTTAAAAAAAAAAGATGAGAAAAAAATTTTCTACGGTAATTTTTTTAAATGTCCAATAAAATATTTCCCTTTGGATTGTGACTTATACTTTACTGGCACAGGGTGGGGAGGACATGAAAAAACACCTGAATAAATGCAGGCACTGTGTAATCTATTTAGGTGGTGAGGAGAGAATCTGCATGACACTGTGGTGAACAATTCAAAGCACAGGGAGGAAATGCATTCACGCGTACTGTTCAGCGAAGGAATGATTACTTTTTCATGATCCTCAAGTTGAAAAACAAACTTGAAACGGTTATCATAAACACCCACTCTCAAATATTGAGTTTCTATAGGGTGCATTGTTTGTATCTTATTAATGGACTTTTCAAAAAATTATGTGGTTAAATTGCATGCTCTTTTCAAAAGAAAATGTTCATAAAGTGTTTTTGCTTGCTTGATATTGAAAGAGGAACATATTATCTAGATGAAAGTTAAGAGATGTTTTAAAAAAACACATCTAAACAGATTTTAAAAATACATAATAGGTTTTAGAAAGCCCACAAACCACAACATCAAAGTCAATATTTTATATGGCTGTGACTGTGATCTAGAATATTTGGACTTTACTTTTTCTCCACATTATAAAGTTACCAGGGGCCCAGTGCATGAATTTGTGCACCTTGAAATGAACTGTGAGCTGTAAGGCTGTGGTGGGCACAGGGGCGGGTCTCAGCCCATCCTCTGAACCCCCACCTGGCCCCTCCCACTGGGGCTCCCGGTCCCCTGTCTGCCAGCAGCCCCACTCCAGCTGTTGCTGCTCCCAGGTTCTGATGGCGCAGGCCCTGCTTGCACCTGCTGATGGCGCTGAGCAATCAGGGCCGGTGCCAGGCGCCAGCAGTGGGTGTGAGCAGGGCCATCGCTGGCAGCAGGTGTGAGAGGCAGCTGCTGGCCCCAATCATCCCTCAAGAACAAAAAATTTTCAGTAACCACCAGAGGATCGCTCCGATGACAGCAACCGGCACCCTGCCTTGGTCTGGCACGAACAAAAAATTTTCAGTAACCACCAGAGGATCACTCCGATGACAGCAACCGGCACCCTGCCTTGGTCTGGAGTACCCGCTCACCTGCTCCACCATCCTGCCGCAGCAGATGCCCACCATATTCCACACTCTGCTGCCTGCTGCCAACGCCCGCCATGTACCATGTGTGCCCCCGGTAGTCAGCGCACATCATAGCGACCGGTTATTCAGTTGTTTGGTTATTCCGCCGTTCAGTCTACTTGCATATTAGGGTTTTATACATATAGATGACTTATATCTGAACCTATAATTCACAGTGATTGATTCATTTCTAAAATCGAGATACTCTAAAATTACCTTATTTTTTGTCCTGAGAGTTTTATATGCATTTATAAAATTATTTCAGGTAACATAAATAAATCACCCTATATTATTTAAAATATGCCTTTCCTATCCAAAACTGGCAGATTGTTACCGTATCAAATTAGTTAGTTGCTAATATAACTTCTGTATTTAATCAAAGATGCCTAACACTGTCACCATGATATGTAGTTATAGTGCTTCTTGTAAAAGTCAGCATTTATTTTACACCAGCTCTTTTCATATAGAGAAGATATTAAATAACTGAAAGAAAAAAAAAGTCAGTTGATAAGTCACATTTAACCAGCACTAATGATTGTTTAATGGAACAGCATAAACTTGAAGTGAACACCATTTACAGATTATTTTATAACAGCATTTTATTAAGGAATAATTTACATATAGTAAAACCACAAATCTTAAAATATATACAGCTTGAGGAATGTTGACAAATGTATGCAGGTATATACCATCATCCAGATCAAAACACAAAACATTTCAACCCAGAAAATTCCCTCATGCCCCTTTTCCAGGTCATTTGAATCCCTTGCCCTTATGCAGAACAGCTGTGGTTCTGATTCAGGATAGCCTAGTTTTGTGTATAATTGGCCTTCACATAAAAATAGTTATACAGTATATTCTCTCTGATTTATTTTTCTCAGCATAATGCTTTTCAGATTCATCTAGGTTTTTGCATGCATCAACAGGCCATTCTTTTTTACCAGTAGTATTCCATTGTCTGACTCTATCAGATTATCCATTCTCCTGGGGATGGAAATTTGAGATTGTCTACAGTTTGGCGCTGTTATGAATAAAGCTGCTAAGAACATTCATTTTTCTTGAGTATATATCTAAGAATGAAACTGCTCAATCATAGGGTAGGAATGTATTTAACTATACTAGAAATTGCCAAAGAGTGCCCAAGTGGTTGTACCACTTACATTCCTACCCACAATGTTGAAAAATTCCAGTTACTCCATGTTCTCATTTTCAGGGTTGTTGTTTTGTTTTTTGGTGGTTTTTTTGTTTTTGTTTTGTTTTTTTTAGCCAGTTAGCCATTGCGTATTTTGTAATTTTAGTCATTCAGTAGCATCTTCCTGTGGTTTTAATTCACATTTCTTTGATAAGTGCGGTTGAGAGCCTTTCTATATACTGATTGGCCTTTTGTATGCTTTCCTCTGGGAAGTGTCTGTTCAACTCTTTTGCTCCTTAACTGGCTTGTCTTTTTATTACTGATACTGTTCTTTACATATTCTAGGTAAGAGTCCTCTGGCAGATACGTGTATTTTGAATATTTTATCCAATTTTGGCTTGCTTTTTCACATTCTCACTGAAGGCTTTTGATGAGAAGCGTTTAATTTTGATAAAGTCCAATTTATTTGTTTTTTTTTCTATTTTAGTGAGTGCTTTTTATGTCCTATTTGAAATTTGTTTCCTGCAGATTGTGAAGATTTTCTCCCAGAATTTTTTATTTTACCAGTTACATTTAGGTTCATTTTTTTTTCTTTTGGAGTATGTTAGAGGTCAAGGTTCATTTTTTTTTTCATATTTTTCCCAGTTATTCCAACACCATTTGTTGAAAAGACTATCCTTTCCCTCTTAAATGCATTGGCACCTTTGTCACAAGTCAACTGACTCTACATAGTTCTCTTCCTGGTTTCTCTATTCTGTTCCATTGATATATTTGTCTAAATTTATGCCAAGGTCATACTGTCTTCACTATTGAAGATTAGTAACAAGTCTTGATTCAGTTAGTATATGTCTTCCAACTTCATTGTGTTTCAAAACTGTTTTGGCATTTCCACACAAAATTTGAATCATCTTGTCAATTTCTATCCCCAAAAAGCCTTCTAGGATTTTAAACTTGGATTGCAGTGAATCAATAAATCACTTTGGGGAAAACAAATTAGACATTTATTCTCTCCTATATAGCTGGATAGTCCAGATAGATTACTCTATTGCATAGTTCAGAACCCAGGCTCCTTTGTCTTTCTACTCAACTACCTATTCCTGGGTTGGCTCCTTGCTGACACAATGAAGCTAGTGTGTTACCTCAGGGATTCATTCTGCAACTCAGGAAAAAGGAAGGGGAGGGCGAAGGACAAAATGTGTATGGCAGCTGAGTCTTTCATCTTTAAAGCATCTTTTCTTTAAGCCCCACAGGATACTATATACTCATATCTCATTGATGTGAACTGTTTTATAGAGTCATTTCTATCTGCAAAGGCATCTGGGAAAATGTAGTTTTTGAGTAGAGCCCCTAAAAATTAATGTACTGTCAGTAAAGAACAGGAGAACGTATGTAGTGGGTAGGAACTAGGTATCTGCATAAGTAATAAAGTTTCTAGAGATCAACCAAAGAACTTGTATGCATATATTCATAACCCATAGACACTGACAATAGTGTAGTGAAGGCCTGGGGTGGGAGGCAGGGTTGGATTAGAAGGGGTCAATTGGGGGGAAGAAGGGGATATATGTAATACTTTCAACAATAAAGATTTCTCTTTTTAAAGTTTCTTCTGCAAAACTGCTAATTATTTAAGTTTAGAATGCTGGAGAAGGAACAGGTAGAGAAGTTCATAAATGATTTACTAGATTGCTTCTAGCTCTGAAATATGTAATAACAGAAATTTTAAAATTTGTAGACCATGATGTTTTGATGTTTACAAAATGAGTACATTCAACACATGGTTTACTAGCATTCAGAAAATGGCATTTCTTTATAAATAAAAGCAGAGCTGTTATCTGAATTCCATTTCTTCTACAAAGTAAAAATAGTCATAAGACAGGAAAAATAGCTAATTTAAATAACACATGTATCTTAATGATGCCTTAACAGATGTGGATTTCCTGTTCAACTGAAATATATCCTTGTTTTCTACCCAGTTCAAGAATGGACAAAAGATTCTGAGTAAAGAATTAATGTACATGGAGTTCAAAAATGTGAAAATAAGATTTTCCTATCTCAGGCTAGCTAAGGTTTAGGGAAGTGAGAAGAGAAATAATGATTTGATTGACAGAGTCAGGGATATTTAGTGTAAGGATGATGTGAAGCAGATGACAGAATTCATTGACACTGTGGCTCCTGGACTAAATGACTGTAAGAAAAATTTTAACTTTATAGATATAATAATCTACAAACTTTCCATTTTCTTGTTAATTTACACAAAATTTGTCAGAGAAATACTATATTTTCATTGACCTTTATGAAAATATTTATTGTTGAAATGTTTTCACATTATACTTGAAAGAGGTTATATTTATTACTAGAGGCCCAGTGCACGAAATTTATGCACTGGTAGGGTCCCTAGCGGCTGCTGGCTGCTGGCCGGGGCCTCCCTCCCTTCCCCTGGCCGGCCCCGCCCCCTGGTTGACCTCCCAGACAACTCCCTGTCGAGGGGACAATTTGCATACTACGCTTTTATTATATAGGATGATTTACCTTAAAAAGTATAGAGAAGAAATGATTGATATGGTCATCTACTATACTCCTATACATCAGGTTTCTCTGTTAGCCACAGGTCAGATTCTGGTTGTTTCCATTCTTCTCCAAGCAGTGTGTTAAAACTGAAAGGCTTGAAGTATTCCAGACGGTGGCTAAATGGAAAGAAAAAGAAGGTGGGAATTGAAATAAATTATGCGTTTGAAAAATAGGTGACCTGAAAGGCTATTCATTCTGTCACATCTGTGATAGGACAACATTCTATTTTAAGAACACCAAAGGTAAGATATATTCTGTATGTATAATTTTCTCACTCTAGCTCTCAAACATTAAGCTCTGAAAACATTCACCCACATCCCAAAGCACTTAAAATGTATCCTCAAAACCTGACTCATTTCATTTAGCCTTAAACAAATCATATTATATTTTTACAGATGTTTTTACATTTAAACTTTGACATACTTTATATTTTAGAAGTTTCTAAACTTCTAAACTACTATTTTAGAAGTTTCAGCTCCATAGATAAGAGGATAGACTCCTTTGCCCAAGCAAAGGAGGTTGAAAGAGTGTTAATCCTAGCTCTTTTCTTCCTGGGAACGTCCTTTAACTATTATGGAGATTTCTATTGTGGTTTAATTGGCAGAGAAAGGTTTAGCTAACATGCTGCAGTGGAACTCAGCTCTGCAGCGGATCACTGCCTTGGCTGGGCCCTGGCCAACGGCATAGTCGCACTTTTACCTAGGGTAAGCCTCCAATAACAAATACATTGAGGAGTCGAACATATTATAGCACTAAGGGGATAAAATATAAGAAGATATTAGCTGGTAAAGAGCCAGAGAAACAAGCCATCTTGATATAAGGGCCCTGAGTCACTTGCATTTAGATCCTGGGCCCATTCTGCTTACCTGGCCAGACTGAACCAGTTTGAGTCTCAACTGTCAATCCCAGATGAAGAGGTTCAGGAACCAACAGTGAAGGTTAAGAGAAAAGAAGGGAGGCTAGTTAGGAAGTGTCAGGACTGGGGAGAAAAGAGGAAAGAGCGCAAAGTGTGTCAGGCAGAAAAAAAGGAATAGGCTAGAAGAGATGAAGGCAAAGTGAGTGAAGAAAGAGTATGACAGGAAGGAGAAGGCAAACAGGGAAATGAAGGACAGCATTTTCAGGGGTAAAATGACAGGAGAGTCAGTCCGCCATGGTGCAAAGTCCACGAGTGTTAGCAAAGATAGCTAGATATTAATAAAGGAAGGGAGCAAAGGAATCAGACATTATTAAGTATAATAAACTAGGAAGCTGAATCGGACACTGAGCCTGCTTCAGTAGGAGGTTGAACATTCACAGGCTCCCCAGGGGCCTGCTGTATCGGGGCCTAATCCCTGAAGAGGACAGGAAGGTCCATTATTGGTCATTACTAGGGGAAGAAGAAAAACAGCTGGAGAAATTCCTCTGCTGGACACATGCCCAGTAGAAGCCAAGATGGTGCTGGGGGAGGTAAGCGCTTGCCCAATAGAGACCAAGATGGTGACCATGGCACAGCGCCAGCCAGAGCACAGCTGGGAACACAGACTAAGCGAGTCAGTGAGGACAGGGACTGAACTTGACTGAACCAATGGCACAGAATTCATGGGCACTGGCCTTTGCTCTTGACTTGATGAAGACAAGGCTGGACTTCTTTCACAGCGGGACAGAGCTGAATCCAGGGCAGTCCTTTGATTTTGCTTCTACAATAAATCTTACCACTGCTTCTCATCCTCCCATACATGGGTCTCCAGAATGCTTTCCTATCACTCTGTGAAAGGTCCTCAATTGTCTGTTAGCTCTTCTGAACACACACACTCGCCAGCTGTCTTGGCCACACTGAGTACACTCAGAGAGCTAGAGAGCAGGAATCCCAGCTTGCCCTAGGACAGAATCTGGCTTTCCCAAGGGAGTAAAGCTTGCTGCAATCCATGAGGCGTTCATATGGCTGGACAGGAGCTATATTCTCCTTAGGTGACAGCTTCAAAGAGATACGACTCAAATTGGGCAAGTGTAGGAGATACCTGGGCTTACATGCCTGGTGCCCACAGGGGCCAATATCTCTTGTAATAAGTCCACAGGCATAGCTTCTAGGGTCTCCACAGAGAATATGACTGTTAAAGGGAAATCCAAAGCAATGCTGTCCCCGTCAGGTATTTATAATTTATTCATAAAACTATCTGTCCAGATGAAATTTAGCAATAAGGAGTCATCTTTGTTATAAGTTATGTTGCCCAGAAACCTAGTTGACATTTTTATCCTTATAAGGTTACTAAGGGAAGACAGCTAGAGAGTTAATTGAAGGTGATATTCTCAAGCAGCAAGGGAAAGAATTTATTAACCCTTTGAATCTGAATGTCTCTGGCCAGTCAGCTCTGAAAGGGATGATAAATGAGTTTGTAACAATACTTCTATAACAGCTGTTGCAATATTCACTAAGCAAGATTTTTCTCATATTGCCATGGAAACATAAGTGCTGTACTTATAGCAGTGAGAGAGACTAAGCGGGTCTACAGTCTGTCAAGTATTTACTAAGAACCATCAGGGAACACAGTACCCTACTAGGTGCTTGTACACATGTCTCCTTTGACTGAAAAATGTTATCACTGCTCTACCAAAAATTAATTTCCAAAAAACCCCTCACAGTTGGAACATATCTTCATTCATTTTCTACTTACAAATCAGGTTTTTGTCCTGGTTGCAGTTCATGCTGAGGTACAGGGTAAAGAGCTTCATAGATTCTTTTATCTTTAGATCCATGAATTGCAAATGAATTGAATTTTGTCACGTTTGGTGGAAAATAACTCCAAGGAAGATAAGCTCTGCCTTCCCATTTTGTCTCTCCTCTGGACACTTCGAATGATAGAGCAAGTTCTTGCTACAGAAATGATATGTGAAATATAAAAGGTAAATTCAGATTTATAAGTTAAACATATATATTAAATATTATAATGTATACATAGATCTTATACACTTAAGAACTTTGTCTCATATTTTTATTTACTTACTTTCCACACATTTCTTCTTCCAGATAATAAAAGCACCAAATGTTGTCCATGGCTGTGGAAATTAAAATTCCTCATGAGTGTATGAAAGAAACAAACATTATTTTCTTCACTATTCTTTATATCTGCAATGTATGTAACTAAATTTCCAAATAATCAAAAGATGGCCCTAGCCAGTTTGGCTCAGTGGATACAGTGTCGGCCTGTGGACTAAAAGGTCCCAGGTTCGATTCCGGTCAAGAGCGCATGCTCAGGTTGAGGGCTTGGTCCCAAGTAGGGGGCGTGCACGAGGCAGCTAATCAATGACTCGCTATCATCACTGATGTTTCTATCTCTCTCTCCCTCTCCCTTCCTCTCTGAAATCAATTAAAAAAAAAAGATGCAAATTGAATACTGGATAATTATAGGAAGAGCCAGTGTTCAGTTACTTAGAAATGCCATCATTTTCCAGATGATTATAGTCAAAAGCTACACATGGCCCTAACCCAGTGATGGCGAACCTTTTGAGCTCGGCGTGTCAGCATTTTGAAAAACCCTACCTTAACTCTGGTGCCATGTCACATATAGAAATTTTTTTATATTTGCAACCATATTAAAACAAAGACTTATGATAGAGCGTCAGCCTGCGGATGGAAGGGTCCCAGGTTCAATTCTGGGCAAGGGCATGTACCTTGGTTGTGGGCTCATCCCCAGTAGAAGGTGTGCAGGAGGCAGCTGATTGATGTTTCTCTCTCATTGATGTTTCTAACTCTCTATCCCTCTCCCTTCCTCTCTGTAGAAAATCAATAAAATATATATATTTTTAAAAAGCTACACATGTTCAGATTGCTTTTTATATTATTTAAATATAAAATTATATAAAAGATTTCAGTCAGAAGATGAAAACTCAGCAAAGGGGTGGGGGATATTATAGTATTTGGCATCTATAATAATAAAAGCGCAATATGCTAATTAGACCAGAGTCCTTCCAGAGGAAGCTGGGGCTTTGGGGGAAGCCCGAGTCTCAGGTGCCAGAGGGAAGCCGGTGCTGATAGGTTGGGGAAAAAAGGCCTATTCTTGCACGAATTTCGTGCATTGGGCCGGCCTCTAGTTTATAATAAAACTAGTTTCAAAAACAAAAGTACCCTAAGAGAAGCTGGCACCAATTTCCAGGTGAATCCAACAACTTTACTAAAGGTTATTTCTATAAGAAAACTGTATTGAAGCTCATGAGGAATAAAGAAAATATAAAATATAGGTTGTCTAAAACTGTATCTGTCTGCCTCTTGTGTTTTCCTGCTTTCTACCATTAGTTCAGACACCAATGTCACATTTTCAAAGAGAAACACAACATATCCTCAAAAGGAAAGTCTAATAAAAGAGCATAATTGGGACTAGCCGGGTCAATAAGAATCAAAGATTTTCGAGTAGTTACATGAAAGAAATTTATTGTCTCTGGAAAAGACTATATCTAAACACTTCTATCCAGATAGTCTATTGTAAGCTTTTCAGGGAGGATTTCCTTCCGAAAACTATTCTAACACATGACAAGTATTCTTTCCTCTGCTTATTTTTATTGTTATGATGCAAGCTTAATAATATCCTAGGAGAAGTAAAAGTTCTTGTAAATGAAAACAATAATATTCTTCACATTGTTTTCCTAGAGACTAATTGTTACAGGAATTGATTGCCTGAAGCAAAACCTTGATTCTTGATTATTGATTGTCCTGATATATATGAAACCAAACTACTTTAAGGATTTTTTAAATTTTTAGAACTTATTAATTTTGTACATAATAGTTATTATGTAATATCTTAACAAAAGAGAATCTAATTATCCTATTCATCCAGTGCTAAGTAATCTCTTTATGAAAATAAACTGGTATTTTTATCTAATAAAAGTAAAACCAAGAATGAAACTTTAGAATTCTAGTAGATCCAAGTTTTTTACTGTCTTGTAGACAAGTTATAAATCTATTTGCCTTAGCTTTCTCACCTGTATGGTGAAAATAATCACACAATGGATGAATATTTTTTTTACTCATGTGACAGTTTATGACAATCATATTTTTCAATAAAATATTTTGGCATGTTAGTTGAAAGGTAACATACAAAGATACTAGGTTATTCCTCTGAAAAATATAATTGGAAACAGCTACATTTTCCACATTAGAGTTAGCGAAAAAATCAAATTAAGGGAAAAGAAAATGATACCTAAAATTTTGTTTAAATTGATTGTTTGGAACTTCTGCCCAGCCTACAAAGGGACAAAGGCTAATGGATACTAGATACTGAAAGACATTTAAATGCCATTTAAAAGGATAATCACAATACAAAAAAAATATTCATTACTCAATATTTTACTAACTTAAAATTTGTTATAATATAGATGAGAGGTGGGCATAAATTCATTTTTTCATATCTACAGGACAAATATTGTCAACTAGGTAAAGAAGGTTACCAAAGGAATGGTTAAATTTGAACAAAGAGAGTCCAAGGTTAACACTTTAAATAAGTCTAGCAAAAACCATGTGTGATTTATCCCTGGCACTGAACACAAAGTGACATAGTACACACTCAATAAATAAATGAGGACTACTGTACAGCCTATGAGGGAAGGCGGGGGGTGAGGGGGTAAGAAATCAACCAAAGGACTTGTACACATGCACATGAGCATAACCAATGGACACAGACAGTAGGGGCGTGAGGGCTTGTGCTGGGGGATGGGGGTGGCCAGGGAGAGGTCAATGGGGGGGAAAGGAGACTCATTTAATACTTTAAACAATAAAGAATTTAAATTTAAAAAAATGAGGAATAAATGAAGAAACACGTGAATACATTATTAACAAATACATAAAATGAAAGTGTAATGTAGTTATTTAAAAAATTTCCTAAAAGAAACATTTTCATAAATTAGTTTAATTTATTATATCTATACGTCTCTATTTCTGAGTAGCTAGGACATAATGCCAATTTATAGAATAAATAATGAGTTTCTGTTTTATTATAATATTCATTTGCAAAAAAAATTATTTTCAAATTTATTAAAAAGACCAACTACATCGTAAAATGAAAATAACATCAACGTACTATTTTCAAATATCTGTAATATATACAGAGTGTGACAAAAGTAGGCTTACAATTGTTTGTATGGGAAATAATACAATAATTAATAAATAATAATATAAAAATAAACTCTGTTTTGTATACTCACAACTTTAAACCTACTTTTGCCAAACCTGTTTTAAACATACATTTTAAATTACACAGTTATTTGAAAATAAGAAATTATACATGGTTCAGATTGGCATTTGCCCTAGTTTATTGAAATTAGTAAATTTTTACTATGACCACATGATTTATACTTAGAAAACAATGTGTTCAAGTAATATAGTAATGAGTTAGAAAAAAAAATTTTATACTTACGGGCAAAGTTCAACTTCTAAGTACTGTTCAGTTATGTCATTCAAGAAAAATGCTTCTACAACTTTTGAAAACAGAGATATAAAATATTGAGAATTTAATTATGCTTCAACAAAAATTATTTATTTATTCCTTTAGAGTATAAAATAAATTAACTCATTATTTTTAATTATAGCTGTATCCTCAGTAGGGAAAGGGACAAAGAAAATAAATAGACATTGCTTAGAAATAAATCACCATCAAATTTTTCCATATCAGATTGCCATAAATTAAAAAGATGAGTAAAGCCTAGTGCTGGTGAGGTTGTAAAGAAATCAACATTATCATATAGACTTTAGGCCAATTATCTTTTTCTGATAATCTATCTTAAGGAAATAATCAGACAACTAGAAAAATAAGTAAATATAATGCTAGTCATCAAAGTATTGCTCAAAAATTAGATATTACCTAAATGGTTATCTCCTATTATATAGGATCATTGCCTATTATATAAATAAATCTTCTATTATATAGGAAAGCTACCATATAAATTATGGAATTTATGTATTCTATGTATGGAACCATTAAAATCAAAGACAGTTAAATATTTTTTGATATGAAAACATATCCATGATATTTGACAAGTAGGCTACAGAGCAATAACCAAATCAGCAAATAAGTAAACCTTTCAATGCTGCAAAGAGAATAAGGGGCCAGGGTCATGAAAAATCTTATATAGAAATCATATTAAGAAGAACTTATCTGGGGAGGAGCAGAAGCCTGAGAAGGTTTTTAAGTAGCTGAATGATGACTTTAAATTTTTCTTTTTAAATGTATCTTTATTGTTGAAAGTATTACAGAGGTCCCCTTGTTCCCCTATTGATAGATCACTCTGGCTTTCAATAGAGAAGGATAAACTTAAGGGCAAAGACTATTTAGAAGTCTCTGTCCTATTTGAGGTAAAAGATGATAAAGAGATGATGGAAATGAAGAAGGGGTACTGAAATAGAGAAACATTTAGGAGGGAAAATTGGTAGGACTTAGTAGATAAATCCAAACATAGAGAGTGAGAGAGAATATCTTCGAAAAAATTCACATTTCTATGTTCAGTGATTTGATGTATTTGACTGCCATTGATTGAGACTGGGCAATTAGGGAAAGAGCAGGTTTATGAGAAAAGTGGATAAGTTGAGTTTGGGACTTGTTGAGTAGATAAGTCCCACTGGTGTGTACACCAATGGGAAGCTGATATATATAAGCTCTGTATCAGTAATAGACAACATATGGTTAACATTTTATAAATTAATCTTGACAAAATGCATGGCATACAGATGGTATAAAGTAGATGTTAGTAGGGACTAGAAGAATCATCCAAGGTTTCTTTGGCCCTGGACGATATGGCTCAGTTGGTTGGAGTGCTGTCCTGTGCACTGGAAGGACATGGGTTCAATCCCAGGTCAGGGCATATACCTGGTCACGGGTTCAATTTCCAGTCAGGGCACATACCTAGGTTGTGGGTTCAATCCCCGGTCAGGGTGCATTCGAGAGGCAACTGAACACTGTGTCTCTCTCACATGGCTGTTTCTCTTTCTCTCTTTCCCCAACCCTCTCTAAAATCAATTTTAAAAAAAAGGTTTCTTTGAATAAATGGAACTTGATTTAGACTATGTGCATTAGACGCAGAAGGAATAGAATGAGAAAAGGTACATGGGTGAGAATGTGCATGGATAGTAGCCTTTTAGAAATCAAGAGGTTTTGGTTGAATATGATAGCCCCATTCATGAGTCCCCAGAAAGTTTAAAGGAAGGATTTGAACTTTATCTCAGGAATAGTAATGGCTTGTGACCTGGGGAATGGCATCATAAAGAGTCTTTTTACAAAGATAAGTTTGGTAGCTTAATTAGGAGACATTAGACGGGAATCATATAGCAAACCTGAAAGTGTAATTTTATGGTGTCTTTTAACCTTCGTTTGATATGTGAGATTACTTGTCAGTACATATAAAATAAAAACTACATTTCATATTGAAGTTGATAGTGTTTCTATAATAAGTAAAACACCCTAAAACTTCCATCAAGAAAGTTTATAAGGTTAAAGTGGCAATCTGAAGACAAAACAAGAATGCTGAACTCTTCTCAGACTAGGTAACAGAAGTAAAGGAAGGACATATGGCAGCAATTTGGAAGTCTGGATTTGTAATTGCCATTTTTCACTGTTCTAGTTATAGAGTTAAAGTCGCATAGGTAATGGTGAAAAAGTCAGAATGAGAGATTGGTAGGAAATATCACACACTGCATATGTCAGTTGCTCAGAAGCACTCACTTCCTTACAGCAAGATAAAATAATAGCTCTGTGAGAGGTTATTATAAAAAGATTTATGTCTGCAATAAAACACCGTACTTCCACTTACCTTCATAATCCCACAGTCCCTTGAAAGGCTTTCCTGGTTCTCCAAGCGGGGCTGGAGGATCATTGAAAAATGGAGCACTAACTTTCAACATCACTCCTCCATCACCTGGGTTCAGCCTGACAAACACTGGTTCATGCGTCACTGGAGAACCATCCCAAGTGTGTTCAATTTTAAAATCCATCTTTAGACACTAAAGAAAAAAAAGACATATTAAAACAAACTCTTTAACAATATAGAAATGTTTTCTTTAGTCAGAAATGAAGTGAAAATTTCCAATAAGCCAGCAGGACGACAGCAGCGTGACGAGAAGAGGGTTCTGAGAGTCCAAAGGCCATTTGTGCTATGGCAAAATAATGGACACTGAGTTTTACCATAAAATAGGTAGTTGGACCCAAAAAGCTTTGAGACTTTAAGTCTAGACCCAAAATTGTTTCTTTTTACAACTGTAATTAAGCCCACTGCAGAAACTGTTCATGTACTTAACAACTATAAGCATTATGAGTTTTTATGCCATTCTTTGTCATTTACTGTAAAATGTGCAGGTGTCTAAACTATTGGGTCCCTTGAGAACCAAGATCTTTAAAATAAAATTCAATTTGAATAAAATATTCTATCATTCAGCAGAAGCATTTCTGTTAGTACCTATTCTTTTGGTTAAAACTCTGTTTTTTTTGGGGGGGGAAGGGGACTCCAACTACTTGAAGGTTAGTAAACTTTAATATTGTCTTCCTTGTTCTCAGGGTATAGATTTTCTTAATCTATTTCAAAAAAATTTAAATGTGTTTTTATTGATTTTAGAGAGAGAGGAAGGGGGAGGGATAGAGAGATAGAAACATCCACGAGAGAGAAACATCATTGACTGGCTGCTTCCTGCATGTCCCCTATGGGGATCAAGCCCGCAATGTGGGCATGTGCCCTGACGGGGAATTGAACCTGTGACCTCTTGGTTCCTGGGTCAGCTCTCAACCTCTGAGCCTGCTAATAGCTGGGCTTCTTAGTCTATTTCAAAGTTTAAATGCTGACAGATTCTTTTTCCATTTTTCTAAGGGTGAAAAGAGATTAATCAAGCACTTTGGTCATTTAACACTTGAAATATCAAAAAGTGACACAAGCAGTATTTGCATTTTATACTGTTTTTCCAAAGATTAAATGGAAGGACACATTATTATATTAATAAAATTACATATTGTTGAAAACTACAAATTGGGCATTTTATAAACATTATCTGATTTAATTTCACTAGAAACTAGCAGATGAACTATTATTATCCTCAATACAAAAGGAGAAACTGACTTGTTGAAGGTCACATAGCAGGCAAATCAAGAAATTGAAACAATGCCAGCCATGTTTACCCAGATGGAGTCATTTTAGGAATCTGGAGGTAGATGAAAACCTTATTTTAAGGGTAGTGAATTCTCCAAATTATACTAGATTCATATGCCATGTTCAGAGGAGAATCTTGATTAGTAAATGATGATATTTTCACACTGAAATTTATATACCTGAAATCTTTGAAGGCATTTCCTTATTTCATATGTTATTTTTATTGCAAGTAGTAAAGTACTAAATTTTCAATACATTTATTTCATTGAATGTGTATGGAGTACTAGCTATGTGTCAAGCATTGGAAGATCCAAATATATAAGCTCTGTGTCACATAAGGAATCCAACATCTCTGAAAACCTTTTTCTGAAGTATGTAGTGCCCTGGCCAGGCTCAGTTGTTGGAGCATCATCCCATACACCAAAAGGTTGCAGGTTCCATTTCCAGTCAGGGCACATACCTAGGTTGCAGTTTCTACACCCAGTCAGGTGCATATGGTGGCAACCAATAGATGTTTCTTTCACATCAGTGTCCTCTGTCTCTATCTCTATCTCTATCTCTCCCCCTCTCTCCCTTCCTCTCTCTCTAAAAGCAATAAACACTGGAAGCATGGAACAGAGTGTGGAATCTCCGAGGGAAGGTGGGGGGGAAGGTGAGGGGGGGGAGGTAGTCAACCAATGACTTTGTATGCATATATGCATAACCCATGAACACATACAATAGGGTGCTGAAGACCTGGGGCAAGGGTGGGGGGGAGAGGTTGGAGGGAGTCAATGGGAGATAAACTCTAAAATTAAAAAGTAGTTCTGGTATTACAACCCATTTGCAAGTAAAAGCATATTAGAAAAGGATAAGTTTAACAATTTATATTGAAATAAGCTCAGTGAGTGATAAGACTATAAATATAAATTGATCCTGATTTATGTGGACTTTAGTCCTGACCTGCATGGAATAAAACATTAATAATACATTTATTTTCTTTAGTTAAAATATCTAGATACCTTCTTCAAAAATAAATCTATATCCTCTACCCCAAATTTTGGTAAGTATCTTCTTATTGCATATAGGAAGAAATAAGAATAAATCAAGATATTAGAAATGCTCATTAAAGCTGATTCTGGTGGCAATATACTGAGGGAACATGCTATTTTCCTAACTTGGAATTTGACAATCCTGGCAAAACATAGCTCAGCGACTAAGAAATGTTAGTAGATTTACTCATTCTCCATACAAACATCATATTCACAAAATGCTGCACACATTAAAGGGTCCCCGATTCTATTCAATGGGTTTCCACTAGAAAATTTTCAACTTCCAGCTCTTTCAGACAATCATCTCTATCTCTAATTGCCATATTCAGTGATGAGCTCCTAAAAGTGGCTTGTCACTTCCATGCACACATGGTGGTCAGATTTCAAATTACTTCCAAATCTAATCTCACCTGAAGGATAAGAGATTAAAAGATAAAAGCAAAGAGTACAAGACAGTGGTACCTCAAGTCTTTCTACCAGTTCCTTATGCCTTTTCCCCTAAGTTTTTTGTGTGTTTTTTTTTTTTGAGCATTGTTTGAAAATTACTGCCAGAAATATTGACTAGACTTCCACCATCAGGGAGGAGAGTCATGGCTGACATGACCAAGGGTAGAATATAGTTTTGGCTTTAATTGCATAAAATTACATTATTTTCTTATCTGAACAACAAATTTGTTAATCTGCTTAGAGAACACTCGTGTCAGTCCAACCATGCATAATATTGATAGTAAAATTACCCTAACAATTACAGTCTTGCCAACTAGTTTACAGTCTAATCTAAATATAGCATGGACCCAGAAAGAGACAAATGATTATCTCTTCAACTCCCTGGGGATACCCAAGACTGTCTCCTGAGGCTTAACCTCCACCACCTTTCAATTTCTTGTTTGCACATGTACCCAGACAATTAAATAGTCAATGCACTTTTTCAGTACAGGTTGGTGTGCTTCCAGTAGCACTGGACTCCCTGTCATTCTCTATTGCCCCTGCACTGCTCCATTTTGACTCACAGCACTTAAACCACATGACCTACTTGTTTAGTGTCTCTGCTTTCCCATATAGAATGCCTGTAACAGGAACTCAGTTATTTGTTGAGTGAATAATTGTTCTAGTCTCTGGATCTAAAATTTCATGACTCTAAGGTTTTATGAAGGAGAAATCAACTGTGTTAGTGGTATCATTTTCTCTTTCAACACTACATACCAAAATGACAGATAACTGAGATGATATATCGAGAAATTTCCTTTCAATTTAGTTTATCAAAGATTCATTAGCTACTTACAGTTTTTTCAGGCACCATGCCAGGTGCTAGGGAAGTAAAGTATAAGAAAGACTTCTATGGGGAGTCGAGCTAATCAACCAGGTCCATTATCAATTGGTTCATTTTTGCAGACCAATGAAATAAAGTTAGGTCCCTACACCAAACTAAGTTTCAAATGAATCAAAGATTTAAAGATAAAAATCAAGCCATATAAAAACAAGAAAGAAAAAAGTGGGAGGATTTTAAAAAAGACAATAGTAGAAAAAGCCTTTTAAAATATAACCCCAAATCCAGAACATATAAACAAAAAAAAAATGATAGATACATTTGGCTTAAAAGCAGAAGTCTGCCTATCCCCACTAAAAAATAAAACCCTCACCATTTCAAAATCAAAACATAGTCTGGAGAAAAATATCTACAACTCATATTTCAGACAAATAACTAATTTATTTAATCTTTAAAGGGCTCCTACAAGTCAATAAGGAGAAGACCAAAATCCCAACAGAAAAATGGGTAGAGATATGAACAGCTAATCCACAGAAAGAAAATGCAGAATGTTCAACTTCACTTATAATGATAGAAGTTGGTTAGTGTGTAGCATGTTAGTTAAAGTGTAGCGTGTTGACCTGAGACATCAAGGTTGAGGGTTCAATCTCCGGTCAGGGTACATACAAGAAGCAACTAATGAATGCATAAATAAAAACACCAAATCAATGTCTCTCTGTCTTGCTCTCTTTCTCTATCCCCCTCCACTTTCTCTCTCTGAAATCAATCAATAAATTGTTTTTAAAGAAATGCAAAATAAAAAAATAAATTACTATTCTTCACTTAGATTTTCAAGGATCGGAAAGTTTGATAACATGCTAATGAGGACACTGAGAAGCAATCACACTCTGCTGTTGGGGCATAACTGGCACGGCCTTTGTCAAGGGCAACCCCTCAATAGCTATCTAAATAAAAAATGCAAATGTCCTTTGACTCAAAAATTCTAGTTCTAGAAGTTATTAGACCTGCACATATTCAAAGTAACATAAGTGTAAAAATATTCACTGCAACGTTGTTTAGAATAACAAAATGTTGTAAGCAATTTAAATACCCATCAGTAGAGGACTGATACAGAAAATATACTATATCATATAAGGAAATACTACATAGCTGTTAAAAAGTGAGGCACCTCTATACATACATCTAAAATATACTAAGTGGAAAAAAAGCAAGGTGCAAAAAAGTAAATATTCAATTAATAAAAAGGAAGACTAATTGCGTGAATGCATACAGTATCTCAGGAAGCATAAACAAGCCAGTGGCAGCAGTGGTTGCCTCTTTGGATCTACCTAACACAGGGGAGGAAGGGAGACTTACTTTCAACAATATCACTTTATTGTTTATTTATTTTTTTATCTATTTGAATTTATACTATGATAGATACACATTACTATTCAAAAATACATGAATAATTTAAAACTCTTGTTAAAGTCTAATTTAAGGCTAGGTCTCTCTCTTTTTTTTTTGTTAATCCTCAACCAAGGATATTTTTTCCATTGCATTTTAGAGAGAGTAGAAGGCGGGGGGGAGAGAGAGAGAGAGAGAGAGAGATGAAAGAGACACATTGTCTGCGGCAAGAGCCCCAACCTGGGTTGGGGATCTAACCTGCAACCCTTTGATGCACAGGCAGACACTCTAACCACTGAGAAACACTGGTCAGAGCGAAGGCTAGGTGTCTTTAAAATGTATGGTAACTACCTCTTTTCTTTTCTCCTTTATATTATGTATGCTGAACCTGTCTAAAAAGTCAGAATGGATATTAGGAACATTACTTAAAGAATATATTCATTCAAGGTGATCACCACCTTGCTATGTAATTTTAATGTTGGCTCTTAAACTTTCTTAAAAGAATGTTTACTATTAATCCTGTTTTTTCCCCACATTTTAACTGCTATTCTTCAAATTACTCTTTCATCAAAAAAGGTCAAAATTAATTTTAAATTATTTTCATGCTTTCCCTATATGCAAAGCCATTTAAAAGGACGTGAAGGGAGAAAGGGGAGAAAGAAGTTCAGAGTATTAAAAGCTTAGGAGAGGGGGGAAATTCCACGGAGGTTAAAAGAAGGGAATTATGGAAAAGGTGTTTCTCAGCAGAACGTTTTGCAAGGACAATTTCCAAATTCCACAAAATTTTCTTTAGTTTTCTACAAAACTTATTTCTTTTCCGTTTCCATTCTCCACATACACACACACACACCTTCCCCTCCAGTTAAAAGAGAAAAGGAGAAATGAGGAAGTCAGGCCGAAAGAGGGAGCAAACTGTGCCAGCAGGAGGAGGCAGCTAAATAAGTTACCAGAGAAAAAGCTAAGGACAAGAATGGGGGGAGGTGCAAGGAATGAGAATGAAAAAGAAAACAACAACAACAACAACAACAAAAAAAACATAAGAGAACACAGACCAGGAAGCTCTTCCTCCACCAGGCTTGCTACATCCAGCTGACTTCACAGGAGAGGACTCAGCTTAGGCTCCGCCCAGCTGCCTACACATTCTAGGGGTGGAGCTTGGAGGACTGAAGCAGACACCTGATTTTTCTAGGAAAGAAAAATGTTGAAGGACCATCAGTGAACATCTGAAGACTCTTGAAGTGTGAATGGTTTTCTAGATGGAAGAGTAACCCCACAATATAAATCCTGTGCAACAACTTTAAAATCAACTGCAAAGTATTAAGATTAAAATAGAACATGTACAATGATAATTCACTAAATGCAACTAAATGCTAATTGGCTATATAAGCCAAACCTGGAAATTATATTATACCAGCTATAAATAGTATTACCCTAGCTGTAAATTATATTACTCTACTGAGAGGCATCTACATAGTGGTCAACAATGGTGACAATGGAACCAGAGTGCCTGGATTCAAATCCCAATTCAGACACTTTCTAGTTGTTATAATCAGAAAGTTATAAAATAATTTTAAAATAGCACATACTTTAAAAGGTTTTTGTAAGAATTAAATTTGTATATATCTACATATTAGTATATTATATATATTTATATTTATATTTAAACAACAGTGAAAAGTAAAAGTCCTAAAATGTTCTTTGACTAGCAATTGTTGGCATGGGTGTTTTCTTAAAAGAAAATAACAGCTGCTGTCTTTGGTAACAGAAAAGGTAGATTTTCAAATGACTTTATATCTTGACCTCTTTCTGCAATAATGGAGTAGTTCTGTATTGCTCCATATAAATTACAGAATAAATATAGAAAAGGGGACATCTGTAATACAACAGTAAAAATAAATTTTTTTTAAAAATAGAAGGGGTAAAAAGCTGGACTAAATTTCACCTTTTCACAGTTTCATTTTTAAAAGTTATATGTAGAATATATTGATCATGAATTGATTATAAACTTGCTTTTTCTGAAATTTTTAACATTTTACTCAATTACATGAGCATAAGGGATATTTTCAGTCTCATAATCTTCACTTACTTACAATATTTTTAAAAATATCTACCCAGCCCTAACCGGTTTGGCTTAGTGGATAGAGCGTCAGCCTGTGGACTGAAGGGTTCCAGGTTCGATTCCAGTCAAGGACATGTACCTTGGTTTCGGGCATATCCCCAGTAGGGGGCGTGCAGGAAGCAGCTGATCAATGTTTCTCTCTCATCGATGTTTCTAACTATCTATCCCTCTCCCTTCCTCTCTGTAATAAAAAAATCTGAAATATATATATTTTAAAAAAATAAAAATATCTACCCTATTATTCTAGTTTTATACATCTGTTCATGCAAGAAATTCATTTCAAAGTTTGTGCCGGTGGGTATTATTGGTGCTTTTTGAACTGAAGTGGTTATCTTATAGGAAACAAGACTATGAAACAGGTAGTCTGACCGACCCTTGAGATCATAAAATATGGTTAAGTGTTCTAGAGATGTACACCTGGTTCTGGTTAGTTCAGTTCCACCTGTCCAAGCAGTTTCATTATTTATCGACCTATTTGCCTACATTTACTGTCTCCATCAACAGCGTCGACTTATTGTTTCTATATAGGATTAGAGGTATCCAGGATGTGCTTGCTCTTTGCTTTCACCAACACTAATATATCTTATCGACTTTCAGTGTAAATGTAGAATCAAGTTTATACCTACTTGTTTGATGCCAACTTAAACCACAATATGACAATATTCAAAGTTCAAATGTAAGAGGAGATACAAGCAAGCCCTTGGGGAGTCAGCGAGAAGTTCACGAAGAAAAAGTCATACACTGACCTTTGAAAAAGAGTGGGAGCTTGCACACTCAATTTCTCCTTTCAACAAGTTTTAATGATAACTTAATGGCTGCTAAAAGCCAAATTAAGTTCAATCTTCACTAACTCAAAGCTAAATTAAACTTTTGTATGGTCATTAGATATACCTCCATAATTAACATAATTAATCTTTAGAGCAGTGGTTCTCAACCTTCCTAATGCGGCGACCCTTTAATACAGTTCCTCATGTTGTGGTGACCCCCAATTTTATTGTTACAAATTGAACATAATTAAAGCATAGTGATTAATCACAAAACAATATGTAATTATATATGTGTTTTCCGATGGTCTTAGGCGACCCCTGTGAAAGGGTCGTTCAACCCCCAAAGGGGTCACGACCCACAGGTTGAGAACCGCTACTTTAGAGGAAGGGACCATCATATTCTCTTAATAATGAATATGGAGAAAGCCCATAACAGGACTTTAAATACGTACCTATTTGGACACCGTTGAACAAATTTTTTAAATTTCTCAATACATTCTGCTAACATTACTTTGTGTATATAACATTATGAGCACAGGACCACAAAATTTAACTGTTAAAGAAAAAGCCAAATTGAGCTACATCTATGACATGTCTGTTTAGTGAAACTACTTAAATCCATAAAAACAGTCTATTAAAAAGCACTAAAACTATTGGCTAGTTCAAGTTAACATTTATATTGCTAGCATTGAAATTTCCTCCAATGCTAACTGTTGAAAAAAAAATGATAGGGTTTAAATCCAGACAAAATCAATTTTTAATAATGGGAATTGTAATCCGCCCATAGATGTAAAGTTTTGCCTAATTCTTTTCTTGCAAAAATGTAATTTTTGTCTTTCCCCCTTTGGGGGAAGAAAGTTATCTCTAGAGAAACAACTGCTGAATTTGCAGGGCTTTTGGAGTACTTCTAACTACATGCCTCATTGCTACTCAGTTAAATATTCAAACAACTGTCTCCTTTCTCCAAAGACCGGAGAGGGTGAGGACGGTACTTCGTTTCTGGAGATTACCGAGTCCTCACTCAGAAAGCCTCCAGCGGGTCAGCCTTGGTGTGGCCTCTGAAGACGCCAGTCTGACT
>NW_005369942.1:6686378-6691869 GCF_000412655.1 Myotis brandtii
GATCCTTTCCAAACCTCCCCCTCCCCTCTTTGGAGAGCGGGTTCTCCCAGTCCAGAAGTCTAGGAAAGATACTGGGGAATTGTAAACATCTATTTAATGACCTACCTAGGTTTACATTTTGGGGGTTTTCTTAAAAAAAAAAATACCAGCTGGGTCCCCCCACCTGAAGACACAGGCCCGCCAGCTTTCCCGCCACCACTCCGCCGGCTCAGCTGGCTGTCATCCCCCTTCCCACAGCTCCGCTCCCAGCTTGACAAATAGCCAATAGCGTGCGAGGACGCTAGGAAGCGTGATGACGTTAGCGCTGACGCCCGCGTGAGGACGCACGCGGCATCACCGTCTCCTAGGAGCGGTCCGGGACACCGGTTTCAAAGTCGCTGGGCGGGCCGTTTGGACTTCCGCTCTGGCCCCGCACCCTGAAGTCGCCACTCCCTCCACGAGGGACCCCACCACCGGGCTGCCCGCCGGCGCCCTCCGCGCTCTGGAAGGTGGCCCGACGCGACCCCGAGTGACCCGTTGGACGCCTGTACCCACCCGCGTCCCGTCCCACCCGGCTGAGATTCGTGTGAACGCGGGACAGAATGCACTTGGCGGGTCCCCAGCAAACCTGAAAGCTGAAGTCTCTTTCCCGAGCGAGGAGGGACTCGGCTGGGACTCGGGAGGAGGCGCGGCCCCCGTGGGCGCCGCGGGAGTCGGGTGCAGATTACAAGGCTGGGCAACGTCCGGAGCGGCGCCCTAGGTTTGTCTTCCCGCACACGAGTCCTGTGTCTTTTTGAGGAAAGTAACGGTGGTGAATGCTCCAAACTCAGATTTCATCCCAATGGCCGCAGAAATGGACCCACTGAGAGAGAAAAGTAAGCTCCTTATTCCTTTCCTGAGAATTCTTAGCCTGAGTATTTAATGTCATCGTTGACTAAGGAATATTTTTTGAATGCCTCTTGGGTGCGTGGAAATGTGTGGAAACTTAAGTCCGCTGCAGAAAAGCTTGGTGCTATCTAGGAGGATGTGCACATACTGGAGCAGAACCGCTTGGTGAACACCTGCAGGTTCCTTAAGCTCACCCGGGACTGACGCTAAACTTGTTCATTATGCTTCTCACAGGCTCGGGGACATTGGAGCAGCGGTTCTCAACCTGTGGGCCGCGACCCCTTTGTATTATGCTTCTCACGGGCTCGGGGACATTAGAGCAGCGGTTCTCAACTTGTGGGCCGCGACCCCTTTGGCGGTGGAACGACCCTTTCACAGAGGTCGTCTAAGACCATCCTGCATACCAGATATTTACATTACGATTCATAACAGTAGCAACATTACAGTGATAGAGTAGCGACGAAAATAATTTTATGGTTGGGTCACAACGTGAGAAACTGTATTTAAAGGGCCAGAAGGTTGAGAACCACTGCCTTAGCGGGCAACAGCTGGGAAGGATTTCTCAGGCTGCAGTTGGAACCCGAAGGCACAGCCCTGGCCGTGTGTTCAGAGGCTGTTTGTGGAAGTCCTCCCTTTTCAGTGATGTGCCAGAGCTGTATAAGCACAGCTGCCACCAATGTGAAGAGGACAGTTCTACCCTCCAGGAACTTAAATCAAGGAGGGAAATAAGTAAATTCCATTAGTACTGTACACTGAAGGGGCAGCAACTGCTAACTCCTCTGCCTCCGTTTCTTCCTAGGTTGTTGGCACGGTTAAAATAGTGTTAAAATATGTAAAGGATTTGGAATTGTTTCTGACACATGGTGCTAAACAAAAACTAACTGGTATTGTACAGGCTTATTATCAACTGTGGTCAAGGAAGGTGCCGTTGGACTGGAATGTGAAGTACTGATATGAATTTACGAGGCACCCCAAATAGAACAGTATTTGCAACATCGAGTAGGTTAGGAATGTGCTTAGTTAACAACTTGCAAGGAGGTTAGCTTGGATGGAATGTGCTTTATAGAGAGAAATGACAAGTACAGCTGAGAGGGAAGAATGGGGCTAGGTGGTCAACAGCCTTGTCCGCTATGTGTTCAGGAGTTTGGACCATTGCACAGGTTACAGGAACCACTGAAAGGAAATCAATTGAGAATAGCATGATCAAACTGTGATTTTGAAAGCCCAGTGTGACTGTTGTGAGGAACATGCCTTAGAGCACAGTGCAATTAGGTGACTTATCACCCAAGTAAGAAATGAACTAAGGTTGGTTCAATGAGATTGGAGATTAGGGGATTTGGGAGAAAGAGGTGGAGGGCAACCAGGAAGATGGGGGGGAGGGGGGAGCGGGGAGAGGGGGAAACAGCAGGTTTCATTTTGGAAGCATTATAGACCAGTGGTGAAGAACTCAGCCCATCTCTGACATTCTTTACATTGGCTTCTATTGAACTCGATTGCCTCTTTTCATTTGCTCCACTGGGATTTCAGAGTCTCGCTCAAGACCGTGTGATTTGGTACTTTTCATCTGGGAACTCCACATGACACAGCTTCTGTATAATAAAGTGTCAGCTTTACACATCATAAGCACTGGCAATTCCACACCCAGTCAGGCTTCTAGTAAACTTATAGCATATTTGCAGAACACTATTCTTCCATTTCCATCTGAGAAGGGAGATCTGATAGTTCTTAGGGATCTGTTCAAAGAGGGACTTGTGTGTCAAGCTAAGAAATGAAGAATTTGTTCTTGTAGTGGGAATTAATGGATAGTGGGGATGGACTCATTTTTTCTTTTCATTCTTTTAATAGTGTGTTTCACAGAACAGAACTTGCTAATTTTGGTGAAGTTTAATTTCTCAATTTGTTTTTTTATGGTTCTGTGTCATATCTAGAAATCTTTGCCCTAACCCAAGGGTGCAAAGATTTTCTTCTATTTTTTTCCTAGAAGTTTTGTAGTTTTAAGTTATACTTTTAGATCTATGATTCATTTTGAGTTGAATTTTGTAAGGGTTGAGGCTCATTTTTTTGTATATGGATGCCCAATCAAAAGAATATCCTTTCTCCATTGGAGTACCTTTGACCTTTGTTAAAAATCAGTTGTCTGTATTTGTGTAGGTCCATTTCTGGACTTGATTCTGTTCCATTAATCTATTTGAAGTTTTATAAGAAGTCTTAAAGTCAGATAGTGTTAGCCTTTCAAATGTGTTCTTTTTCACAGTTGTTTTGGCTATCCTATGCCCTTTGCACTTCCATATAAATTTTAGAAGCAGCTTGTCAATTTCTACAAAAACAGATGCTTGGATTTTAATAGGCATTGCATTGAAACTACTGATCAATTTGTGTAGATTATATTGAGTTATCTGATCAATGAAAAGTTATATATCCATTGAAATACCTCTTCGTTAATTTCTCTCAGCAATATTTGATATTTTTTAGTATATAGGTTTTGCATACCTTTTATCAGATGTGTTGCTGTTTTGATACTATTGTAAATGGTATTAGTCTTTTACCTTGATTTTTTTATTTATCATTGCTACTATAGAGAAGTCTTTATTTTTGCCAATTGTACCCTGCAACCTTTCTAAACCCACTAATTAGTTGTAATAGTTTTTTTTTGTAAAGCCCATTAGATTTTCTACATAGACGATCTTTTCATCTTATAAACATAGTTTTACTCCTTTCCAATTTGAATGCTGTTCATTTCATTTTCTTGCCTTATTGCACTGACTAGAACGTCCAGCACGTTATTTTCTCAGGATAGAAGACTTCTTCACAGACAAAGGTTTTTGACTGGAAGAAGATATATGAATAGACTGCATTATAAATAAAAACTTGGATATCACAAAAGATGTCATCAATAAATGACTAGCTGTAGAAGGGGAGAATATGTGTATTTACAATAAATATAACTGAGAGTTGATTAGCATCTACCAGTAGAATTGGAAAGATCTTTCACAAACATTAATACATTTACACTAATAGAAAAGTGGTTAAAGAATATGACCAGGCCACTTATAAAATTTAAAACCTGAAAAACTACTAAAAAAAATGAAAAGATATCAATCTCGTTAGTCATCTAGAAAATGTAAAATAAATAATTGTGTGATAAGTGCTTGTTGAACGAGTGAAGGAAATACTAGATTTAAAAAAAAAGAAATACTAGATTTAAGTTATAGTAAAATTTTCTCCATTTAGTAGTCAGCCTGTCAAGATTGGATGTTTCCCTCATTATTAATCCACAATTGACTTTTAAAACATATTTAATTACTTTTTAACATATTAATCACAACTCAGATTTAGTGTTTTGTCTTATTTGAAAACCCTTTCAGGGGAAGAAAGAAGTAGTTTGTATTGGAATTATTATATCCAGAGACAAAACTCTAATCTCCTTTTAAGACTGAGAGGGAAGAAGAGTAATAAGCAAAAGCTAGATCCTTCCTATAGTCGTGGTAAAGTTTTAGTGTTATCTTTAACGTTTTGAGAATAACAGTAAAAAAAATTATGGAAATTCCTCTTAAACTCAGTAAAAAATTAAAAACTATTTACATTATTTTTTAATAAATATTTATTTCAGAGAGGAAGGGAGAGGGAGAGAGAGAAACATCAGTGATGAGAGAGAATCACTGATTGTCTGCTTCCTGCACTCTCCCTATTGGGGATGAAGCCTGCAACCGGGGCATGTGCTCTGACTGTAAGTCGAAGGGCCAGCTATTTACATTATTAATGCCCCATAATTACTCGTTCCTTTGTGAGAATCACATGTATCCATCATATTTCTCATCTAAATTATGTACACTTTTAAGGAAGAAACTATTATCTGAAGTTCTCAACATAGAATGTTGATACAACGTAGAATGATAATGTGTGTACATTATATATACATTTTTATTTATATGTGCATATATTGTTCATATGTATTCCATATATGTGCATATTTGCTTATGCATAACATATACAGAAGAGTAAAGAAAACAAATATAAAGCTAAGTGAATTATTACAAAGTTCAAAACCATGCAACTGCAACCCAGGTCAAGATTGCTAGGACCCCAGAAACAAGCCCTCTTGTAATCATAATCGCTACTTCTCCTCAAAGATAATTGAAAATAACCAATGTCTTTAAGTTTACACTAAAGTTCAGTTGTGCCTGTGTGTGAACTTTATGTAAATGGAACCATAAATTGTGTATCCTTGTGTATTTGGCTTCTTTCATTCAACATTATGTTTTTTTGTTGTTGTTTTTTTAAAATATATTTTATTGATTTTTTACAGAGAGGAAGGGAGAGAGATAAAGAGTTAGAAACATCGATCAGCTGCCTCTTGCACATCTCCCACTGGGGATGTGCCCGCAACCCAGGTACATGCCCTTGACCGGAATCAAACCTGGGACCCTTCAGTCCGCAGGCCGACGCTTTATCCACTGAGCCAAACCGGTTTCGGCTCAACATTATGTTTTTGAGATTTACTTATATTTTTGCATGTAGATGTACTTTAATTTCATTCCTGTAGGGTGTTTCAGTTTTGGGGTTTTTTTTTTGAAATATATTTTATTGATTTTTTACAGAGAGGAGAGGAGAGGGATAGAGAGTT
>NW_005369942.1:6691978-6709633 GCF_000412655.1 Myotis brandtii
CAGGCTGACGCTCTATCCACTGAGCCAAACCGGTTAGGGCAGGGTGTTTCATTTTTTAAATGTATCACATTTATCCGTGATCAGTTTTTTTTTAATGGATATTTACATTTGTTTCCATCTTGGGGCCATTAAGAATAATGCTTATCAGTCAAGGTTATTAACCTTCTTTTGTCTTTTTATACTCTTAACAGTCTCTTTTTTATGAACAGTATTTAACTTTAATGTAGTCCAATTTATCAGTTTTTTTCTTTTATGGCCAGTGCTTTTTGTATTCTGATTTTAAAAATCTTTCCCTGCCCTAAGGTTATGAAGATATTATCTTTGTTCTCTTCTAGAACTTATTGTTGTCATTCATAGTTAGATCTTCATTTCAGCTAGAATTAATTTTTATGGATGATGTTTCATTCTTTCCATGAGGATCTCCAGTTGACCCAGAACCACTTTCAAAGAGATTCTTCTTTTTCCTGCTCTGCTCTAGATCATAGTTCCCCTTTGATCATAATTCAGGTGCTCATATATATATGAATATATTTCTTGATTCTCTTCCATTGTTCAGTTTTGTTTATTTTTATATAACGATCCCGCTACCTAAATTGCTGTAGTTTTATAATAAACTGGAGGCTCAGTGCACGAAATTTATGCACGGGTAGAGTCCCTAGGCTTGGCCGGTGATCAGGGCCGATCGGGGCCTTCTGGCTGCCGGCCAGGGCCTTCCTTCGTTCTGTGCCAACCCCTGGTGGTCAGCACACATCATAGCAAGCAGTCAAACTCCTGAGGGGACACTGCATATTAGCCTTTTATATATATAGATCTTTCAACACTCAACCACTGAGCTATGGTGGCTGGGCTCTTGATATCTGGTAAAGCAAGTCTTCCCCTGTTCTTATTTTATAAAAACATCTTAGCTATTCTCATTGCATTTCCACCTATATTTTAGAATTGATTTTTAAATTTCTGAAAAATCCTCTTTGGGAATATTAATTGGCATTGCATTGAGCCTAGACATTGCTTTGGGGAGAATTGACATCTTGGCAATACTGAATCCTATACACCATGACTATCTTTCCATGTATTCAGGACTTTAATTTATTAATCTTCTGAATGTTCCATAGTTTTCTATGCAAGTCTTACACATTTTTTTGCTAGATTTGTTTCTGGACATTGACATTTTTATTTTACTTTAAATGTATTTTTTAAAAATATATTTTATTGATTTCTTTTTTACAGAGAGGAAGGGAGAGGGATAGAAAGTAGGAAACATCGATGAGAGAGAAACATCGATCAGCTGCCTCCTGCACATTCCCTACTGGGTATGTGCCTGCAACCAAGGTACATGCCCTTGACCGGAATCGAACCTGGGACCCTTGAGTCCGCAGGCTGACGCTCTATCCACTGAGCCAAACCGGTCAGGGCTTAAATGTATTTTATAACTTTATGTTGCCAGTATATAGAAATATAATTACTTTTTTTATATTGACTTATTGTATCCAACAATCTTGCTAAACTTAATTATTGATTCTCAGAATTTTATCTTTGTTCTTTTGGATTTACCACATACACACTTATAACTCTAAATAATGACAACTTTTTATATATTTTAAATTTTTATACCTTTTATTTCTTTTATTTACCTTATTGTGTTAACTTAGAACTCTAGTAGAGTGTGAACACATGTCAAAAGAACTTATCTCCTGTCATTTCCAGTTTCCCAGGGAGAGTTTTTAACATTTTTCACACTTAAGTATGATGTTTGTTGTGTGTTTACATTGAAATCCATTATCATATTAAGGAACATTCTGTTCCTACATTCCTAAAGCTTTATAATGAATATATCTTGAATTTCTTTTTTTTTTAAATTTTGTTTTATTGCTTAAAGTATTACAAAGAGTATTGCATATGTCTCCTTTCTCCCCCGCCCCCCCCCTTGACATTTCCCCGGCCTCCCCTACCCCGCAGTGTCTTGTGTCCATTGGTTATGCTTATATGCATGCATACAAGTCCTTCGGTTGATCTCTTACCCCCCTCCCCTCAACCCTCCCTGGGCTTCCCACTGTAGTTTGTCAGTCTGTTTGATGCTGCTCTGCCTCTGTATCTATTTTTGTTCATCAGTTTATAATGGTCTTTATTATCCATAAATGAGTGAGATTGTGGTATTTTTCTTTCATTGACTGGCTTATTTCACTTAGCATAATGCTCTCCAGTTCCATCCATGCTGTTGCAAATGGTAAGAATTCCATCTTTTTTATAGCAGCATAGTATTCCATTATGTAGATGTACACAGTTTTCTAATCCATTCATCTGCTGATGGGCACTTAGGCTGTTTCCAGATCTTCCCTATGGTAAATTGTGCTGCTATGAACATAGGGATGCATATATCCTTTCTGATTGGTGTTTCTGGTTTCTTGGGATATATTTCTAGAAGTGGGATCACTGGGTCAAATGGGAGTTCCATTCATCAGATGTTTTTTCTATAACTTTTGAAATGATTGTATTTGTTGATCCTCTTTTGGGTATGCTTATTTTCTATTTCTTTTGGAGGGTGACTAATCTTTGTGATTTCCTTTGCTGTTCTTTTTCTAACTTTTGGGGGTGGAAGTGCAGTTTATTGTCCTCAGTCTTTTTTTCCCTAGTATATGCAAGATTTTCTAGAATATGTGAGATTAAAGCTATAGATTTCTCTTTAAGCAGGGTTCAAGGCATTGCGTTTTCACTACCATTCAGTTTACAGTACTTTCAACTTTGTTTTCTAATTTCTCCTGAGACCTGTGGGTTATTGAAAAGTAACTTTTTAACTTCAAAATTTATGGAGATTTTTTTCATTTACTTTTTGGTTCTCTACTGCACTTTAATTGTGCTATATCAGATAACTTGCTGTCCTTAGCTTCTGTCATTTGAAAGTTGTTGAGACTTGCTCCAGGACAATTTTAGATGTTCCAGGAGATATTGAAAGAATGAGTATTTTAAGTTTATCAGGTGCTATGTTTTACTGTGAATTAAAAATATCACCTTGTATTTACTGGACCTCCTTTTTTTCTCTTGCTCACTTCTGCTTAATTTGGATTCTTCATCCTGCAGTTTCTCATCAATGTGAAAGTTTGTCCTGAAAAAGAACTTCAGCAGATTTTAACAGTTCTAAAGAATATGGCTACAACTAATCTTTTTAACTCTTTTTACTTCTAGTAGCAGGAATTTAAAAAGAAATGTGCAGACTATTTTTTGAGAAAGCTAGGAGAGAGAGAAAATTAAAATTTATGAGATCAGAAAAAGTAGTTCTTTGCAGCTGTTGTTCTTTTTCCCATTGGCAATTGTTGGTTTAGGGATGTAGAAGGAGACCTATTCTTAAACTTGAAGTGGTGTGTTGAAATTGATGGTTCATTTTATTTTAAGAAGTAATGGAGTCTAGCAGTTTTGCATTGGCTATATTAAATAATAACGTCTTTATTTCTAGTTTTTAAAAATTGAACATTACCCAATGAACTACAAATTGTTTGTTGTTGTTTTCTCAGCTCAAAGACTAAACGAAGTTCTCAGGCAGTGTCAAATGGAAAATGTTTCTAAATATTCAACAATGCAGGTATGTAAATTAAGGTCTAACAAACTGGTTCATTTTGGTTGTAAATATCTATACTAATAAAAGGGTAATATGCTAATTAGATCAGATAGACTGTATGTCTTCCAGACGTCCTTCTGGACAAAGCCACGGTGGCGGGGGCCGAGGCAGAGGTGGTTAGGGACGATCAGGCCAGCAGGGGAGAGCAGTTAGGGGCAATCAGGCCGGCAATCAGGCTGGCAGGGGAAAGCAGGTAGGGGAGGATCAGGTGGGCAGGGGAGAGCAGTTACAGGTGACCACATAGGCAGGCAGGTGAGTGGTTAGGAGCCAGCGGTCCTGGATTGCGAGAGGGTGCAGGCTGGGCTGAGGGCCCTCTCCCCCCCACATGCACAAATTTTGTGTACTGGGCCTCTAGTATAAATATGAATTGAAATAAATTCTACTTTGGATTATTCTCATGTGAAGTTGCCTACAGCAGTTTGAAATTTTACCTAAAATTTTGATGCATGTAAGGAGAAAAGCTTATTTTTGCTTAATGAATGTAAGTTCTTTGACCATAGAAATTGCCTCTTTTTTTTTAGAGTTGGAGCTTACATATTATGCATAGTGTTAAAATTTCTGAGTTCTAAAATGAGAATTCATTGTTGTTTTGAAACATTCTAAAATTGTTTCTCAATATACAGCCAGTTGTAAACTTTAATTCCCTGAGTTTTCATAGATTATAACAGAAGCATAGACTAGCTTAAAGTAGTATATAATACATGGCATTGTTTTAAACATTTCTTTCCTTGGGTGTATGTTTTTATTTAAATATTTTGTTTAGATTTTATTAGCCATAAAGTATACCTATTGGTGGACTATGAGTTACAGAATAGTAAAAGAAAAACTATATCCCTGGTTGGTTTGGCTCAGTGTACAGAGCATCAGCCTGTGGACTGAAGGGTCCCAGGTTCTGTTCCGATCAAGGGCATATGCCTGGGTTGCGGGCTTGATCCCCAGTGGGGGACATGATTTTCATCATTGATGTCTCTCTCCCTATCCCTTCCTCTCTGAAATCAATAAAAATAAATTTTTTCTTAAAAAAAGGAAAAGCTATAGCTCTTAGATTAGTGATAGCTATCTACTGAGTCAATCAGAAAGTGTTTTGCTTTTGACATAAGTGAATCTTATAATTAAAACTGTATTTGTTTTTAAGGTATTAAAAACAAAATTGTTTTTAAAGTATTATAAAAGGAATAGTTAGTTTGGTTGACTTGAGTATACTTATCCTTATAGATTTTTTTTTTTGCCCTAATGTGTACTCAACATTTAGCTACTGTTCTATGTTTTTATTTTCAAAGACCAGAGTCCAAGGATCTTGAAACAATCCATCCACTAATTCACTATGTTAATCATATATTTTTCTTATGTTATTTTTTTATGAACATTTAACTAAGAAACTATTAGTGTTTAGGTGATAGAAAATCTTTTGTAATCCAATAGCCTCTGAACTTTGCTCTAATTCTCAGGTTCTTTTGCTTCTGCGTAATGTTTTATAGAATACTGGAGGCCCGATGCTCAAAATTCGTGCAAGATTAGGCCTTCCTTTCTCTGGCTGCCGGCACCAGCTTCCCTCTGACACCTGGGACCTGGGTTTCCCTCTGGCTGCCGGCAGGCACCCGGGACCCGGAATTCTTTTGCAGCCTCAGCTTCGTCTGGAAGGTCGTTTGGAAGGATGTCTGGAAGGATGTCTGGTTTAATTAGCATATTATGCTTTTATTATTATAGAAGCCTGAAGGGGGGTTTCAAACAAAAGATTCATTTTAAATCCTGAAAAGACTTCTGGGCAAGGTGTTGCATCATATCTCCTGGAAGCTATGGCTGATTTGATAATAAAAGATGATTTTACCAGATAAAATAGTGACTCTAGTCAGCCCATTAGATGTACCTACATATTATGCATTGTGATTATAATTCCTTAAAGCCTAATGGTAACATACCAAGTAGGGACACATCTAACCTTACTTAATAGTGTATTCTATGGTGAAATAATAGCTCCTTTAATTCTCTGAAAGTATACATTCTTCTCTTACATGTACCATTCTTACAGTCATACAATGAAATATTCATCCCTATCTCTTATTTTTAGTGGTAGTATAATGTTACTGCCTAAGGTTCCTCCTGTAGCTGATTCTTCAGAACATGTGGCTTCTCAAGGCCCCACTGGTCACAGGTCTTGCCTTTCACTGCATGGATTGCAATAGTCAGAGGGGAGGTAATGTTAAACCAAAGATGGTTTAACATTTGAAAATACATAAAAGGAAAAAGAAGAAAATTATCTGACTCCAAGAGCTGTAAAAAATAATTGATAAAGTTCAATTCCCTATCATGATAAAAATTTTCAGCAAACTAGGAATAGATCCCTAGTGGAAGACTAGCTATAAAAAACTAAATAGGCATTTTAGTTGTTAGTGAAAGGTTAAAAGTTTTTCCCCTGAGAATGGAAATGGGGCATGGGTGCATACTAAAATCATCTTTATTTAGTATCATACTGAAATCTGAGCAAGATTAATAAATTCATAAAAACTAGAAAGAAATAACTATCATTATTTGCAGAAAATAAGATTGTGTATATAGGAAATTCAAAAAGATCTTCAAATTTTCAGACTTAATAAATGAATTTAGCAGTGTTTTTGGATGCAAGGCAAAATTACAAATTTAATTTTATTTCAATAAAAAGCAGTAATCCACTATTAACAATGAAATTTAAATAGTGGTGCTACTTATACTAGCATGAAAAAAAACATTAAATATTTAGGAATAGTTCTTTAAAAAGTGTATAAGATTTGAAAACTATAAAATATTGATAAGGAAGTAAAGGGGGAAATGGGAAACATCTGAAATACTATCAATAAAAATATGTATTTAAAATAAAATATTGATAAAATTAAGAGTGAAATAAATGTAAGGATGTACTATGTTCATAGATTGCAAGGGTTATTTTTTTAATATATTTTTATTGATTTTAGAGAGGAAGGGAGAGGGAGAGAGAGATATAGAAACATCAATGATGAGAGAGAATCATTGATTGGCTGCCTCCTGCACACTCCCCCCCGGGGTTTGAGCCTGCAACCCAGGCATGCACCCTCGACCAGAATCAAACCCGGAACCTTTCAGTCCACAGGCCGACACTCTATCCATTGAGCCAGACCAGCTAGGGCGATTGCAAGGGTTATTAATTGCAACAAAATCTCAATAAAAATGGTAGTAAGATATTTTCTTCAAACTTCTCAAGCTGTTTTCAAAATTTATATGCAAAAAGCCAAGAAGAGTGCCCTGACTGCCCAGCTGGCATGGCTCAGTGGTAGAGTGTCAACCTATGAACGAGGAGGACACGGTTCAATTCCCAGTGATGCACACTGAACACCAGGGGGCAGACGCTCAGTGCAGGAGCTGCCCCCAGCCCGCAGGCCCCAGGCCAGCCAAGGCGGGTGGCAGTGGGGGGCTTCCTTGATCACCCTGCCAGTTGCTCCGCAGAGGGAGGCAACTGGCGGCGGCAGCAGGGGGCAGGGCTGGCAAGCGGGTGGCACCAGGCCAGCCAAGGCAGGTGTCAGTGGGCCCCCCCTCCCCAATTGTCCCACCAGTCACCTCACAGATCGGCCCTGATCGCCGGCGAGACCTAGGAACCCTACCTGTACATGAATTTCGTGCACCAGGCCTCTACTATACCCATAAGAAAAGACCTTTATAAGATAATTCATTAACAGTAGAAAGCATACTTATATTAATTTAATGCATTGTTTCTAATGTTTTACCATGAAGAGCAATAATTGATGTAGGTTTCTGGTCAATATATTTTTTTAACAATTTGAGAAAGTTATTCCTGTTTTTTAGTACGCCAAGTTTTTTTATTATGTATAGGTGTTAAAATTTACCAAATCTAAAGATGATTTTTCCTTTCTCTCTTTTTTAATTGCATTAATAGAGTTTCTGCGGTTATAAAATTTTTAATTGTATTTAGTTTATACTACTGTCAGTTTTGGCTAGAATGATCTGAGAAAACATTTTAAGAATCAGGATTCTCTCTTACAGAAAGCTGCCTTCAAAGGAGAGGGAGGTGACATATTAGGAAACTCAGTAGTTGACCAAAGGTAAGGTTGAGTTACCAGAAAAATGTTGTTTTCTTAATTATATTTAATTATTGTCAAAATAATTCTCGTAGATTAGGAATGTTTATTTTGTAGTCTGCTATCAGTAATTAGATTTGAATGATCTGTCATTGAATTGAAAAGGGGAAAGAAAGCCAGTATCATAGTCTGTAAGAGTGGTTCTCAACTGGGGTGCTTTTGCTTCTGTCCCCTCCCCCGATATTTGACAATGACTGGAAAAATTTTTGCTTGTCACAACTGTGGAGGGTGAGGATGTTACTGTCATCTATTGGGTGGGGCCAGAGATGCCACTGAATGTCCTGCAGTGCCCAGGTCATCTCCCAACAGCAAATAATTATTCAGCACAGAATATTAATTTAGCTAAGGGTAAGAACCCCTGGTTTAGGGAAAAGGCAAAGTATTGATTGCTGTGGGGAAAATTATAATAAGAATAGTAAAAGTTTTGATGTACAATATATTTCACAAGTTACATAGCTGTTAAACCAGATTAAACAGAGTACTCCTTTTTTGGTATTTTTTCTTTAGTTTTTCAGCACCTCTTATTACTGAGTATGATAAGCATCTGGAAGAGCTAAATGGGCAGGTGAAATATTATCAGGTATGACATCATAGTTATCAAGCTTTTTGTAATATTTTATTATAAGATAAGAAAAAGTAAAATAAGACTCCCTTTAAAAAAAAACATTGATAAGAAAGAAAATATTTAGCTGTGTGTGTGTGTGTGTGTGTGTGTGTGTGTGTGTGTGTGTGTTTGGAGATTATCTTTGGTCTATTTTTTAATACAGTGTTTCCTTGCTCCTGCTGCCTGGCAGGAGCATCTCTTAATTGTGTAGAAACATCCATTAATCCATTATTTGCTTACATCTTTATTTTCCTCCTAGAAATACCCAAAACGTTACATCTTTTTAGACCTTTCTCTTTACCCTCATTTTATCTGTATTTCCCATTATATGGATTCTGAATTTTCTCCCCAATTTCAAATATTGTGTCTATCAGATTTTAAAAGCTATTGATCCACTTCTAATATAGGGCTAAGCTGTGGCAGTTTTTTTTCTAACACTTCTTAGTAATTAGGGTTTATTTTAGGGGCGAAGGGGAGTGAAGAAACCGAGGAAGCTGTCCATACCGACAGATTATCATGGGTCCCAGCATTTTTAAGGTTAGGGTATATAGCAAGTTCATGAAGAACTAGAGGTATAGCACATTATTATTTGGGATACTATCTGAATTTCAATTAACTACATTTTTAGAGTATACCTAATATTTGTCATCTGTTTCTTTGATCTGAATTATTTTTCATTTTCCTCGCAAATTTTGACCTTTCTGATTGTTGGATAACCACACAGTAGAAGCATTTCTTAAATAGATGCTATATGTTCCAGCGAAGTCCACCAAAGTGATGGTCTCTTAGAGTGTTAATATACTCATCATTTTGTTTGGCTCAGATACTAATCCCTAAGTCAATTTAGTTGTGACACAGTAGCAGGGTTCACTTAATGTAATGCAAAAAGAAGAAAATATGCCTGTGGTCATTTAATTTTTGAGCCAACCATAGTAATGTCTTTTAATCTTTCTAATGGACAGTAGCAACAGAAAGCCCTCTTTTGCACAAATGGCATTTTGCTTTTATTCTTAGGACCAGTGTGCTTCTGCTGGATTCCCTCTTTTGGAATTGCTGTAATGACATATAGTTTCAATTGTTATAAAATGGAGTAGCTTGTTATCTTGAAATTAAACTTTTAAAATTTTAAATTTTCATAATCTGTCTGATTTAATCAGCTATTTTACTAAGGTGTTTAACTTTATTTTTTCCATTTGGCATTCTCCATCTGAGAGTGATTACTGAATAATGACAAGAGAAGCTGAAAGCCCAAGAGTCTATGATAAGAATAGTTGCTACTTTAGATAGATAAAAATAGGGTGATAGCTACTTCTAAGAACTGTTGCTTACATAGATATTATTGATTAGAACTAGTACTTATGATTTATCTTATTGACCCAGTCAAAAAATAGTATATCTTGAAAGCAAGAGAAGTATCACTATAGTTTTCTATATGAAAGATTTTCTTCCTCACCCTAGCCAGTTTGGCTCAGTGGATAGAGCGTCAGCCTGCGGACTGAAGTGTCCTGGGTTCGATTTCTGGTCAGGGGCACATGCCTGGGTTTTGGGCTCGATCCCCAGTGGGGGGAATGCAGGAGGTAGCCAATCAATGATCCTCTCTCATCATTGATGTTTCTATCTCTCCCTTCCTCTTTGAGATCAATAAAATCACATTTAAAAAAAAGATTTTATTCCAGAAAATGTAAATAATAGGGGAAAATTTGATGATGTGAGATTTAGTTTCCTTCCAACCTCTAAGTAATATGAAATATTTTACACAAAAAAAATTTAGTGTGACTGTAATGATCCACCTTTAATCCTAGCTAATGCATACAGCTTCCACCTTAGAATTATTTGAGTAATAAATAGTTTTCAAGATATTCTGACATTGTTGCAACTTTTAAAGATCAGTTTTTTAAAAATTACAAAGTGGGAATAATTGCTACACTAAAATCTAGACCTCCTAGTTAGTGTGGCATTCAAGACCTGCCACCTGTCTTTTTAATTTTATCTCTCACTGCCATTGTTCCATGTATGGTCAGTTCTCAATTATCTGGTAGTAAATTCCTTCCTTTTGGCTTAATTGTGATTCAGGCACAGCAGGGAGCTGGGAAAGGTTCACTGTTTGAGCCAGCTTTGTAGGTAGAATTAGCTGGTACTGATGTTCTGGGCCAAGCTGCCTTCAGCTTCTTTGGCAGCAAGAGGAGAGAAAGGCTGGGAGCATCGCCTTTCCCACCTTTCCTTGCCAGGTTCCTCCAGGCTTGCCTCCTCTCCTTTAGGCTCAGTACCCAGTCAAGACAATTGGGCTGATCAGGAGTTGGTTGCAGTTTTGTTTTAATTGTGATTTTACATGGCCTTCTTCCTGTTCTTCACTTTCCATTCACTCCGATTGGGTTATACATTCTTTTGCTTCTTTGCTATTCCTTACATTTCTCCCTACTTGAAATGCCCTTTCTTTCCTATTAAAATTCTGTTATCCCTCAGGGAAAATTAATCCTACCTTTATCTCATTCCCTTTACAGAATATATTTTATTCTTCTTTGTATTTTAGTCATTTTTTACCCTCTTCCCTACTAAAATATATGTTAGTGACTACATTGGTTTATATAGCAGCCTTGTGTAGTGCAGAGTTTAGACAGTTAATAAAAGTAGTGAATCAGAGCCTGAATGAAATAATGCTAAAGAAGATCTTCACATATTTTCCTTTTCACCATTAACATTTGACTTTTGAAATACAGGCACTTACATGGGCTTCACCTAAACTAAGATGAATTAATTAAAATATGCATTCACGGTATAGGGAGCATCTGATATTTGTTATAGTGACATAATGAAGAGTATCTTTTATCTGTTTTTCTATAAACATCTACAAATCCTAGGAATTACATTTATAAAATATTTATATTTTATTCAAAGTGAATGTTTCCTCAAGTTCTGTGTATCATTAAAATATTCATATTTAAGATTGCTTGTTAGAAGTAAAGAATAATTATTCTTATCTGGAGACTAGTGTGATAGAATATGATTGCTTGCATACGAATGGAGACTTCATAGAGATCTAATTGGGAAATGTATGACTACAATGATATTTTATTCTTTCAGAAACAAGTGGGTGAGATGAAACTACAACTTGAAAGTGTCATCAAGGAAAATGAAAGGTATATCAATTAACTATTGTTTATTTTATTATTGTCTTAGATAAATTTTGTTGTTATTTAATATTTTATTTATGTGGTATACTGTTTATGAATGTGGTCTCTTGGGCCTGATTTCTTATTTGATTCCTGGCTCTATTACTAGCTGTGTGACCTTGGACAAGTTACTTAACCTCTTTGTACTGTAGTTTTCTTTTGTCTATAAAGTACATGAAATATGGCACATAATGAGCACCATATAAATGTTAGCAATTATTAATAGTATAGTGTATAGTATGTATGTTATAAAATATACTGATAAAACGAAAACCTGTCAAGCACTCATCCAACTTACTAGGTGTACCAGTTAATAATGCAGATTTTTTTCAATAGATGGAGTTACACATATGTTGACATATATGTGATTTGATATGTATGCTCTTTTGTTGTATTGACAGCAAGCTTCAAAACTTCCTATGTCAAATTTGCTGAAGATGTTAACATCATAGATATTTTTACGCTTATGTTCCCAAATTGATGCATCTATCCATGTGTTCCTTCTCTATCCCATCCTTCTTCCCCTCTGCAAGAGGTTAACACTATCTTGAATTTTGTATTTGTCATTTTATTTTGAAAGTTTTTTTATAGGTATATATATTTGTAACAATATGTTCGTTTTTAGTTTTATTATTTATATAATTACTGTAAATATTTTATGCTTATAATTATATGAATTGATTTGAAGTTTTTCTGATATTATGAAACTTTTTTCCTCCTAAGTTTGTATCATTTTAAAATAAAACACTTAATCAGTCTATTAATTTGTACCTTCCTGTGCTTTCTTTTAGTTGTTTTAAAGTATGAACTATCTATAATTTAGATTAATATTTTTAATTGAATTTATTGATGTGACATTGGTTAATAGAATTATATAGGTTTCAGGTATACAATTCTATAGTACATCATCTGTATATTGTATTGTATGCTTACCACTCTAAGTCAAGTCTCCTTCCGTCACCATTAATCCCCTCTTTACCTTCTTCTATCTCTCCCAATCCCTCTTCCTTCTAGCAATCACCATACTGTTCTCTGTGCCCTGAGTTTTTCTTTTTTTCTTTGCTTAATCCCTTCACCCTTCTCACACAGCATCCCCAACCTCTCCCCTCTGACAACTTTATCCATGAGTCTGTCTCCACTTTGTTAGTTTATTTTGTTCATTAGATTCCACATGTAAGTGAAATCATATGGTACTTGTTTTTCTCTGATTGGCTTATTTCATTTAGCAAAATACTCTCTAGGTCGCTTGACTGTAATTCTGAAAACCCTAAATTCTACTTCAAATTAAGTTGAATTTAAGGTTTTCAGAATTATGATCAAGCTTATGTAAGAAGGTGCTGAAAAATAAAGCCTCAATAATCTTGATTTCATAACTAGCAACAATTTTATTCTCTGTTTATTAACTGAGATGAGTAAGAGGTCATATAAACTTGGTGAAACACAATGAAGAAAACAACAAATAATTCTATAAGATTTCATATCCCATTTCCATTTTATTGACTGTATGAAAACACAATCACATTTTAAATATTTTTCTGAATGTCTTGTTTTATCAATTAATAAGGTATAATATCTGAATTTTACCTTTTTGAAAGTTTAAAGACACAAACTGATTACACTTGAATTCATATGACCAATTTAATGCTTTTGAAATTGTAAGATATTTTCATTCTTATAGCACAGTATTTAATGGCAATTAAACACTTCTAATTTTTTTGGTCTGCTTAAAAATGATTTTTTATGTAAAGAATGATTTTTGAACCCAAATGTTTGTTTAATTAACCTTAAATATTAATTACTGTTACTAAAATTAATTTAAATTATTACTATGTTAACTGTTCTAAAGGTTGCACAGTGAATTAAAAGATGCTGTTGTAAAACAGTTGGAGGCCCTTCCCTTTGGCACAGAGATGGGAAATGATATATACATAGATGATGAAACAGTCAGGAATCTTCAAGAACAGTTACAACTAGCCAATAAAGTAAGTGACATTTACATATTTTTAAATTATATCCTGAATAAACAGAGAGTTTGTAAAATCTGTGTTAATTGCCTGGGTTGGTGTGGCTTAGGGGTTGAGAGTTGTCCTATGAACCAAGGAGGTCTCAGTTTGATGCACGGTTGAAACATATGCCCAAGTTGTGGGCTCAATTCCTGTGGCATCGAGCATGTGGGAGGTGGCTGATCAATGATTCTCTCTCATTAATGGTGTTTCTACCTCTCTCTCCCTCTCCCTTCCTCTCTGAAATCAATAAAAATATATTTTTAAAAATCTGTGTTAATCATTATTTATGAACTAGAGGCCCAGTGCACGAAATTCATGTATGGAGGGTGGTGTCCCTCAGCCTGGCCTGCACCCTCTCCAATCTGGGATCCCTCGGGGGATGTCTGACTGCTGGTTTAGGCCCGATCCCTAACCCTGACCCTAACTGCTTGCTCCCCTGCTGGTCTGATTGCCCCTATCCACCTCTGCCTCAGCCCCCGCCACCGTGGCTTTGTTCAGAAGGAAGTCGGATGTCCAGATGTCTGGTTGACCTAGTGTAATTAGCATATTACCCTTTTATTAGTATAAACTAGAGGCCCGATGCATGAAATTTGTGCAAGGGGCTCAGCCCTTACAACCCGGCTTTGTCCGGAAGGTCGTCTGGATGGTCGTTCAGCTGTTTGGCCATCAGTTCTAATTAGCATATTTAGCTTTTATTCTTATAAATATTTTAATTGAATCATAAAGCTTTTAACATGAATTTATCTTATAAAAATATTTAATGTCAAGGAAATTTTTAAAGAGAAAAATCATTAGTTATCTATTTCTGTAAATTTATGTTTTTTATTTTTCTTCTGGTACTGTTGTCTTCCATTTTCAAAGATTATAGAATTATATTTTTCTAAAGTGATACTTCTACAATTACATTTTTTCTTGTTTTATCCTCCCTCATAGTAATTGAACTATTTAGGAAGCCATGTTCTATATATCCTATTTTCAATACTAATTTTTTGTGGTTATACCTAAGGGAATTTTATTCTAACTTATAATTTTATATCCGAGGTATCTCATCTCTTGTATGGATTTGAATCCCTATTCTACTTTCTAGCTGTGTGCCTCAGTTTCTTCATTTATATAAGGGGACTAGAAATTCTGTATTACAATTTTGATTTTATGGTTATATATGAAGAGTCATATTTTTATTACTTGGAAATTTGGTTTTGGAATTGACTTATGAAAGTGATATTTTAGATCAATCAGCTAGCTATATTTACCTTGATAAGGAGCATGTATCTAATATTGAGTTTTAAAAGTATTAGAAGGGGAAAAAATAGGGAGTCATGTTCTTTACTTTGTTCTAGACTAGTGTTATCAGGAAGGACTTATAAATGTTTATGTAGACTAAATATATAGTAGTTTGTAGTTTCAAACTACTATGTTGTAGTTTCAAAAAACAAAATCAAGCAAACAAAATAACAGGTCTCTAAAAAGCATCTCTCTTATAGTAGTTTTGTTGCTATAATGTCCAGTGCTAGATTTTATAAACTTGAAAATTACTTATTCTTTTTTAACATATTTTTTTTACTTTCTTTTTAAAACCATACTCTCATTCCGTACCCTTTTCTCCTCCTGTCTTCCCTCTCTTTGCCTTTCCATCTGCATCTGGCTTGGTCTCCTGTCATTTCTCTGAAGATGGTCCCACTTTTTTGCTACATTTGGATCAGTTATTTAGTAGAAGATTTGGTGAGGTCCAAGTTTGAGCACTCAAAAGGAGGAAAGCAGATTGGCTACAAATTTCCCCACAAGGTTTTTTTCCAGACTCTGCCATCAACTTGCTGAGGGACCCTATGTCAGTGGCTGGGGAGAGCATTAAGAAAATAATGCTCTCTACATGCTCCTTTAGTGTTTCTCAGTGAGTCTGGTTTCATTACTCCTCATCAGGATGCCTAAGAATTATTGAGGACCCCAAAAATATTTTTGTGTTTGTAGGTTGTGTAGCTTTCAGTATTTATTGTATTTCAAATTTAAACATGTTTTTGAAAACGAATGGAAGTATGGGACCACATTCCAGTAACCATTAGTGATGACAGCATCACACAGCACATCATATAAACTTCAGGAAACTCCACTCTACACTCATCAGAAGATGAGTCAAAAAGGAAAATAGTATGTATATATTATTATGAAAATAATTTTGACTTCAAGGATCCCTGAAGCACACTTTGAGAATGGCTATATTGAAAGAATAATGACTTGAGAAGCTTCTCGTTGTAAGATGCCAGGTGAAAATAGTATAATACAAACATTAAACTGTATCATTTTCAATTTTGTTAAAACAAAAACAGAATACTCCCCCAAAATCACATTTATAAATATCAATACATCTAACGTTTATAAAAATTATTATATCTAGATGTTAGCAATATTTACTATCAGCTGATAAAATTATAGGTAATTCTTCTTTTCTTTTCTTTTTCTGTATTTTCCCAATTTTCTACATTTATTACATTTATTACTTTTACAATTATATAAAAAAAGTTGTATTTTGCCAGGGGCAATTTTCTTTGTCAGTAATTTCTAAGGCTTACACTGTGTTGAAGAACAAGGAGAGTGGTTTCATCCCTATCTCTGATTTAAGAGTTTTAATTTTGCCTATGAAATCTAAATAAAAAAAATTTCAAAGAAATTTTCACCTTTTGTTCTCTAAATTATTAATACATTTTCATATCACCAAAAATATTAAATTACACCCTCTTTACAGAAGTTCTATTTCATTTTTTTCTTTATTTTTACTTTTTCCCATCATCATCTATCCTCCTATACCCTCTGCCACCTCCACCCATCTCTCTTCCCCTCCACAAACACTACACTGTTGTCCATGTTCTTTTAATTTTGTGACTTTTATACGAAAGTTCATTCTGCAAAAGAATATGGTTAATTTGTACTATGCAGTAAGTAGCCTGTTAATAATTTAATGAGTTCTCAAATATTTTTGTTTTATAGGAAAAAAATTATGTTTTGGAACTCTGGCAGAATGTTTCTCAGGAGTTGGACAAAGTGAAGAAAATTTACCAGGAGAATAAGGCCCAAATTCAAGTAATTGAAGGAAGAAAACAAAAGGTAAAATTTGCTATCATGGTTTTCTTGTATAGCAATAAGGAATCACATTCTGGAGAAACTCAGTTTTGGAGAGGAATACCTAAGTTTCTAGTGTGTCCTTTATGTAACAGTAAATAAATCTTGGATAGTTAAAAATCTTTTGAGCTAATAATTAAAGCAGTTCCTACTGTACATTGGATTTTAAAATGTGATCAGCAGTGAAAGCCATATTTAGTGTTAAGAAGCAGCTATTAGATTATCTATAATAATAAAAGCATAATATGCTAATTAGATCGGACAGTCAAACGACCTTCCGGATATCCTTCCTGATGATCATGCTATGACACCCACTGGCGCCAGGCCAGCCAAGGCGGGTGTGATGTGATTGGTTGGGGGCCTAGCCATTGCCCCATGATCGCCCTGTAGAGGGAGGCTCAGGCCACCAGCCAGAGGGGCGATGGATCAATCGGGAGGCTCCACGATCGCCCCAAAGAGGGAGGCCCAGGCCACCAACCAGCGGGCTGCAGCAGGTGGGTGGGACCTCCCTCTGTGGGGCACAATCAATTGCCCCAAAGAGGGAGACCCAGGCTACCCTCGGCAGCACTGAGGCGGGTGGGCAGGGCCTACCTCTTTGGGATGATCCATCGAAGAGCCCTGGCCGGGTGTGTGGGGCCTATCTATTTGGGGCGATTGATCACAGGGTTCCCAGACTGAGGGCACAGGCCAGGCTGAGGGACACCTCCCCCCCCAAGTGCACAAATTTCGGGCACCGGGCCTCTAGTTATGTACAAATGGACCTCTAAAGCTTTTACAGTCTTCATTTCCGCCTGGCTTAAGAGAGACAAAAACTATTCATTGGATCGTGATAAATGAAGAAACCTGCTCAACTATAGGGACGACACTTTATATAAAATGAAAATTGACACCTTTTATATACTAGAGGCCCGGTGCACAAAAATTTGTGCACTCAGGGGGGGATGGAGGGTCCCTCAGCCTGGCCTGTGCCCTCTCGCAGTCTGGGACCCCTCAGGGGATGATCACCTGCTGGCTTAGGCCCACTCCCCGGGGGATTGGGCCTAAG
>NW_005369942.1:6710299-6714288 GCF_000412655.1 Myotis brandtii
GGTTTGTTTGGCTTCTATAATTGAAACACTGTTGCAACTCCAGCTCTGAGGCCCGGCTGGCTGAAAGCAGGTTTCTGGGGTTTGTTTAGCTTCTATAATTGCAACATTGTTTCTTAGACTGCAGCTCAGAGGCCAGCAGCGGCAGGCGGGGAACCTTGGAGCAAGCAAGCCTCCTGTTCGCTTCAGCTGCCTGGCTGCCGGCCGCCATCTTGGTTGGCAATTAATTTGCATATCGCCCTGATTAGCCAATGGGAAGCGTGTCGGAGGTACAGTTAATTACCATGTTTGTCTATTATTAGATAGGATATATTTATTGATTGCAGTGAGAGGAAGGGAGAGGGAGAGAGAGAGAGAAACATCAATGATGAGAGAGAATCATGGATCTGCCACCTCCTGCACGCCCCCCACTGGGGATTGAGCCCACCATGCAGTCATGTGCTCTGACCAGAAATTGAACTGTGATCTCCTGGTTCACAGGTCAACACTCAATCACTGAGCCACACTTACCAGGTAAAAATTGACACCTTTAAATGTGAACTTTTACTAAAATAGATGTCAAATTTGTCTAACATAAATTAATCAGTTTTGCACTGTAGGTTTCGTATAGGTTTGAATGTGGCTTTCCAATATTGGACAGGACTTCTCTAGCATGTCTATTAACTAATGAATTGATTTCTAGATTATGCTTTCACAAAAAACAAAAACAAACAGAAATAGCTACATTGCTTTCCATATTGCCACCTTATTTAATTTCAGTAATCATTTATTTAAAAGTTTATCATTTCTTCCACTATTAATTCACACAATAATAGAAGAAATGCCACTGATTTCATCTAGACTGGACATAATGATTTTAAACTTGATTTTAGTATAATTTTAAATAAGCGTTGCAAACCAAATTCTCTTTATGTACCCCACCTTTTTTACTGTAGAATCAGCTGTCCAATTCTCATCAACTGAACGAGCAACTTTATGTTAATTCTGAGAGCATAGAAATGGTAAGTGGAAATACCATTTAGTGTACTTATTTATATAAACTTTAAATTGTCACTATGAATATTTATTTACGCTAATGTAAGTCAACAACAAGAAACTTGTTACATGAAATTAAAATAGGTAAGCAGTACTCTTTTCTCTTCATCTGTCTTTTTCACATTTAATAACATGACAGAATTCACAGTACTTTCTGGAGATCAAAAGCTAACATCTATCCAAAATATATTTTAATTTGAAAATAGTCATAAGTTTCTTGGTAGGCTCTCCTGAGAGTAACCTAGACTGGGACCTCCTCAAGAAAGGGACTCATGCACTGGTAGGTGTGTAATAGGAGGAAGAGAACGGTTAAATCAGTGAATAGCCTCATTTCTTAAATAACAGGACACTAAGAACAATTTGTTAGTTGACTGACCACTAGAACTAACTGGTACACCTACATTTCCTTGTGATTTTTTTTCCCTAAATAAATATAATCGGCCCTCCCACTTCTTCTCTTTACCATTTTTTCCTCTCACTTTCCTTTTCTTTCCTTCCTTTTCTTTCAGATTTTTTTTCTCTTTTTCCTTCCATTTTCTTTTCCTTCTTGGAATTTTATTTTACCTCATTGTTGAGTAATAGGATTATGACATCTCAGGTAATTATTCTCCTTCCTTTCTTTGTTTTACTTAGTTACTCTGCTATTCTGCTATTTTTGTTAGTACCTAATGAAAATGTCTTTGTTTAAGTGCAGAATTGTGCCCTCAAAAGTAAGTTATCTAACTTTATCCTGTATTTTTAAATTTTCTCTTAACCCTGTAAAAATATTAAATCAGTTTCCCCAGTTTTACTTATGTTAACATTTAGAATTTCCAGCCACTTATAATTTTTATAATACACTTCTTAGGGTTTTAAAATAGTATTAAAATCCAGAACAAAATGATTGATTTCCATAATTAAGAAATCCTATTTCTATATGAAATTAATAGTTTAACATCACGATTATTCCTTCTTTCTTTCAGTATATCCCCTAGAATTGTGCAGTTACGTAATTCTTTGGTATATTATACAATAGAGCCCCTATTTTATTATAAACAACCCAAAGTCATTGTGATGAAACTCATGAGAAAAGAATATTTGAGTAATCACGGGAACACATTAAAAATTTCTAAGGCACAGAATTTATAGTTTCAGTTTAAATTTATAATTTAAACTGTAGATACAAGAAAAATGTTAAAAGAGCAAACAGGATGGATAAAAGAGTTGTGTTATAAAGAACAAATAAAAGACTATACTGTGGTTAAAATATGGGAAATGGTTAAAATAAATTTTAAAGTATAACAGTGTTTCTTAATGTTTATACATATGATCAAACAAGACTAATGAGTGTTAATGGAGGTAGCTGAGTGATTGTAATGCTCTTATACATCTCAAAGTGCATTCAGAGCATAGGCCCAGGGCAAGTTTAGGTCAAAAATCAATATAAAGAAAAGTCTCCTTTAAAAATTAAGAAATTTCTACATAAAACTTTTCTGATTACATCAATAAACTGATTAAAAGAATAGGTTTGTATAGTTGTACAAAGGCTTTCATGGCCAGTGCACATTAGTAATATGCAGAAGGTAAAATGCCCTGACTTGAATGGTACATGAAAGTACAAGTTTATATTTTTTATGACTGTAGTTACAGTAAGGGTTCATATTTCCTACAGATTCTCTGTACTGAAATCATATTCTTTTTTGAGATTTTCTTAGCTCAACAAAATTACTCAAAAATATTTGTTAATTACCTACTAAGTTCCTTGCACTGTTATAGATGTTGTAGTTGCAAGAGGAAGTGCATCTATCTGCAGAGCCCCAGTCTAGTAAAACAGGAAAGACACCTGACCGGTATGGTTCAGTGTTTGAGCATCGACCCATGCACTAGGAGGTCACAGATTCTATTCCCAGTCAGGGCACATGCCCAGGTGTGGGCTTGATCCCCAGTACAGGGCATGCGGGAGGCAGGCAATCCATGTTTCTCTCTCATCAATGTTTCTGTCTATCTATCCCTTTCCCCTCCTCTCTCTCTAAAATCAAGAAAAACATTTATAAAACAAATAGGACAGAAGAAATAATCAGTGAATAAAGTGCTGAAATAGATGATAACTGAGAGGGATGCTTCCTGGGACCTTTATGAATCTCCACATTCTATGAATCTTCCACATTTGTATCTGCTCACAAATGCTGAACTAGGCCAAATTCAGGTGCAGTTGTTGAGCTTCTGCTAGGATTGCTACTAAGTTAAGTGTGTTACTTACCAACACTAGCTTCTTATATATAACTCACAATTCTAATTTATATTTCTACTAATTATTCTACATCATTTATCTTTAAGATACTCTCAAATAATAAAAATTAAAAAAACGCGTTATTTATGCTAGTGCCAAGATAGTATCTATATATATAAAGAGGCAGGTCCCATCACATCCGAAACAACCGAATGGACGACCAAACAGCCTGCATGGGGCAACATGGCTGGCAGGGGAGTTAGTGAGGGACAACCAAATGACTGAGCAGCAGGCTGCATGGGGTGACCAGGCCGGCAGGGGGGTTAGTGAGGGGTGACCAGGCATGCAGGGGGGGCTGTTGGGGGCGATCAGGCCGGCAGAGGGGGGCAGTTGGGGGCAACCAGGCCAGCAGGGGGCAGTTGGTGGCAACCAGGCCAGCAGGCGGGCATTGAGGGGTGACCAAGTTGGCAGCAGGGTTAATGAGGGACGACCAAACGACTGAACAGCAGGCTGTGTGGGGCAACCAGGCCAGAAGGGGGGGGAGTCGGGGTGCGACCGAACGACCGAACAGCAGGCTGCATGAGGTGACCAGACCGGCAGGTGGGGCAGTGAGGGGCGACCAGGCTGGCAGAGGGCGCAGTTGGCGGCAACCAGGCCAGCAGGCGGGGCAGTGAGGGGCGACCAGGCTGGCAAGGGGACAGCTGGGGGCGAGCAGGCCGGCAGGGAGGCCAGTGAGGGGCAACCAGGC
>NW_005369942.1:6714368-6720824 GCF_000412655.1 Myotis brandtii
GGCTGGCAGGGGGGGCAGTTAGGGGTGACCATTGTTACACCCAGGTTTTGTTCCTATTTTTTGTTGTTATTTTTTGGCTGTGGTATAATTTGCCTACTTATTTCTAGTTCTTTCTCTGTATGTGATACTTGGTCTCTTAAATTGTGGTCTGTTAATTGAATACTAAATTCTGGTCTGCAGTAGTCTATTTCCCAACATAAAGATAAAGATGTAGTCCAGAGGCTTTCTTTCAGGTCTCATAAAGACATTCATTCATTCATTCCTCAAAGGTATAAGTACTTAGAATGTGTTAAATCAGGTGCATATCCTAAGTGACACTGCGAGTTCTTGAAGAAGCTAATCCTCAAAAAATAGCCATATTGTAGCCAGAAATACATAAACTTTAAATATAGTATTTAAATATAATGCAGTACATATTGTAAAAGTACATAGAAAGTACATTTTATCAAAATGCAAAAAGGAAACAGTTAATTCTGCCTTACATTGGGCGGATGACATGGAATGTGGAGGGATGAATGCTGGCAGAAGGAGGATATCCCAGGCAGAGGGAAATACAATGGTGTGTTAACAATACAAAGTCAATACTATTGTATTGGGTAGAGTATGAGAGAAGCACAATGAAAATTGCCTCTGAAACTTTTGCTGGAGAAATGTATGTATGATCCGTTGGGATGGAAGAGACTGAAATCAGGACTGTCAGTTAGGAGGTAACTGTCATCCATATGGCTTTACATCTAAGGCCAAGGAATTTGTACCATCATGGTAAAAGCAGCACTTACAGCATCTAAGGCATATAGAGAAAGATAAGGAATTTGTACCATCATGGTAAAAGCAGCACTTACAGAAGGAAATTAGTTCCCTTAGAAAAATTTTTCTACACATGGCAAAGTGCTTCATATCTTACTTTAGTTTCCTTCACAAGTAGACCCTGAGGAAAGGATTTCAAAGCATGTAGTTTATTTAGAGACTAGAGGCCCGATGCCCGAAATTCCTGCAAGCGGCATGGCCTCTGCCTCTGCCCATTGCAGCGGCCACCTCAGCCTTCGATTGGAAGGTCATCCAGAAGGACATCTGGTCTAATTAGCATATTACACTTTTATTATTATAGATAATACAGGGAGCACCAGTAGGGGAGTGGGGAAGTGAGACTAGGAAGGGAAGAGAGACAGCCAATAAAGGATTTTCAACAGTCAAGTGAATTAACATTGTGGGTAACTGAAACTTAATTCTGCTAATGAACTGTGGAAGCCAGTGTAGACTCAGTTATTCTGCCAATTCCCTTCATTCATTGTTATCAGGCTCTTCCAGAGCAGTGGGGACATGAATTCTGCAATACCCACAGCCTTTACACAGTTGGTGAGCAGAGGAGGCTCAGGTGGCCAGAGAAAGGCAGAAGGCGGAAATGCACATGCAGGTTGTTGGAGGGAAGCAGGTGACACTGAAGTAGTAAAGGCAAGAAAAGATGGCCAGGGTTCTATTTTACCCTCAAAACAACTAATTATTGTCATTACTTCATTTTATTTTTCTACTTATATGCCCTAGAGTTAATCTTTAAAGAGGAAGGGTTGTTGCCCTAATCGGTTTAGCTCAGTGGATAGAGCGTTGGCCTGTGGACTGAAGGGTCCCGGGTTCGATTCTGGTCAAGGGCATCTACCTTGGTTGTGGGCACATCTCCAGTAGGGGGCATGCAGGAGGCAGCTGATCGATGTTTCTAATTCTCTATCCCTCTCCCTTCCTCTCTGTAAAAAATCAATAAAATATATTTTTTTTTAAAAGAGGAAGGGTGGTTGTTGTTTTTCCTTAGTGGAACACTCCTTATTTTTCTCATAACCTTTTAAAAAATATTTTTATTGTTGAGAATATTACAGATCCCCCCTTTTTTTCTCCCTTTGTCCCCCACCACCCTATTGTCAGTGTTCATGGGCAATGCGTATAATTTCCTTGGTTAATTTCTTCTCGCCCCCACCCTGCCCCCCTTCTCTTTGAGATTCTTCAGTCTGTTCCATGTTTCCATGCCTCTGGTTCTATTTTATTTATAAGTTTATTGTGTTCATTAGATTCCAATATAAGTGAGATCATGTGATGTTTCTCTGACTGGTATATTTCACTTAGCATAATCATTTCCATGTCCCTCCAGGCTATTTCAAATGATAATAGATCCTTCCTTTTTATATCTGTATAGTATTCCATTGTGTATATGTACCATAGCTTTTTTATCCACTCATCTACTGATGGGCACTTAAGCTGTTTCCAGAGCTTAACTAGTATAAATAACATTGCTATGAACATAAGTGTGCATATATTCTTCCTTATTGGTGTTTTGGGATTCTTAGGATATATTCCCAGAAGTAAGAATACTGGGTCAAACAGCAGTTCCATTCTTAATTTTTGAGGAAACTCCACACTATTTTCCATAGTGGCTGCACCAGTCTGCATTCCCACCCATAGTATACTACGGTTCCTTTTTCTCCATATCCTTGCCAGCACTTGTCGTTTGTTGATTTATTGATAGTAGCCATTTTGGCTGGTGTGAGGTGGTACTGCATTGTCGTTTTAATTTGCATATCTCTGATGATTACTGATGTTAAGCATTTTTTCATCTCTCTCTTGGTCATTTGTACGTCCTCTTTAGAGAATTGTCTATTCAGGTCCTCTGCCCATTTTTTAGTTGGATATTTTTCTTCCTTTTGTTGAGTTGTATGAATACTTTATATATTTTGAAAATTAACCCCTTATCGGATGTACCATTGGCAAATATGTTTTCCCATACAGTGGGTTCCCTGTTCATTTTGACGATGGTTTCTTTTGCTGTGCAGAAGCTTTTTAGTTTGATGTAATCCCATTTGTTTATTTTTTTTCCCTTTGTTTCTCTTGCCCTAGGAGATGTATTGGTGAAATTTCTGCTCTGTGAGATGTCTGATATTTTGCTGCCTATATTTTATTCTAGGATTTTTATGGTTTCATTACTTACATTTAAGTCTTTTCTCCATTTTGAGTTTATTCTTTCTTTTTAAACTCTTTATTGTTGAAAGTATTACAGATGTTCCCTTTTTTTCCCTTGTTGACCCTCCTCCACTCCACTCCTGCCTCCCCCCAGGCCTTCCCTGCAATATCGTTTGTCCATGGGCTATTCATATATCCATATACATTCTTTCATTAATCTCTTCCTGCCCTCCCTTCCCTCTGATATATGTCAGTCAGTTGCATGTTTCTATGTCTCTGGATTTGTTTTGTTCATCAATTTATTTTGTTCACTAGATTCCACATATAAGTGATATCATGTGATACTTGTCTTTCTCTGACTGGCTTATTTCACTTAGCATAATACTCTCCAGGTTCTTCCATGCTATCTCAAAGGGTAAGAGTTTCTTCTTTTTTACAGCTGCATATTATTCCATTGTGTAAATATATACCACAGGTTTTTATTAGTTTATTCTGCATATGGTGTAAGTTGGTGGTCTAGTTTCATTTTTTTGCATGTGCCTATCCAATTTTCCCAGCACCATTTATTGAAGAGACTATCTTTATTCCATTGTATGCTCTTCCCTCCTTTGTCAAATATTAATTAAGCATAAAGGCTTGCTTTGATTTCTGGGTTCTCTGTTCTGTTCCATTGATCTATATGCCTGTTCTTGTGCCAGAACCAAATTGTTTTTATTACAGTAGCTTTGTAGTATAATTAATATCCGATATTGTGATTCCTCCAACTTTGTTCTTCTTTCTTTCTTAAGATTGCTGCTGCTATTTGAGGGTCTTTTTTGGTTCCACATAAATTTTTGGAGTATTTGTTCTAGATCAGTGAAATATGCAATTAGTATTTTAATAGAGATTGCATTGAATCTATAGATTACTTTGGGTAGTATGGACATTTTACTGATGTTAATTCTACCAATTCCTGAACATGGTATATTCTTCCAATTGTTTATATCTTCTCATCTCTTTTTTTCAACATCCTGTAGTTTTCCAAGTATAGCTCTTTTACATCCTTGGTTAAGTTTATTCCTAAGTATCTTAACTTTTTTGTTGCAATAGTAAATGGGATTGTTGATGATATATATTTTTTTTAGTTTCTATTTCTGGGAGTTCATTATTGATGTATAAAAATTCCATTGACTTCTGGGTGTTAAAGAAGCAGTTTTAAATGTTCTGACACTGAATATTCTTTTTTTTCCTGACACTGAATATTCTTATTCTTTTCTTATGGTAGGATAACCAACACTTGCTGAAAACAGTAACTGAACAAAGTGTGGAAATCGAGAAACTCCGAAAACAACTTAGGTATTTTTAAAAATGAATTTTGTTATTTTAGTATTACTAATTGTTTTTCTTCAGAGGAACTGATGATGCCATAATTTTTCCCATGGGTTTTTCCCCCTTCCCTTTTACATTTCTGTCAATAGCTATTTGTGTGATCTATTGGGATGGGAAGAGACTGAAATCAAAACTATTAGTGAGCCCTAGCCAGTTTTGCTCAGTGGATAGCACGTCGGCCCTTGGACTAAAGGGTCCTGGGTTCAATTCCAGTCAAGGGCACATATCTTGGTTCTTGGTTGCAGGCTCAATCCCCCGCATTTTGGAGGCAACCAGTAGATGTGACTCTCTCACATCATTGTTTCTCTGTTTGTCCCCGTCCCTTCTACTCTCTCTGAACATCAATGGCAAAATATCCTCAGTGAGGATTAATTAAAAAAAAAAAACTATTAGTGAGGAGGCAAATATATATATAAAGGGATGTTTCATGATGTTAAAACCAGTGGTTATGGAAGAAAATCAAATTCCTTAGGTAAAATTTTTTCACATGTATCTTTCTTTGGATTCCCCCATAAGCAGACCCTGAGAAAAGGGTTCTGAGCATGTAGTTTATTTAGATGTTAGGGGAGTAGAGAAGTGAGACAGGGAAGAGGAAGAGAAGGCGTCAATAAAGGGTTTTTAATAAGGCATTTTAATACTGTGTATGTATATTGTGGTCCAGTGGTTTAATAATCACTGCATTAATAAATTCACAAGAATACCTCCAAGTGACAAAAAAATTTTTGGCACTTTTTGTTCCTCTCACTCGTGATACTTAAAATTAAGAAGTGTAGTCCTCTAAGGTTTTGTTCTATGCTGCAGACATTTACAAATATCTTTAAATTGTAGTGTATATAGAAAAGAGAGAAGAACCTACAACTGAGCTCAGAGTCGTAAAGATAAAGAGGAGGAATCAACAAAAGAGGCTGAGCAGAGACCAGTGAGATAGGAGACACGAGGAAGTGTGTCCTGGAGGTTAAGTGAAGGACATATATCAAGGAGGAAGACATGATTGCTGAGTGAAGTGCAATTAATGCTAGATAAAGCAGGATGAGTTCATTGAATTTAGCAACATAGAAGTTGTATTAGCTTCCCACCTGCCTTAACAAATGATAATTGGTGGCTTAAAACAACAAATTTATTCCTCATAGTTCTGGAGACTAGATGTTTGAAATCAAGGGGTTAGTAGGGCCGTGCTCCCTCAAGGCTTTGGGGGAGAATCTTTCTTTGCCTCTGCAGCTGCTGGTAGCCTGAGGTACTTCTTGGCTCCTGGCAGCATAACTCTCATCTCCTCTCACCTTCATCTTCACTTGACCTTGTTTTCTGTCTCTGTGTACCCTCTCCTCCTTCATAAGCATGAAAGTCTTAGGATTTAGAGCCCACCCTTATCTAGGATGATTCATCTTGAGATCCTTACCTTGATTACTTCTACAAAGTCCTTGTTTCCAAATAAAGTTTCAGGTAAACCTGAATTTGGGGGTGGGGGATACAGTCACTATTCAACCCACTGCAGGGGTCATTGTGGTTTTAACAAGAGTACTTCAGAATCTACTCTCTTTTCAGATTCATACAAATCATTAAAAAACATAGAACTCATTCTGGCTGGTAAAAGTCATAGCAATCAGGAAAACTCATGTTGAAGTAATGTAATACTTCTTTACACCCAGTTATCAATGTCAAAAATATAATGTGGAATGTAATAACAAGTGCAAAAGGAGCTTAAAGAATGATGCAATTTATATACATTTTAAATGTTTTAAATAATAGTGTGTGTTGATTATGTATATACTAGAGGCCCGGTGCACAAAAATTTGTGCACTCGGGGGGCGGGGGGAAGGGGGGTCCCCCAGCCCGGCCTGTGCCCTCTCGCAGTCTGGGACCCCTCGGGAGATAATGACCTGCTGGCTTAGGCCTGCTCCCGGGTGGCAGAGGGCAGGCCCAATCCCTAAGTGCAGCCCCTGGTCAGGCTCAGAGCAGGGCCGATTGGGGAGTTGGGGCGCCGCCCCGTCATGCACAGAGCAGGGCGGATCGGGAGGTTGCAATGCCACCCTCAGTCACGCTCAGGGTAGGGCCGACTGGGGGGTTGGGGCACTGCCCCCTGTCACACTCAGGGCAGGGCCAATGGGGAGGTTATGGCTCTACCCCATCACACACAGAGCAGGGCCC
>NW_005369942.1:6721255-6753265 GCF_000412655.1 Myotis brandtii
TCAGGGGGTTGGGGGGCTCCCCCCTATCAGGCACAGAGGAGGGCTGATCAGGGGGTTGGGGTGCCTTCCCCTGTCACGAACAGAGTAGGGCGGATAGGGAGGTTGTGGCCCCGCCCCCTGTCACACACAGAGCCGCAGGGCGATCAGGGGGTTTGGGCGCTGCCCCCTGTCATGCTGATCCCGGTGCCGGGAGCCTCGCTGCTCCGCTGATCCCGGTGCTGGGAGGCCTATTACCCTTTTACTATATAGGATAGAGGCCTGGTGCATGGGTAGGGGCTGGCTGGTTTGCCCTGAAGGGTGTCCTGGATCAGGGTGGGGGTCCCCACTGGGGTGCCTGGCCAGTCTGGGTGAGGGGCTGAGGGCTGTTTTCCGGCTGGCGAGTGACTAAAGCTTCCAACCGCTCCTTGTTTTCTTCTCTTTTTTTTTTTTTTTTCTGGGCCAGCTTTAGCTCTGAGGCCTTGCTGCTGAAAACATAGATACAATGTTGCGGTCCGAGCCCGGCTGAATGGAAGCCCTTTTCTGGGGTTTTGTTTAGCTTCTTATTTGCAACATAGTATATAGTTGCTTAGAGTTGCAACTGAGAGGCTGGCAAGTGAGGCGGGGAACGTTGGAGTCTGCAGCAAGCAAGCCTCTCTGCTCGCTTCAGTGCCTGGCTGCCGGCCGCCATCTTGGCTGACAGTTAATTTGCATATACTCACTGATTAGCCAATGAAAAGGGTAGCGGTCGTACGCTAATTACCATGTTTCTCTTTTATTAGTGTAGATATTTTAGTTATATATGTCCTATATGTTTAGATATATGTCTATATCAACTTATATAGTAGACAAATAAAATGTCTGTATATTGCATATGTATTATAAAAGAATAAAATAAAAACATTTCCAGGAATGACATACCCTAACTTTTAATTAGTGATTACCTCTGTGGAATAAGACTATTTGTAGAAGTAGGGAATTGGAGGCTGCCTAGGTGTCTGTCACCAAGGAATGGATAGGTAAAGTGCAGTAATTGCATCCTGTGGAATGCTATGCATCATTTAGAAACATGTGCTTACATGTAAAGATGTAGTTATAGCAACATGGATCTATAAAACAGGGTTTGTGTTTTAAAAGTAAAAAGATACTATTTATAGCATAAAAACACATGCAAATAACAATATATAATTTACTATATATATATATATGCAGATAGATAGATATCTCCAAAGTATATATCACATTTTAATGTGAACCACAAGATGAAGAGAATGAGAGAAGGACTGAGAATGCACAGGAAAACAAAAATAAACAAATGAGAGCAACAGTTCACAGTTAATAATAACAGATCATGGAAAGAATAGTGTGATTAATTTAACTCTGCACTTAAGGTTCAAAAAAGAGTGGAAAAAGGAAAAGAATATGGTGTATGTAGTATAAAACAGGGTGCGAGATCCTGGAAGAAAGATGAGTAAGAAAATTGGTTCATAAAGACCTGCGATCATATGATGATAATTGAAATAGAAAATAAAAATGCATATAAATATTTTTGTATAGGGAAAATGAGCAGAACTTGGTGATATTGGGATAAAGGACAGGGGAAGAATCATGGAATTTTATTGCTAAAGGTATTTTAATAATCGTCTTACTTTAACTTTCTATTTTTTAACATTTTTTGTTAAATTTATTAGGGTGACTGGTTAATAGGATCATATAGGTTTCATGTGTACATGTCTATGATACAAGATCAGTATATTGCACTGGTTGCCCACCATTCAAAGTCAAACCATCTCCTGTCACCATATATTAGCCCCCTCGACCCCATCACCACCTGCCCACTCCCTTCCCTCTGGTAACTACCACAGTGCTGTCTGAATCTATGAGTTTCAGTTTTATATGCTACATATGAGTGAAATCATATGGTTCTTAGCTTTCTCTGGCTGGCTTATTTTACTTAGCTTAATATCATCAAGGTCTATCCATGTTGTCGCATATATAAAAGAATAACTTTCTACCTTTTATTAAAATATATTTTTATTGATTTCAGAGAGGGAGAAGGAGCGAGAGATAGAAACATCAATGATGAGAGAGAATCATTGATTGGCTGCCTTCTGCACGACCCCTACTGGGGATCAAGCCCTCAATCCTGGCATGTGCCCTTGACCCAAATTGAACCTGGGACCCTTCAGTCTGCAGGCGGATGCTCTATCCACTGAACCAAACCAGCTAGGGCTAACTTTCTGCTTTTATAGAAGAAACCACAATGAACCAAGAGCTCATAAATCATTTGTCTTATTCATGCTTGCACAAAAATTCATGAAAAAGCCAAATTAGAACAAACATGTTGTAATTGCTAATTTAGTGAGTTTCTATACCTGGTTCTCTAACAGTATTCACCGAAGTAAGGAAGTCAATGAGAGCTGCTTGTTAAAGAAAGGATGATGAGTGGCTACATTTTTTTTTTTTGACATCTCATTTGGCTTTTGGACATTCAGGCCCAAAGATTATCAATAGAGATTGATAAAGCTAGTTGTGTTTTTCTAAAAGGTCTTACATTTCATTGTCCATGAGCAGTTTTGCCATAATATTTACTGGCAGTATTCCATAGTTTAACATTAAGCAGTTCAGAGTTGTATACATAAAACTAATGCTTGCTTTTCCTGACACAGACTTGAAGGAACAGAAGGATAAGCAGATGCTTCTTTTAAGGAGGAGGGTATTGCTTTCCAGTTTGACAGATTCAGAATGATGGGCATATTGACGTTACCAGAATGTAGGTTTTGAGATGCCTTATATAACCATGCCAAGAATAACTAGATCGGAAACTCTTTAAACACCAGCATTAAGTTTGTACTGATACTGAAAACATACTGGTTTCATTTGTTTGATGTTATGGTACAAAAAAAGTAGAATCCTGTGAATTTATAATTAAAGCTTTTCATCATTTTCCTTTTCCGAGAGTTTCTGGTGATGCCCTGTCATAGCAGATGAAACTCTTCAGCCTATTTTCCAAGAACCTACTTCACCTGGTTTCCCCAACCCTCCAGTTATGTACAAACTGCTCACACTAGCTATCTTACTATTACTCATGGAACAAGTTTTGGTTCCTTCCCCTTTGCCTTTGATCATTGTTTTGTTTGTCAAAAATGTTGTAACTTTCTAAGCCTGGTTAAAACTTGTCATCTCCAGGAAGACTTCTCTCATTCACTCCACCAGATTTTTACTCTTCCTGGGGCTCTTCTCAGCATTAATTAATTTAAACAAATGTGTTATTTCTCTTTAGGTGCTTTTTTTAAAAAAAAAAAAATTTTATTGATTTTTTTACAGAGAGGAAGGGAGAGGGATAGAGAGTTAGAAACATCGATGAGAGAGAAACATTGATTTAGCTGCCTCCTGCACACTCCCCACTGGGGATGTGCCCGCAACCAAGGTACATGCCCTTGACCCGAATCAAACCTGGGACCCTTTAGTCCGCAGGCCGATGCTGTATCCACTGAGCCAAACCGGTTAGGGCTCTTTAGGTGTTTTTTAAAAAATATTTGTTTCTAATGTATGTCCCACTGAGTTATGGACATGGTTGTTATTAAAGTCATTCCTGCTCAGATTTTATATCTTCCTGCTCAGATTTTATATCTTCCTTGTAAAGTCTTTGAAGGAAAGGATTGTCATCTGTTGATATTTTTCAGGAATAACCAATATTATCTTGGTAAAACGATGTGCTATACAGACTGACTAAAGTATTTGCATAGGGGTCTGTGTTATCCTGTGTCACCATTAGAATGTTTATTGAAAAATATTTTAGCCACTAAGGAATGATCTTATTAGCACACATAGATAGTATCTATAATAATAAAAGTGTAATTTGTTAATTAGACCAGACAGCCAAATGACCTTCCCTGGATGTCCTCCTGGACGAAGCCAGGGCTGTGAGGGCCGAGGCAAGCCGCCGTGGCTGAGAGGGCTGAACCCCTTGCACGAATTTCATGCATCGGGCCTCTAGTCTTCATATAAAGAATCTGTAACTTGCCAATTTATTTTATATTTATTGAGAACTTAAACATACACAAGTGTGCTCTGGGGTAGAAACGATCTTTAATAAGTTTATGTGTGATATGATAGCCTCAAATTATTAATTTGACCCATTAATCTCATGCACACTTTTGTGGCTTCAACGATCTCTATAAAGATGAGACCCCCATTCAATTTTTCTAGCTCAAGTTTTTCTTGGTTGTCTCCACCCAGATGATTCAGAGGCACTTGAAACTCAGCAGGTTCTCAACTGAGCTTATTATCTATCATGTATCCTGAATCTTTATGTTTGTGACTGGCACCATCCAGTTCCTGCTTCAGAAAACTAGGAGGTATCCTAAATTCTTTTCTGTCTCAACTCTGCCTTCCAAATGTCTGTCATCTCATCTGAGTAACCTCCAAATTGGCTTATTTCTTCCTTATCTTCCTTTTTCATGCTGTCATCAAAATGATCTTTCTAAAATAAAATCTGATTCATGTCACTGTCCTTCAAGGGCTACTAAATGCCATTGGATATAATCCAAGTTACTCGGCACAACGTAAAGTCCTCTATGACTTGACCCCTGGCTACTTTAGATCTTGTCACTCGTCACCTCAATTTTCTAAACTACTTTTAGTTTTCCAGACAAGCCATGCTATTTCCTAACTCCCAAATTTTGTTCATATTGTTCAGGCTGCCTGAAATGCTCTTCTCTGATAAATATCCTCTCAACATTCAACTGTCACATGTTCTAGAAATGTTTTTCTGAATCTTAATGGTTTCTTCCTTCCCAGGTAGAACCAGGTGTGCCATCCTTTGTGCTTCAGCTGTAGCTGCAGTTGCTTCTCTCCTAGCATTTCTAACACTCTAGTGTACTTTAATTCTTTATAAGTTAATCTCTCCGTACTAGTTTTTAAGATCCTTAAAGATATGGCTCATAGTTTAGTCATTTTTATCTTGCCATCATCTAGCCCAGTGCTAGACACGGGGCAAGTGCTCAAAAAATATTGTTGAGTGATTCAGTTAATTAAATAATTAATTAAATTGCACTTCATCGGAGGGGCAAAGTTAACCCATTTATGTGGGTTTTCTCTTTGTGTACTTTTATCATTGATCTTGTGGGGGCACAACTGTCTTCTTGGAGTGTCATTGTTTATAAAAATTATATTTTATATTCTTCAGCTATGCAGTAATGTGTGACCATTTAGTGGTTGGTTTCAAAAACAACACACCAGAGAAAACCATTTTTTAATATAATTAATAGTAGCTTTGCAAAATGAATGAAAAGATTTTCAGTGTTTCTCATTATGGATCCAGGCTTTAAGCTATACCGACTTTTAAATGTTTTTAGTACCAATCATCTCAAAGTTTGAATGCATGATAGATGCAGTTAAGTATTTTTTTTAATGGTTAGTGCTCTATTTAAATATGAAATAAAATCCAGGAGATATTTAAAATGTGATAGTGAAAGGATTTTTAAATAAGAAGTTTAATTAAAAAGCATAAGAGCAATTTGATACCAGTGTGATTCTTTATATCAATCTATTATGTTTAATGCAACAAAGGCTAAATTACATAAATCAGTCTGCATATTTATTGTGTTCATTTTTAATCTTTTTCTTCAAAAACATTGTCTATGCCAATAATTTTTATGTAATCTCTTTTTTTCAAAAATATATGTACCTTTGCCAGGTAATAGATTTATTTTAGCTGAGATAATAGTTTTTTCTCAGCTGTTTTATGTTCCAATTTGAATAATATTGTGTCTTCTGTTATAAGAATGCTATGGAAATCTGGAATCCCTGGATCACTATGTTTGATTCATAGTCTCTTGGAAACTGTCCCGTGTGAGAAATGGCCTGAGCTTAGTCATAAGAATTTGCCAGACAGTTCCTTATGTGCTGGCTGCTAGTCTTCTAAGACTAGCATGTTTTAAGAAATAGGGCTTTGCTGTCATTTTTTTGTCTGTTCACACTGTTTTAATTACAGTTACCCATTATTTAAATGTTTACTAGTATATTGTTCGTGCTTAATCTTTAGGGTCAGAAAGAGGAATATTAAACTTTATGTCCAGAACATATTGTTCAAGAGTAGGAACAGATCCGTAACTTTATTGTTTGGAAGTTTTGCCTCTAATAATTGATTACTGATTTATTTCAAAATATGTATTTTATTGATAATAATTTTATTTTGCAAATATTCACATTTGCACTCCTAACCTAAAAATGTGTTTCTGTGTAGTATGAAGTATAAATAGCGTAGGCTTTGAAATCAGACAGTTCTAGTTTTGTTTTCTTATTTTTTATTTTCTATTTTGTATTCTGGTTCTGGTCCATTGACTTGGCCAGGTTGCTTAACCGAATGAACTTCAGTTTCCTCATCTCTGGAATGGAAATATGATCTTCTTTGCAGTGTTGCAATATTCAATGACTCTCATTGTCTTTGATCTCCTCCATTCTACTTTAGTATACGACCTATCCAAGTAGATAGGCATGGAGAATGCTTACAAAGCAGATGCTAGTAGGTTTGAGAGTTGGTATTACTGTCATAAATAGGCAGTAGATATTTCCCTTCCTAGCTCTGGAAAATCAGCCTTACCTACGTTGTTGCTGCTATAACTCCTAGGTCTAGATGAAGCCTTCCTTTCTTATTTTATCCTTTCTACTAAGCTCTATTCCCATTTCTTGCATACTGTACAACCCCAGATCTCTTCTTTTCCTTCTTATATCTTGTTCCTTCACTTATGTTCATTCATTTTAAAAATTTAGTCTCTCTTTTGTGGGGCTTTTCCAAGATTTCCCACCCCCTGATGATTCCTCATTTTACTATAGTTTATCCTTTCTAGTCTTTGAAATTGCTTGGGAGAAGAGTGTATTTGCTCTAGTCTTTCTGGAATTTCTTTCAATTTGGATTTAGTCCTGCCTCTCTAGTCTTCTTCTCCTCGAGATTATTGGTACCTTTTTGATTTAAAACAAAAACATCTATTTTCCTTGGTTGTCATCTCACTCATTTATGGATAATAAAGACCATTATAAACTAATGAACAAAAATAGAGACAGAGGCAGAGCATCATCGAACAGACTGTCAAACTACAGCAGGAAGGCTGGGGAGAGTTGGGGGGAGGGGGATAAGAGATCAACCAAAGGACTTGTATGCATGCATATAAGCATAACCAATGGACACAAGACACTGTGGGGTAGGGGAGGCCCGGGGAAGGTGTGGGGCGGGGAGGAAACATATGTTCCACTCTGTAATAGTTTAAGCAATAAAACAAAATTTAAAAATAAATAAATTTTATTTTATTGCTTAAAGTATTACGAAGAGTAGTACATATGTCTCCTCTTTTTTTTTCTTGATTGAGGACTTTCTGCACTTACATGATCTAACCTCTGCCTTCCTCTCTGCCTTATCTTCTACCTTCCTATTAATGATACATCCCAGCTAATTACCATTTCTTTAAGTGCTTTTCTCAAACTCTGCATTTATTGTTAATTTACTCTGCCTGTAACTCTTTCACCTAAATTGTAAGTTGGCCTTATCGTGCTTTAGATCTTAATTCAAATACCCTTCTTAGAAGGGTTGTCCCTGAGGACCCAAGTCTCTCTTTCATTGTTTTATGTCATTTACTTCAGAGAATTATCACTTCTAAAATTACCTAATTTATTTGTTTACATATTATCTGAATCCTTTCACAGCAATGTAAACTTTATGAGAATAGGGACTTTGTATCTCTTGTTTACCACTGAATTAACAGTGCTTTGTTATTTTATGTAGGTGCTCTATAAAGTTAAATATAGGGCTCCTGAAATATAGTTAGAAAAACAAAGCAAGGCTTGACTTCGGGTGGTGGACACATGGTGCTATATACAGATTTTGAAACCTGTATGTTCATTTTGACCAATGTCACCCCAATAAAATTTAATAAAAATAAAAAACAAAGCAACTGAATGAGCCACCAGCACTTGAAGCTCAGTGCCTGGCATATTATAAGCATTCAACAAATATTTGTTCAAGGAATGATTGTATAGAATCTCTAAATTCTGTCTTTGTCAAATCTATGCCATCTCTCCCAGTGGAACTGCTTATTCATTGTTGCCATCACTCTGGTTTAGCCTTTTGCTGCTTCTTGCTCATTTATTATGATATATTGGTTAGATAGAGACAGAACCATCATTCTAGTCCATTGTTTTTCACAGATGTCAGGTTTAAATCCCTAAAGTGCAGCCCTGATCCCACTCTTCAAGTAGCTTCCTTTTGCCTTTACATGAATACAGATTACTTAACTTGTCAATTAAGGTCATTGACACTAATTTTCATCGCCTTTCTTGTCTGATTTCCTACCTTCCCTAAATAGGCCCTACAGCAGTGGTTCTCAACCTTGGCTGCACGTTAGAATCACCTGGGAATCTTTTTAAAATCCTGATTTCTGGGCCTCATCCTCCGGAAATTCTGTTTCTTTGTTATGGGGTGGGGCCACCCACCCCATAACAAAGAAACAGAATTTCCGGAGGATGAAGCCCAGAAATCAGGATTTTAAAAAGATTCCCAGGTGATTCTAACGTGCAGCCAAGGTTGAGAACCACTGCCCTACAGGTTCCTACCGTTATGCTTATTTTGCTCCTTCTTGAAGCTTTCTCTTTACCTCTGTTTATGAGACTTGCTAGTCCTCTGCCAATTTTCATTTTAAATATCTCTCACTTAAGTATTCTTTGAACAAATGCAAATGTGCTACCTACTTTGAATCATAAAACTTTATTTTAAACTTTTGTGATGCTTAAAGTGTGCTTTGTGGCCCTCATAAAGATTACTGTATCTCACCTATCTCTGTGTGTTTTGTGCAACCTTCCAAAACACCTTGTGTGTCTCAAGCATCACAACTTGATAAACATTGTTGAGCATGTCCATTGCATAGCCTACTTAATAATAGAAAATGAATTAAAATGTTCTCCAGTTTGTCAGTGATACCCAAAGTTAGATGACTCAAACTATATTTTTAATCATTGTTTGCAATCGTTCTGTAAATATAAACATGTTGATTGTGTAGTTATTCTGTAAAATCTAAGACAATGGCTGTATATCAGAATCAGCTATTGAGGTGCTGAAAAACACTGATGACCAGGGACCAGCCCCAGACCTTGTAAATGAATGAGACTGAGAGCCTGTGCATACAGAATTGGAGAAAGCTCATGTTCATGAACAGAAAGTATAGACAACTATAACTGGTATATTAGAAAATTATATTCTCACATGGAAATTAGAATTTGAACTACTTTATGTATAATTTTGAATTAAATTTTTAAAGACCTCAAGTGCCTCTGTTTTAAAGTTTTGACAGTTCAGTATGTGGATTATTAATACCTTTTGCTTTCAGAGTTTCTTGGTAGGCTCGTCTTTTGAATAGGTATAACCATTAGATAGCCACTAAAGATTGAAAGAAGAAAACAATTAAAATAAAAATTTTTCACAGTTTTGCTGTTTACCATCAGTTTTTTAAAGCAGAAATTATCTTAAAGTTTCAGAACTTTGTCTAAAATTAAGTTTGGGGATTCCCAATACATTTAAACATAGCCTTGGCCGGTTTGGCTCAGTGGATAGAGTGTGGGCCTGTGGACTGAAGGATCCCACGTTCAATGCCCGTCAAGGGCACAAGGCTTGCCCTAGCTGGTTTGGCTCAGTGGATAGAGCGTCGGCCTGCGGACTCAAGGGTCCCGGGTTCGATTCCGGTCAAGGGCATGTACCTTGGTTGCAGGCACATCCACAGTGCGGGGTGTGCAGGAGGCAGCTGATCGATGTTTCTCTCTCATCGATGTTTCTGACTCTCTATCCCGCTCCCTTCCTCTCTGTAAAAAATCAATAAAATATATTTTTTTAAAAAAAGGGCACAAGGCTTGATCCCTGGTCCCTGGGAGACAGCCAATCTATGTGTCTCTCTCACATGGATGTTTCTCTCCCCCTCCCTTCTACTCTCTTTAAAAATCAATAGAAAAAAATCATCTCCTCGGGTGAGGATTAACAAAAAATCAAAAATTTTTAAACATAAATAATTAGCTTTACTACAGTACTGTATAATTGTAGGAACACTTATTAAAGTACCAAGGGATGCGTTTCTCTTTTATTTTAAAGAGAAAAACCAGACTGTATATCAAGTAAGTAAAATCTGTATCTTATTTTGCTCAGATTCTTATCATTTTTCATCGTATGAAAATTATTGTAAACATTTCTAGTATTTCCTTAATATGAGACTGCAAAAGAAACTGATAAAAATTTATAAAGTAGACTCTTTCTGTTTGATGTTAAATCTAAAAAGCATGTAATGATGTTAAAGCATTTTAATTTGGTCCAAGTTAATGCTATAATTTAAAGTACTATATCCTGTCTTTTATGTTATACTTGCTTATACTTTGCATAACAGAGCAAAGCTTTGTTTTTTATAAATAATAAAATATGTATAAAGATTAATATTAAATTAAAGATAAATCCCAGAAATTTTAAATTGTTTAACAAGGAAGCATGTGTGAAAATGAAATAATGTGCTTTTAAAAATATTCCTTTGGGGCAAAAATAAAATATGTGGGTAATTGTGACATCAAGATTGTTTAGTTATTCTTGTTTATTTTTTATCAAATTTATTTTTCTAGAATGAAAATTATTTTTGACCTTGATATAATTTGTACACAAGCAGACATATGTACAACGTTTGCATGTTAAATATTATAAACATATAGTTAATGAAGTTCCCTCATAAAATAAAATTAGGATTATTTTTGTTGGTTCCTCTAAAGATTCAAAGTTTGAATATTTGAAGGGACTCCCCAGACTCCCCAGAGCTAGTCACTTAAGGCTTTTACGTAAAAGCAAAGGATATTGTGCAGCAAGAAAAAGAGCACAGGCAACCCTCGGGGGCCCAGTATAGCCAGGCATAGTGCCCCAGGGTCTTTATTCAGACAGAGACATGCTTTGTCTCCAGATTGAACTACCAACATGTGTGCAATGAATTTTGGCTTCAAGAAAGCTCAAGGCTGAGCCTTTTTTTATCCTTCTAGTCACATAGCCCAACCCGGCTATCTAACCAACTATTCCAGGTGAAAACCATCAGTAAACAAATCCTGGCTGGGGGTTACCTGACAGGTTCAGACATTAAGCAGCACATCATCAATCCCACTTTTTATTTCTTGGCCAGGAATCAAGGGCAGACATCCATTCCCCAAGCTTTATCAATCCAACTGTACAGTAACTCTAGACCACCAGTTCCTGGCGATTAAAAAAAAAAAAGGGAGGGAGGGGGTGCAAGATTATGATGATAGCTTACATTTGTAAAAACTACAATAAAGTTTATAAAGTGTTTTAATATGAATTAACTTATTTAAACATTATGATAATTCTGTAAGCTATGCAGGAAAAAAATGTTTTTATTTCTGTTTTATAGCTGAAATTCTGAGACTCAGAGAGGTTAAGTGATTGATCTAGTTCACATGACTATTATGTTGGTAGAGCCAGGTCTAGACAACAGACCTTATAGCTTTTATTCTAGAATAGTTTTCAGTATTTCATGGCAGAAGTAGATAGAAACAACTATTTACTTCTAACTATCTTCTGGAATAATATAGAAATAAATAAGTATATATGAACTACTACATATTTTCCTCTTCAAAAAACAGGTTTTTTGTGTGTTTTAGAAGACATAATAATTTAAATACTTTAAGAGTTTTTTTTTTAATGACTTACAAAAACAGGTCTTAGGACCATTGTCTCAAATTTTTTTAAATTATGTGGGAGAGAGATTCTGTTTCAAATAAAAGACTCACAAAATTATTCTAGGATTTGCACACTAAATATCAAATTGGATAGGCACGATCTAAGTAAAATATCATGATATACCTGTGATTGTCTCCTTTCCTTTTGTGTTCTCTTTCATTCATTTATTATATATTTACTTCAACTATGTGCTAGATACTATAGTCTCTACTGAGGATTTAATAATTTAAAGAATGTTACCCTTTAATGATCTTAATTTCATTCTTTATAAACTTCAGATTCCATGAAGAGGTATCTGTTAGTTATGTACAAAGTATCATGTATTATGAGGACTGGGATTTTAGGGTCTTTTACCTAGGACAAGTTAGGGAATACTTGAAATGAGACTTTTGAACGAAGTCCGAAAGATTGAAGAAGTTATCATAAAAAGATGGAGGAACATAGTCTAATCAAACAGGTGAAAAAATAGACAAGGATGTGTTTAGGAAACAGTGAGCTAGTAATCTGTTATACCTGGAACATAAATTACATGCGGGAAATTGGCAAGACATGAGACTCTTGAAGGCCAGATGATGGCTAGTCTTACATGCCATGCAGAGGAGTGTTGATTGTGTACCCAAAGAAGTGGAGAATCTAGAAATCATTATTAAACGATAATTTTTATCACTGGATAAAATTTTTGGCAAGTAAGATGCATTATAGAGGATGAATTGAAAAGGAGACCAACAGTGAAGAGGTGAATTTGTAATCTATTGGAATAGTCCTGGAAAGTAATAATGGGGCCAAAGTTTAGACAATGGAAGTGAAAATGGATTACACAATTTAGAGACTATTTAGAAGTAGAATCATTAGGCAAATCAGATAGAAACAAGGAAACCATCTGTTACAGAGGTTTGGTTCACTTGACCACAAGAGCGTTTTAGCAATCTCATATCCAACAACAGGGAGGCGGATTAGATGACCTGCCAAGATAGAAAGGAGGAAGCCATCTATTATACAGATTTGGTCTTAGCAGATTACCCTTCCTAAACATGTATGTGCACAAAAGTCAGTACTCATTTTGCCAAATTTACATTTTCTAATTTTTTACATTCTTTATGGTGTATGAAAACTGTACTAATTTACTTTCTGTTTTAGGCAAGCCAAGTTAGATATGAGAGTTGCAGTTGCAAAAGTGGAACAGTTAACTAAAGTGACTGAAGATTTTCAAGGAGAGATGCAGAAGAAGGTATTTTCTTATTTCTAAGACAAATGATTGATTGCCCATAGCTTAGTGTTTTCTATGTATTTTATTACTGATCTATTTGGATTAGGGGTTAAACAGGACTGCTGGAAAAGGTATTAATCATTTTTTTGCCCTCTAAATATAAAATTAGGCAGCTAAAATATAATATTGGAAATAACTACCAAAACTTACTAGATAGGAAAGTGTAGTTGTTGGCAGTGAGGGCAGTCAGTGAAACTCACTCTCCGTGGACCCAGCTGTTGGATTTAGCAGGCAAAGGCAGAAGGGAGGGAGCAAAAAAGATGCTTAAAAAGATAATGCCTGAAAAATTCCAAACTTTGGTAGAAAATATTAACATCTAAGAATCTCAGTAACCCTAAGTAGGATAAGCACAAAGAAAATCACTTTTAGATACATCCTGACAACACGGACAGCCAGTTATAAAGAGAAGACATGAAAACCGCAACAGAAAAATGGCATAGACAGGAACGGTCATGAGTAATGGCTGACTTCCCATCAAGAAACTGGAAGCAGAAAACATTGGAATAATATATCTGAAGTGCTGAAGGCAAAAGAAAAAAAAAATGCTCACTAAGAATTCTATGTGCAGTGCAACTGTACTTCAGAAATGCAGGCAGAGATGATGGGTCGGGATACACGCTCGAGCTCGTGGTCGCCGGGTCGTAGGGGTCGCAGGGGCCGAAGGCGGCGGAGCCAGAGCTGGAGTCGAAGCCGACATCGGAGCAGGAGCCATGGGCGACGAAACCGGCGGCGCCGGGACGACGAAGGGCGACGGAGGCGGCGAAGCCGGGAGCGCAGGTCGGATTCAGAGGAAGACCAGTGGCAGCGGCGAGGAAGACAGAGCCGGAGCCCACAACCACCTCAGTGGCGCTCACAGGACCAGTCCTCAGTCTGACTCAGGCAGTGAGCGGCAGTGGCAGCACCAGGGCCGCTGGGCCTGCCGCCGGAGGCCGGAGGACCCGCTCTTGCTCCTCCTCATCCAGCTCTGCATCCCCAGATCACTCCCAGAGCTCGAGGGAGGTGGCTGCGGCCCTGAGCCAGCAACAGAACTTGCAGGAGCGGCTGCGGCTACGTGAGGAGCGGAAGCAACAGGAGGAGCTGATGAAGGCCTTCGAGACGCCTGAGGAGAAGCGGGCCCGGCGCCTGGCCAAGAAGGAGGCCAAGGAGAGGAAAAAGCGGGAGAAGATGGGCTGGGGCGAGGAATACATGGGCTATACCAACACCGACAACCCCTTCGGTGACAACAACCTCCTGGGCACCTTCATATGGAACAAGGTGAGCCAGTCGTAGCCACGAAGTGCTTGCTGATTAGTTCTGTGTTTGTGCCATTCACAAATTTTTCCTGCCTTAGTGTTTTTACTTTGTATACGCTTTACAACTTCAATTTCAAGAGATGTTATTTAACACTCACAGCACACATTCCCAGACTGCATTTTGCCGTGCAGAATTTTTTTAAAATATGTTATTGATTTTTAAAAATATTTTATTGATTTTTTAAAAATTTTTTATTGATTAAGTTATTACATATGTGTCCTTATCCCCACATTAGCCCCCATCCCCCAGGCCAAGCTTCGCTCCAAGATTCGAATCCGGGATGGACGGGCCAAGCCCATCGACCTGCTGGCCAAGTACATCAGCACCGAGGACGATGACCTGGCTGTGGAGATGCACGAGCCTTACACTTTCCTCAATGGCCTCACGGTGGCTGACATGGAGGACCTGCTGGAGGATATCCAGGTATACATGGAACTGGAGCAGGGCAAGAATGTGGACTTCTGGTGGGACATGACCATCATCACGGAGGATGAGATCTCTAAGCTCCGCAAGCTGGAGGCCTCTGGCAAGGGCCCAGGCGAGCGACGAGAGGGTGTTAACACCTCGGTCAGCTCAGATGTGCAGTTGGTCTTCAAAGGGAAGACGTACAGCCACCTGCAGGTCATCTTCCAGGGTATTGAGGGCAAGATCCCGGCCGGGGGCCCCAACCTGGACATGGGATACTGGGAGAGCCTCCTGCAACAGCTGCGTGCCCACATGGCACGTGCCAGGCTTCACGAGCGGCACCAGGACGTGCTCCGGCAGAAGCTCTACAAGCTGAAACAGGAGCAGGGCGTGGAGAGTGAGCCGCTGTTCCCCATCCTCAAGCAGGAGCCCCCGTCTCCTGGCCACAGCCTGGAGCCTGAGGACCTGGCCCTGACCCCCCCACCCCCAGGGCCCTCCTTGGAGGGTGGCCCCGTGGAGCCTGAGGCAGAGGAGGCCACACCGGCAGAGGGTGAAGCAGAGGGGGAGGCCGTGCTCATGGAGGAGGACCTGATCCAGCAGAGCCTGGACGACTATGACGCCGGCAAGTACAGCCCCCGGCTGCTCACGGCCCATGAACTGCCACTGGACGCCCACGTGCTGGAGCCCGACAAGGACCTGCAGCGCTTGCAGCTGTCGCGGCAGCAGCTCCAGGTCACAGGCGATGCAAGTGAGAGTGCGAAGGACATCTTCTTCCGGCGGACCAAAGAGGGTATGGGCCAGGACGAAGCACAGTTCAGCGTGGAGATGCCCCTGACGGGCAAAGCCTACCTGTGGGCTGACAAGTACCGGCCTCGCAAGCCACGCTTCTTCAACCGTGTGCACACGGGCTTCGAGTGGAACAAGTAAAACCAGACACATTCTGACTTTGACAACCCACCACCCAAGATAGTGCAAGGCTACAAGTTCAACATCTTCTACCCCGACCTCATCGACAAGCGCTCCACCCCCCAGTACTTCCTGGAGGCCTGCCCCGACAACAAGGACTTCGCCACCCTGCGCTTCCACGCCGGGCCGCCCTACGAGGACATTGCCTTCAAGATCGTCAACCGTGAGTGGGAATACTCATATCACCACCACTTTCGTTGCAGTTCGTGAATGGCATCTTCCAACTCTGGTTCCACTTCAAGCACTACCGTTACCGGCGGTGATGGCCCTGCGTTTTCCCCGACTACCTGACAGGAGTGTTAGGCTGGCAGCCTTCCCTGGCTGGTTCACAGCTCACCTCCAGCTGGGCCTTCCCCTCGCAGCCTCACTTTCCCTGTGTGAACAGCAAGTCAAGGTGGAACTGCCTCAGAGGCTTGAGGGGAGGACGGGATGGCTGGCCCAGGATTCTGACATGCAGGAGGGGCTGCTGGGGGGACTCTTTGAACCCAGGGAACCCAGCAAGTGTCAACCACCCTCCCTGTCCACATGGGCAGAGTGAAGCCCAAGTCCCATCTTAGACAAGCCCTGCAGTGCAGGCCTTGGTGGGGGGGAGGGCGGCGGGGAGGACAGCATGGGGCCCAGACATGGGGTACCGAGCTTTTGAGGAAATCCAAGTTCAGAGTGTTGATGGGCCCTTGGACATAGCCGGCTGTTGCAGGGCCCACACTCCTGGCCCTTTCCCAGCGGCCTCCCTCAGTGCCCACACCAGTGGGACCCGGACCCTTGTGGTGCATGTTCCAAAAGAGACCATTTGAGGGACATGCCACCCACCTCACCCCTGGTGCTGGCTGAGGGTCAGTCTCTCCCCAAGTGGGCATGAAGGACACATCCACCATCAGATCTAGGAGCCAGGGGCCACTGAGAAGTCCTTCCACAGCCACTGAGCACCCAGGAGGCAGCCTCCATGGTACAGCTGCGATGCCTGATCTGGCCTGGGTGTTCCCCTCACCTCAGAACAGCTGTGTTCTTCGAGGCCACCTCCCAGCCACCACAGAGCTGCCCTCCGTGTTCCTGTGTTTCAGACAAGGACAGTCACTCACCCATAGTCAGACTGTCAACGGTACAGCGGGCCAACCACCCCAGAAACATTGCTGTTAGCGCTCTGTTATGAAGACATTTCCAGCCTAAAGGGGAAGAACCGGCACCAAACCCTGAAGTGCCACCTCCCGGCTCCTCAGGCAGCCCCGCCAGTACCCCATTTCATCTGGAAATATTGAGGTTGTTTATCTAAAAAGACTTTTTTTTAGGTGGGGAGGGGAAATCTTGTTTATTTTCATTTATTTGGTCTACTCAGTACATTTTTAAAAAATAAATGCTCTATTTTAGAATAAAAAAAAAAGAAATGCAGGCAAAATAAAGGCATTTTCAGATAAAAACAGAAGTTGTAACTAGCAGAACTGTACTTCAAAAATGCTGAAGAAAATTCTTTAGGCTGAAAGGAAGTGACACCAGATGGCAACTTAGATATAGGAAGAAATCAAGAGCAACAGGAATTATAACTATGAAATAATATATCGACATATTTTTTCTCTTCTCTTATTAACACCTTAAAAGACGACTGCTTTAAAGCAGAACTTAGCACTGTATTTGATGGATTTGTGAAGTATGCAGATGTAAGATATGACAGGCAAGGCACTAAAAACTAGGATGGTATATGGCAATAAATACACTGCTGCAAGGTTTGACATTTTCTCTGAATTCATTAAATATTAACTCTAAGTAAATTGGGGTAAGTTAGAGATGCATTATTATAATCTCTAGAGCAACCCTAAAAAAGTAATTCAAACAGATATAGCTAAAAGCCAATAGAAGAATTAAAATGGTATAAAAAATAACACACCAGAAGATAGGAAAAGACAAACAGAAATTTTTTTAAAGGTTGTTCGAATAAAACCTAAATATATTTTAAAGCATCTCCATGTCAAAGAAGAACTATCCTATTATTATAAAGGATGCAGTATAACCTAGTTAACAGAGCTTGTCTGAAAGGCAGACTGACTGCACTATAGAAATACTGTAGTAGAAATCTATATGCAATGACTATTTTGATTATTGATTATTTAATACAGGATTGATGTTATCTAATACAGGGAGGTTCTCTTCACCATTTTTAGTATACATATTTGTTCCTCAAGTGGTCCTGCTTCTTTAAACTTATAAATTAAATTCTAATAGTGTACTTTAGAGAGTGAACTATTGTCTTTGTGCTGTAGAATGATGAATTGAATTTTCACATACTCAAAATAAGTTTCCAGTTTCTTTATTTTCTAGGAGGAGGATATGGTGTCTTCCCAAAGAAGAGAGGACGCATCAGATAGGCGTTTACAGCAGTTGCAATCTAGTATAAAACAATTAGAAACAAGGTAAATTGTTAAATATGTCTAGCTTTGCCTATACTTTTCAAAAGATATTCTACATTAGAGTATCAGTATGTATTTCATAAGTGCTAAACAAAAAATCCGATATTTTGAACATTATTTACCTAAAAAATGTATTCAAAAGATTGGTATATTTTGAACATATATTCAAAGATCGTTTCTATCTTTACCTTTTCTCTACAGCAATCATAGTTAAGTTTAATCAATCCCAAAATCAAAAAGGTTCTTTTTATCCTGAAGCAGAGAAAAATAATAATGAAGTTGGGTAAAAATCTTATAAAAACCATTTCTTACTAAGCAGATACAAAAGAGAAAAAATACTTGAGAAATCATTATAGATGGTTTCCCTGGAGGTTTCCGAAGCAGTACTTTTCAGTTATCTTTGAAGGTCTAGATACTTTTTATTTTTCATTTTTATTTAATTTTTGTGCTTTAATACTCACCCGAGGATATTTTTCCACTGATTTTTAGAGAAAGTAGGAAGGAAGGCAGGAGAGAGAGACAGAAACATCATTGTGAAAGAAACACATCGATTGGTTGCCTCCCAAATGCATCGTGCCTGGGGCCAGGGATCTAACCCACAACCCAGGTACCTGTCCTTGACCGGGAATCAAACCCGAGACCCTTTGGTGTTCAGGCCAGAGCTCTAACCACTGAGCAGCATCAGCCAGGGCTGGACTACTTCTATAGCTTTGTTTTTCATTGCTATCTTAGTGCAAACATTCACTCTAGAATCTTTTTTTTATTTTGCTCATTTCCTCTTATTAGCTGTTCCCTTAAGAAACTTGAAAATTGTCATTTGTAATCTTTTAACAATATCGTGACCGCAGCCTACCTGTAAATTCACATTATGGTTTAAAAAAAATCTCTTGTATTTTTGTATAAGAGGAAACAGAGTTATTAGTGTCCTTGATATGTGTCTCTAGCATTGTTCAGCCAGTATGTTAAGGTGTGAATGTATCCAATTTAATGGAACTGCCAATTGAAAGGCTGTATTTTTTTTTTAGTATATTTTATAGATTTTTTACAGAGAGGAAGGGAGAGAGATAGATAGCTAGAAACATCGATGGGAGAGAAACATCGATCAGCTGCCTCCTGCACATCTCCCACTGGGGATGTGCCCGCAACCCAGATACATGCCCTTGACCAGAATCGAACCTGGGACCTTTCAGTCCGCAGGCCGACGCTCTATCCACTGAGCCAAACCGGTTTCGGCGAAAAGCTGTATTTTTAATGGTCATCTTACATCCATAAAAGTCAAAGACATTTTGAGCTCAATAAATACTTATTATTATAGTTATTAAAATTATTATTTATAATTAAAATTGTTTGTGATCTTTTCAAATGCCACAAGCATCTAAGAAGCATAAGTCACTTCTTTCTATCTTCCAAAAAAAGGACTCTTTCCTCCTGCTTTTTAGATGATCTGTGGATCCTGCTCTGCTAAATAAGACAGGAGTTAAATGAGTAGCTTAGCTTTGACTCGCTCTTCATAAGCCCTGGTGAGTCCACCTGCTCTGCCTACCTGGGGGCCATGGAGAAGGGAAGGGTGAAGGGATGGTAGGAGAGTGGCAGGTATCCTGGGTCTCTGGGAGAGGCAGAGTGCTTCACCTGTTGCCACAGGTGCTTCAGCCAATTAAGGCAGAATGAATAATGTCCTGCATAGAAATCATTACATTAAAGTATGAGAGGACCAAATTCCATTAAAAGGCAGAGACATGCAGATTTTGATTAAAAAGCAAGGCTCAGTAATATGTTATTTTAGAAAACACCTAAAACAGAGAATAAATGAACTAGAACAAAGATCTTAAGAGGGGAACGCAGAGGATTTATTTTAAATCTATATATATATATAAAAGCCTCCCTAGCCAGTTTGGCTCAGTGGATAGAGTGTCAGCCTACAGACAAAGGGTCCCAGGTTCTGTTCTGGTCCAGGGCACATGCCTGGGTTGTGGGCTCGATCCCCAGTGGGGGCATGTAAGGGAAGCAGCCAATCAGTGATTCTCTCTCATCATTGATGTTTCTATTCCTCTCGCCCTCCCCCTTCCTCTCTGAAATCAATAAAAATATATTAAAAAAAGAAAAGCTTAAGTGACCATCTGACCGGTAACTATGATGCACAATGACCACCAGGGGGCAGATGCTCCAACCGGTAGCTATGACGCGAACTCACCACCAGGGGGCAGACGCTCAATGCAGGAGCTTCTGAGCTGTGGTGACTTGGTAGTTGCAGTTCTCGGGTGACGCAGCCGGAATCAGAGAGGAGGGAGCCCGATTCCAGGGTGTGTCACCCGAAAACCACCCTCTCACAATCCAGGATCCCTCAGGGGATGTCGGAGAGCTGGTTTCGGCCTGATCCCTGCAGGCCAGGCCGAGGGACCCCGCTGGTGCACGGATCTGTGCACCAGGCCTCTAGTTTAAAATAAAGGTTTTAGTATAAAATATTAGCAACTTATGAACAAAGAAAGCAGGAGTGATAATATTGCTATCACAAGGTAGGGTGTAAAGGGAAAAGCAATAAACAGAATAAGAGGGACCTTAAATAATAAAAATAGTACCCTTTTGAAAAAGATAACATTAATAAACCTAAATGCAGCAAATAATAGTACAGCTCAATATGTGATGCAAAAGCCAGAAAGTGCAAAGGTGATTTGATAAAAATACAGTTATGGTCATTATTTTTGGCCATCTGCATCTCATCTCTCTTCCATGTTTGAGGAATTCCCTAGATTTATCTCCAAAAGGGAGACCAGCTAATTCTGTGGGGGAAGTTCTGGGCATGTTCCTTGCTACAAAGCTTCATTCCTGGTTTTCCAGCTCTCCCAGTGAGTCTGTGAATTTACCCTAGTATCCTTTTAATAAACCCTCTTCCACTCAGGTTGGCTTTTGCTGCTGGCAGCTCAGAACCCTGACTAAGTGACGGACCTTAACTCCATTTAGGATTAAGCAGAGGTACTAAACAACAACAACAAAATGTTTAAAAGGAGAGGAATGAAATAAAAAGCAGGCTGACTTCTATCCACTGGAAGTGGGGAGAGTCGGGGTGTGCTAGGGCGCTGGGAAGCTTCCTCCTGGTGCTGTGTATTTGGGGGTGAGGATGGGGATGGGGAGAGGACAGAGCGGGTTTCTCCTGCCGCCACTTAGGGAAAAAATGCCTCAATATAAAGGGAAGGATGAAATGTGAGGAAAGAGTTGTCCTACCGGAACATGTTATTAAAGATTTAGGGGTTAAAAGATGAAAGACATAGCAATCTTTTGAGGAAATCTAGGAGCTTACATTCACAATCTATGGATAAGGGAGATCACCTTTATAAAAAATGAAATCCAAGAAGTTGGAAAAAATAGTCAAATTTAACTGTATTAAAGTGAAATTTTGTCTTGTAATAAAAATTCCCTATGTAGAGTCAACAGGCAACAACAATAAAAATATAGACGTGCAGCATGTAGGACAGATTGAAAGTTAATATCTTAATATTCAAAGAGTTCTTATAAAGGAACAGGCAAAGTAAATAACCCATTAGAAAAAATGGGCAAAGGATATGAAGAAAAATTTAAAGGTGACAGTTCACATGGCTAACAAAATTTTTCAAATATACTTAAACCCTCCAGTAATCAGGGACATACAAATTAACATAAAATTACATCCATCAGAGTAGGAAAGGAAAGAGCTTTTGGATGTACTGTTAGAGGATTTCTACAGGGTATTATTCAATGAGAAAAGCAAGTACGGAAAAGTGATCTTAATTTTTATAACACAAAATAATTACATTTAGAAACCTATGGATCAGTGTGCATATGCTGTGTATGTGTGTATATGATTTTATGAACTTGGAAAACATTCAAAGTTAACATGGGTAATCCTGGTAGAGCATGAGAACCAGGAGCCAAGCAAAAAGGAAAGAAAAAAAAACATATAAATAGGAATAACCACTCATTATTTAAGAATTTGCTTTATAACATTATCATGTAACTATTCTATATTATACCGTGATGCTATAGAAAATGTAACATAATTAGAGTCTGAATATCTAGGCATAGTATCAGCCCCACTGCTTGTTAGCTATACGGCCTCGATCAAATGTTTGACCTCTATTAAAATGGGTCTGTTTTTCTTTAAAGTGGCAATAACAAAATCTACGATGCAGCACTTTTGTGTGAACCAAATGAGAAAATACACATGAAAGTAACTGGAATAATGTTTGTCCTGTAGCAGGTGCTCAGTAAATATGCTATCTCCTTCCTTCTCTTTAAAAATTTTTAACTTTTGCAATGTGACTATTAATATTTAGATTATGTGTGACAGTCCAAGAAGCCACCCAATTAAGAGCAGATAAAACGCATTTGGAAAAACAGACCAGAGAGTTACAAGCAAAGTACAATGAATTAGAAAATGAGAGATATGAAGCTGTTGTAACCGCCAGAAATAGCATGCAACTCTTAGAAGAAGCTAACCTGCAAAAAAACCAGGTAAGAAAACTAGTTAACATGTTTAAAAAAAATAAAATATTGAATATTCCCCCATATGACGTAGTAGGGAATCTATAACTACAGAATAAACACGTGAAAATGACATTGCTATGCTCTCCTTTAATACGCGTACTACATTATTGATGGTAAGACTTAATATCATAAAACATAATAAAGTGTCAGCCCTCTCCAAAAGCTTATGTATACATATCAGACTTTTCTTCTGTCTACAATCCTTGTGTAACTAATCTTCATTCCCTATAGTCTTATACTCTTTAAAAGACCTGTTATAGCCTGGCCAGTGTGGCTCAGTGGCTGATCGTTGACCTGTTAACCAGGAAGTCACAGTTCAATTCCTGGTCAGGGCACATGCCTGGGTGTAGGCTCGATCCCTACTGTGGGGCCTGCAGGAGGCAGCTAATCGATGATTCTCTCTCATCACTGATATTTCTATCTCTCTCGTCCTCTCCCTTCCACTCTGAAATCAATAAAAATATTTTTAAAAGACCTATTACAGCACTTTATTGCAGTATACCCTGTATTTTATTCAGTTGAATTAGATGAATCTTATCTTTATTTCCCCTTTATCACCTACACAATTACTTTAATAGAGCAGAAGCTTAATTGACAGGAATTAAATTTAGCTGCAGAGATTTATTAACTGGAGCCTTTATTTCACTTTTTTGAACCTTCTAACAATTGTCTCCGATGTTATCACATATCATATTTTTTCTTTTACCACTTCCATATGAATGGTATATAGTTTATAGAAATCATAAAGCATGCATATTTGTTTTTAATGTTGCTGCCTTCCTTATGTAGAGATCATTAATTCGTTTAACCAGCATTTATTGAATGCCTAGTATATGTGTAATAATGCTGGGAAATACAATGAAAATGCTTTATTTTAAGTTTCCTTTCTTACAGAGTAGAGGGTTTTCCAAGAGTGCTATTAAAAACAAAGCAAGCTATAAGTTGTATATTAAGAAGCTAATAAGAAATAAAAAATAAATAATTATCCAAATTTAAACTGTGGGAATGCTAATCTTCCCATCTGAATGCTGTCTGCTAGAATGGTTGAAATGCGCAAAATAGACATAAAATGCTTAGGAATTTCTCTTAACACCTAAATTAGCTTAAAAATTAAGAGCAGTTCTCTTAATTTCTTCTTTGATAATTACTCCAAATTGACTCCTGAGTGGTCAGTATGGAGATCGTGGTGGTGAAAGCCTGATTGGCATGGGTTGAAGGGGAAATTTCTTCTTAGTTCTTCTTTGCCCTCTGAATCCTAGTTATATGAGCATTCTTGACATCAGGTTGTGAAAGATGAACATTTTGTGTAGAGCAGATGGACAGAAGGTGGGGACACTCATTGCCTAACCCCGTGGTTGGCAAACTGCGGCTCGAGAGCCACATGCAGCTCTTTGGCCCCTTGAGTATGGCTCTTCCACAAAATACCACATATGCCCGGACGTACAGTGCGATTGAAAGTTCGTGGCCCATGCGCAGAAGTCGGTTTTCGGCCTGGGCAAGTCTATTTTGAAGAAGTACTGTTGATATTTGGGTCTGTTGACTAATGAGTTTGCCGACCACTGGCCTAACCCTCAAATCTTCTCACCCAAGCCCTAAGTTAGCAGACCCTTATAGAGACTGTCTATGGCTACAGTATGAAGCTGCCTTTTGACTCATTGCTTAATTACTAAAGGGTTCTCTCCTTCAGTTGCTTGTCCCAAGAAGTCAAGGGTTCTTTAAACTGGTCACACAAACAGACATGAAGCACGGCCCAGCATAGTTCTCTTTCGATGATTCCCCCTATCCTCAGTGTTTCCTTCTCCCCCACCAGGTTGTCACAGCCAAACAGCTGTTACTCTTACTAGCTTACCTATTTAAGCAGGAGGGAAGTTATTAAACGATTTTTTAAAAAAGAGATGGGAATGTGTGTGGTACCTTTGAAAGATAGTAGGATCTGAACAGAAGGCTGCTTATTATGGGATGATAAGAGAGAGAGAAAGAGAGAGAGAGAGAGAGAGAGAGAGAGAGAGAGAGAGAGATTAATTGAGATTGATTGATTGATTCAGGGCTCAGAAAGATATTTGGGCTGGAGAGGTAAATTTGGGAATTGTTGGCATCTAAGTGATATTTAAAATAATGATATTGGATTAGACCACCAAGGATGGACATAGGTGGACAAAGGACCAAGGCCTGAGTCTAATATCAAAGAAGTTGAGAAGAGGAAAAAGCAATAACACAGACTGAAAAGGAATGGTGAGTTAGGAAAACCAAATTGGATGCACAAAAAGCCAAATAAGAAAGTAAAACAAGGGGGAAAGTAACCCATTATCTCAAGTGTTGCTGACAGATTAAATAAGATAATTACTCCACATTGACTCCTGAGTGGGCAGTATGGAGATTGTGGTGGTGAAAGCCTGATTGGCATGGGTTGAAGGAGAAAGTGTTGGAGACCAGGAGTTTCCTCCATAGGGAGGCAGAGAGATGAGTGTGACTGACAACAGAACTGGGAGTATAAGGCTATTTTTTAGGTGGGAGATGAAAATGATGTGAGGGATAGAAACACATCAAGAAGACAGAGCAGGTGGCATCTACAGTGATTGAGGTGTGAGGTGACAAGGGACTAAATGGGAATAATACCAAATAATGAATAGAAAGGGAAATCCAAGAGATTTTCCAAGAATGAAACACTTGGACTTGAGGACTTATTTTGTAAAGGGACTGATGGAGAAGAAAAATTCAGAAATGATTCTAAGACCTCCAGCTGTAAAGATTAGAGAGTGATGGCACTGGCTGAAATAAATACCAAAGGAAAATGATAAATTTTAGTTAGGATAAGGTCAGGTGAGGAGGTTAGAGAAAATAAATACCACTCATAACTGAGGTAAGAACTCCAAGTGGAGATGTCTCAAAAGTTTAAAATAAGATGTTTGCTTTCAAGAAGGGTGTAGGTGGATAAGTTTTTACCCATTTATTATGTTATCTTTATTAATTATGTGACCTGTAATAGCATCAATTATATTCTGCAGGCTCTGCTTGAGGAGAAGCAAAAAGAAGAAGATATAGAGAAAATAAAAAAATCATTTTCTCAGTTAATGCAAGAGGCTGCCACAAGAGCCAAGAAGGAAGTAAGGGGCTTTTAATTATATTTAAAATTCAAAATTTTACAGCTTAAGACTCAATACTACCTAAGTTTTGCCTGATGGACCTAGTTACTTAAATATCAGCTAATTGCATCAATGTACCAAATTTCAAATAAAAACCATCTCAGGATAGTAGCACCTACAATTTGAGGTGGAGTGGGACAGCAGCCGAGGGGAAATGGCAGAGTGATGTGTATACACACCTCCCACCTCCCATCCCGCCATATCAGGAAGCTGTAATGTCAGGGTATGCATTGGTGATGCTAAGCTTGACCACGTGGTTAAGTTAGTAAGATCAAATTTCTCCATTGTTACTTAATAAATAATTGGGGGAGATTCTTGAAAACCATGCAAGTATCCTTTTTCACCAAAATCTTTCATCCAGTGGTCTTGTCATTCATTGATAGTTCTTGCCAGAAATAAATGTTATATGGAGTGATTAAAATGCTAATATTCTATTCTTTCTATACATTTATAAGCTGTCATTTTTTCACTAAAGAAGAAGTGCCCTGCCCCTCTCTTTAATATCTGTGAATTTATTTTATATTACCATCAGTCTTTTTATTCTCAAACTAGAGGCCCAGTGCATGAGATTTATGCACTGGCGGGGGGGGGGGGGGGGGGGTACCTCAGCCCCACTTGTGCCCTCTCATAGTCTGGGACCCCTCGGGAGATAACCACCTGCTGGCTTAGGCACGCTCCCCAGGTGGCAGATGGCTCCCCTCCGCCCGGTTCCCACCCCACACTCTGCCCTTACCACCCCCCCACTGTCCTCATCGATTGGTGTACAATCCACCGCTGCTGGGCTTGCCAGCTGAACCCTGCTTCTGGCTGAGCGGCTCTCCTGCTGTGGGAGTGCACTGACCACCAGGGGGAAGTTCCTGCGTTGAGCGTCTGCCCCCTGGTGGTCAGTACGTGTCATAGCGACCGGTCATTTGCTATTTGGTCGATTTGCATATTATGCTTTTATTATATAGGATTGTCTCTCTAGCTTTCTTGCATAAGTAATGTTCCTCTCTCATCCTGTGCTTTCCCTGTCTCAGACCTGGAATCAGCCAATTTTTCAAGAAGCCTTGGTTGTAATTTTTAAGTTGACACTTTTGTCAGAGATAAGGTTTAGAAAAAGCAGAAATTTATAGTTTAATTTTTACTATAATATTTACATTAAAATCCTTGCCTACATATTTATAAAGACTTATCAATTAAATGATTAACGTAAATTATTGTAAAATAATACCTTTTTTTCTTAATGAGCTCCCATACACCTCCAGCTAATATAATATTGTATGCCAGCTGTATTTAATAAAAAATAAATTTGCCTGGCCAATTTGTTCAGTGGTTGAGCATTGACCTATGAACCAGGAGGTCACAGTTTGATTCCCAGTCAAGGCACATGCCTGGGTTGAGGGCTTGATCCCCAGTGGAGGGTGTGCAGGAGGTAGCCGATCAATGATTCTCTCTCATATCTCTCTTTCTCCCTTCCTCTCTAAAATCAATAAAAATATATTTTAAAAATAAATAAATTTAATAAATAAGAAAAGTTAGCTCCTATAGAAAATAGTTAGATATACTGTGTATTCCTTCACTGGGTGTTAACTATCATCATATATATGTGATGAAACTGTTTTTTTCAAAGTGCTCATGATATGAGACATCCTCTAATTGATTTCTAATTCTGAAATAAATTCACATTAGTTTTATGGTCAATGGAGGTTGTCTTTTGCATGAATCCTTTAATAATCTCTGTAATTTTTTCAAAAGTGTTGTGATCTCTATATTCAGTCCAAACCTTTCTGCAAACATGAGTATTCAGCTGCCTCCTAAAAATCTAGTTTCTCCCTACCTAAAGATCTTTCAGGCCTCTGTTCAACCTGTTAGGTCTTTTGAGGCAGACATTATGGAAATTTGCAAAAATGTAAAATAATCCCACTCTTCTCAAAATATTTTAGAAATTACTTACTTTTTAGAAAATATATTATTTGTACTAACCTGTAAAAACCTTAGTTATTGTTAGTTATGAAGGAATTAATAAGTAAATATTTTGAAATTTTCTGTTTTAATCTCTAATATGGTACATTTCAATAGAAAAAAATACACATCATAAACAAAAGATCTCTGTTTTTATTGTGTAAAAGGATCCTGGACCAAAATGCTTCATAAACACTGTCCTTTATCTTAGTCTCTTTCCTCCCACTCCATGATAAATTCTTGATTCTTTAATATATCATGTGCTTATTTGTCTTTTATGCCCTAAAAGTTACAACTTTATTTTTTATCAAAATTATTATTCTAAATGTGTATATTAGATATTATTAATTTTTATTTTAGAGCTGAATAGTTCATAAATATCTTAATTTACAGATTTTCAATACAAGAAAACAATATCATGTACAGATTTCTCAACTAACAGAAGAACTGTCAGTCCTTCAGATGGTATGTTAAAAGCCTGTATTGATATTTTCTTCTGAAATTGCTTACCTTAAAGGGCAAGAGACATAGTATTGGACCTAGTTCATTCAAAAGGTGCTTATTAAGACAAGATCTATGCTAGATGCTAGGAACAGAGAGGAAATCAAGATGAACATGTTATCTGAAGTCTTGGAACTTACAATCTAGCAGGAAAGATGGATGGCATTTATCACATCTACTCTGATTACCTGTCTTTGACAAAGAATGCACCTGGCATGAGTGAAGCAGCCACCCAGCTACAACTGCTACCACATGCTGGGTTCACATGGGAGACCAGGGAGAACGAAAAGGTATATATGAGAGTGAGAAGGAAGCTAGACAAGCTTCCCAAAGGAAGGAGTACCGAAGGATGAGTAGGCAAAGAGGGGTGAGGAAAAGAGTTCTTGTGTGGCTAGAGGTGGATTAAATAAATAAATTTAACTTGAAGATAGATGAAATGGAATTTAACAACCTTTCTTACAGGGGAATAAAGGTATAAGAATTTCTGAAGTTGGGAGGATATCTGATTGGTATTTAATCACCCCAGAGAGAAGGATCACATCTTCTCCACATTATGCAAACTCTAGTGTGCATAATGGGAACTTAGTCATGTGCATAGGTCCTGAGACCAATAGAACAACAAACAGTGTTACTTTTTGTCTGTTTAGTGTCATTTGTTTTAAGGATATAGAAACATTAGGTAAAATTAATGGGATGTAGTGTGGCAAATTAGTCATGTCTAATTCTTTGGGGTTTTTGTTTTGTTTTGGTTTTTTTCTCTTTCTATCGCTCTGCTATTTTGCTTATTCTCTTACATGGAGTGATTTAGCTTTCAAAGGATTAACAGCTTCGAGGAAGAAGGACCTGCCTTAGTCCAGGATTATTTAATGGATTGTAAACTCTGGAAGGACAAGAACATGTGTCCTTATATTTTCCCAAAAGAACATGTACTAGATAAGACCTGCAGGGATTTTAAAAATAACTGTTTGCTGTGTAATAACCAGAGCTCTGTCAACTCACTTTAGAGTAAAAAAAATTATAATTTCAGGTTATTTTCATACATGTTTCTTGGGCTTTACAGTGAAACAATTCTAATTCATAGGTAAGTGGCTTTTACTAAAAATATTAAATGTTATCTGATATCATGTTGATTCCATTAGGAAAACTGTACTGACTAATTGAAAGTGTTTACTATTGCCTATGAGTGTTTCTGTTACTATGAGGTTTTGTTTGTTTGTTTGTTCATTTTTTGCTTTCAGTTTTATATCTCACATATGAGTGAAATCATATGGTTTCTAACTTTTCCTGTCTGACTAATTTTGCTAGCATGATATTCTCAAGGTCCATCCATGTTGTTGCAAATGGCAGTATTTCATCTTTTCTTCTGGCTGAGTAGTAGTATTCCATTGTATATCTCACCCCAATAAATGTAATAAAAAGAAAGAAAAAGAGAAAAGTGTTTAAATTAAGCATTTATATTTTCTCAGGAAACTCAGGCTACAGATTAGGAAAAAATATTTGCAAAAGACACATCTGATAAAAGTCTCATCCAGAATATACAAAGAAGTCTTAAAATTCAACAATAAGAAAACAAATAATTCGACTGAAAAATGGACCAAAGACCTTAATAGACACCTCACTGAAAAAGATAAACAGATATAAAGTAAGCTTATGAGAAGTTGCTCCATATCATATGCCACCAGGAAAATGCAAACTAAAACAACAGTGTGATACCACTCATTACACCAAGTAGGTGCCAGATACACTTATTGGAATGGCCAAAATCCAGAACACCAACACTGGCAAAGGTGTGGAGCAACAGGAACCTTCATTCATTGCTGGTGGGAATGAAAAGTGGAACAGCCACTTTTGAAGGCAGTTTGGTGGTTTCTTACAAAACTGAAGATACCCCTACACATGATCCAACAATTTCACTCCTCTTTATGTACCCAAACAAGTTGAAAACTTATGTCCACACAAAAACCTGCACATGACTATTTATAGAAACTTTTTTCATAATTTCTAAAACTTGGAAGCACCAAGACATCATTTACTATGTGAATGGATAAATGAACTGTCTAGACAATGGAATATTATTTAACACTAAAAGGAAATGAGCTATCAAGCCATAGAAAGACATCGAGGAAACTTATATGCATACTAGAGGCCCAGTGCACGAAATTCGTGTATAGGTAGGGTCCCTAGTGGCTGCTGGCTGCCGGCTGGGGCCTCCCTTCCCCCGGCTGCCTGCCACCGCTGCCAGTCGGGGCCTCCCTTCGCACCCACCTTGGCCTGGCACTGCCCACTCACCTGCTCCACCATCCCACCATGGTCCTGTTCTCATCAGGGCCCTTTAGGGCCAGCAGCACCTCCGCTGCCACCCACTGCCAGCACCATGTCGCCAACGCCCGCCATGTTCTGCGCTGCCCCCTGGTGGTCAGCACACGTCTAACTTCCAGTTGGTCAAACTCCCGCCCATAGGGACAATTTGCATATTAGCCTTTTATTATATAGGATTACTGAGTGAAAGAACCTCAAATGAAAAGGCTGCATACATCCTGTATAATTCCAACTATTTGGCATTCTGGAGGTGAAATTATGGAGACAGTAAAAAGATCAGTGGTTATCAGAGATTGAGGAGAGAAAAATAAATAGGTGTAGGCATAGCATAGAGAATTTTTAGGAAAGTAAAACTACTCTGGCCCTAGCCGGTTTTGCTCAGTAGTTAGAGCATCGGCCCACATACTGAAGGCTAGCAGGCTCGATTCTGGTCAAGGGCATGTACCTCAGTTGCAGGCTCAAACCCTGGCCCCAGTCAGGGCACTTGCAGGGGTCAACCAATTGATGTGTCTCTCACATTGATGTTTCTCTCTGTCTCTACCCCTCCCTTCCACTCTCTCTAAAAATCAATAGAAAAAATAACCTCTGGTGAGGATTAACAACAACAACATAAACCAACTACTATGTATGGTGCTATAATGGTGGATACATGTCATTATAAATGTATCCAAACCCATAGCATGTACAACACTAAAAGCTAATTCTTGTGTAGCCTGCGGACTTTGGATGATAATGTTGTATCAGTGAAGGTTCATCATTTTAACAAATGTACCACTATATTGTGAGATGTTGATGATGGGGAGGTTATGCATGTATGGGGGGCAGGAATTCTAATGGAAATCTCTGTAACTTCTACTCAATTTTGCTGTGAATCTAAAATGTCTCTAAAAAATAGTGTCTTTAAAAAAATCACATAGGATGAATTATGAACATAGGAGAAATCCCAAGTTTCACACCATAAAACTATCTTTTTCATAGATTAGCAACTCACTATATGAATATATATGGAACATTAAAGTTTTATTTCTGATACACTTAGTCTATCTTAATAAAATATGATTAATGTAGATTACTCATCTGATTTGTAGCATAGGGTTAAAGGTCTTATTATAATCAGAGTTAATTAATTATGGGTCACAATTTAGAGGTTCATTTAAAAATTTTAAAATATATTGATAAAATTGATGATGAAGTTATAAAGATAATTGAATATTAATTAGCATTGTACTGTCAGCAAAGCAGGATCATCCAAAGCATCTACACTAATAAAAGAGAAACATGGTAATTGGCGTACGACTGCTACCCTTTTCATTGGCTAATCAGTGAGTATATGCAAATTAACTGTCAGCCAAGATGGCGACCCGCAGCTATGCACTGAAGCGAGCAGGGAGGCTTACTTGCTTCAGTCGACTCCAACTAACTTGCCGGCCTCTCAGCTGCAACTCTAAGCAACTATTACTATGTTGCAAATAAGAAACTAAACAAACCCCCAGAAACAACTTGTCAGTCAGCCCC
>NW_005369942.1:6755814-6781359 GCF_000412655.1 Myotis brandtii
GTGACAGGGTACGGAGCCCCAACCCCCCTGATGGGCCCTGCTCTGTGCGTGACAGGGGGTGGCGCTGCAACCTCCCCATCGACCCTGCCTTGAGTGTGACAGGGGGCGGTGCCCCAACACCCCAATCAGCTCTACCCTGAGCGTGACTGAGGGTGGCATCGCAACCTCCCGATCTGCCTTGCTCTGTGCATGACAGGGGGCGGCGCCCCAACTCCCCAATCAGCCCTGCTCTGAGCCCGACCAGGGGCTGCACCTAGGGATTGGGCCTGCCCTCTGCCACCCAGGAGCAGGCCTAAGCCAGCAGGTCGTTATCTCCCGAGGGGTCCCAGACTGCGAGAGGCCACAGGCCGGGCTGGGGGACCCCCCCCTCCCCGCCCCGAGTGCACAAATTTTTGTGCACCGGGCCTCTAGTAATTTATAATTAGTAGAAAATAACCATACCCATTCTCAAAAATAAGGAAATAGATAAAAATAAATAAATGTAAAGAACTAGTCATTATGATGATTGTTTTTAGTTTTGGTTTCCTTACATTGGCTGTTAATAAGTTCTGCAAAAAAAATAAAATTTGACTTTTAGAATTTATATACCTGTGCTTCTAGTCCACAGGTATCCTCAGGGTGCTGTGCCTTTGCCTAGTCCTGTATTTTCTTTTAAAATATGATAAGAATTTATGAAAAGAAAAACTAAAACATGAGAAATGGGTCTCATTTATTTTTCTCCTTGCTGTCCCTCAACTTCTGTCACCTACCTGGTATATTTACTTAGAACTTGGCATTCAGTATTGGGGTGATTTCCGAAATCCTGGGGTAGATAGGTCTTTGAAGATTGAGTTTGTTAGTTTGTGTTTGTTTTAATCAGTGGCCCTGCTGTACTGATAAGGTGAATTTGGCATTCCTGTTATGAACAAATCATTTTCTCCATGTTTTCCCATTTTTCTTAAGGATTTACAAATACTATAGTTATTTACAATATGACTTGAATTTATAGGAGTGTGCCGAAAAACAAGGTCAAATTGAACGAGTCATTAAGGAGAAAAAAGCAGTGGAAGAAGAACTAGAAAAGGTAAAAAGAAAAAGAAAAAGAAAAAAATAACTGCCTAAAACCCAACTGCAAATATTCAACATTACTGTCTGCTTCCATTACGCTATCTACTAGCAACCCCTATATTATAAGTATTCCTCTGGTGAGTGTTTTTTTTTTTTTTGGCTTGGAATACTTAAAAGTATAAATAGTTATATTTATGAAATAGTTATATTCCTTGCTCAAACCTCATCCCAATGGTAAATTTTATTTTGTCTTCTCATTTTAAATTTTATGCCAACTTGAAAATTATAACGTTGTGATTTTTACCTTTAAAAATACTTATTTTTATTTCATAGTTAAGAAAAACACCCCAATGATATTTGAGGAAAAAATATTGTAAGGGGTCTATAGTTAACATTTTTTCTTACTTAGATACCTTTCTTTTATTAGCAGTAAGTATCCCACTCTCTTCAAGAGCCTTGGGGGAAGGGAGATACATTTGACTCAGCACACGCTTACCCAGTGTTTAAAAATATAGTAAGTAATAGAGTCAAAGTTCGATTTTCTTCAAAGAGGTATATAGCATAAAAAACATGTGATATATTTGTATCATTAACATAAAGAAATCATAATAACATAGGATCATAAAAGAGTAATTTAAAAAGCAAAATGTCTTTTTAATCCCTTATCTGGGGGAAAAAGCACACATGTTATGTTTAAGGTAGGACCTTCATGGTCACCAGTCTCCTTCATGGTTGATACCTTCTCAGTTTTCATCATATATGTAACATTTAAATTGTGATCAGGACTTGGGGTGAATTTTTAATGTCACAAAGCATAGGTTAAGGAATAGGCTATATTGGAGAAATGTAAAACTTATAAGGCTAAAGGCAACAGGTTCTCCCACTGTCCACAGACAAGTGTGCTAAAGTCCCCTGCTACACTGCAGTATGAGTCTGCATTTTGGTAGCAGGACATTGTGCTGATATTCTATCTTTTTTATAAAGCAGGAGCAACAAAGCATCTTGTCAGTGGGAGAAGACATGGGTTACCTGTCCAGGCAGTCTGGATTTGAAGGGTGGCTGTGTAGGATTTATCTGAAAATGTGAGCTGCCTAGACCTTGCCGTTCTTGGGGTGTTATAGCCTCTACTAGAGGCCCGGTGCACAAAATTCGTGCACAGGTAGGGTCCCTCCCTAGGCCTGGCCGGCATTCAGGGCTGATCTGTGGGGTGACTGGCTGGGAGATTGGGGCGGGAGGGTGATCAGAGGGCCCCTGCTGGCACCCTTTTGTGACTGGCTGGGAGATTGGGGGGGGAGGGTGATCAGAGGGCCCCTGCTGGCACCCTTTTGGCTGGCCTGCGGTCTGCGGGCTGGGGGCAGCTCCTGTGTTGAGTGTCTGCCCCCTGGTGGTAGGTGCACGTCATAAGTGACTGGTGGTTCCGCCTGTCATTCTGCTGTTCAGTTGATTTTCATATTAGGTTTTATTATGTAGGATGTTGTGGGAGAAGGCCAGTCTCATAGGAAGCTGAGCTTGGGTACAATCACTCCTGCTGGGCAAGGGGGAACCCCCATTCTAGCTAGGTCATTGTCTAGTTAACACAGAGGGGCATTTTGGAGTCACTTTCACATAGTTCTGCTCATTGCACCATAGCATGTATCTGTGTTTGAAAATTTAAATAATCGACTTGTGGGATCTTCATCAAAGAAATTAAGCAGTTATCTCTAAAGGGGTGACATCTAGAGCACTTTTTTTTTTACTTCAGTTATTTTACATTTCTTTTTAAAATATTAAAACTATTGGAATAATTTACAATGAGCATGAATCATTTCAAAAAATAAGCAGTCATTATTTTGTCAGTTTTTAGCATTGTATTTTGTAAATGTGAAACACCCATCTTAATTATTGATGTGCTTTACTACATTACAGTGGAAACAGATAAACACAGGACATGGGTTTTGATTTCTCACCGTTGATTTCCATTTCTAAACCTATCATTTCTTAGAGCATTGCCTCTGTAAGGTAATATACATATGAGCCTCTTCTGCAGGTTTACCGTGAAGGCAAAGTAAACGAAAACCATTACAGAAAACTGGAAGAAATGCACCAAAGATGCCTGGTTGCAGAGTGTTCAAAAGATGATCTTCAGCTAAGACTTAAGACAGCAGAAAATAAACTGAAACAACTTGAAATAAAGTAAGACACTCTTTAGAATTTTCTGTGATAACACTTTCAGAATGCAAACAATTTTTGACAGATCCTTTACTTTTTTCATAGGATTAATAATTATACCTTGTGTTAAAAAAACAAACAAACTTTAGCACCAAATAGATTTTTTTTGCTCAAAATTATTTCTGAAGACTAATTTCTTCAGAAAGAAAATATTTAATAGTATTTTATCATTTTTTAAAATTTCTTCTTTCTGGCAGTGAAGGAGGATGCGTATATGTGGAATCATTTACCTTGTTTCTCTGTGCCACGTGGTTCCTAAAAGCTAGTAATTAAGTCAAGAGGCTTGAGTGTATCCAGTTTTCATTTTTTTTGTAGGATTTCTTCATAGGTGTTGATATGTTGGACTTTTGTTTGGAGGAGCACAATGTGTGGTTAATTCTGGTCTTAGCATCTTTCTGACTCGCACTCTTTGTTGATCATTGCCTACATCCATCATTTCACTAATAACTTTATCAGCCAAGATTGATATAGACAAAACAAAAAAACAGATCTACAAATATTATGGGAAATGAAGGCCTTGTATTAACCAGGAAATGTTCACAGTATTTGATTACCTAGAATTGAAAAGATAGAGATTTAAAACGAGAGGGATAAAAATTAGCACTATACATGTTTGGTGGTTGTATCACCCAACAATCCATTGTAGAGAAAGTTCAAAAAATATAACCTATTTAAACTATAATTAAATAAGACATTTATAGAACTAGAAAGATGTAAAAACCATTTCTAAGACATATAACAGGAAAATATGAAATAGGTCTTATTATAATTGCCTAATATGGCCAGCTAATGTCTTTCTATGGGGGTTGCTTGATGAAATAAAGGAGTTTTATTACCTACTTCACTTTTCATACCATTAGCTTCAGTTTGTCCTGTCACAGTCCTCTTTACACAGTGATTCTCAATGTTAGTCTATTCTTAGTTAAGATTGCTACATTGAATGTGTTTTCCTGGCATAACATAGAATTGTGACACCGTGCGGTTAAGTGTACGGTGAAGAGAAATGGCTCAGAACAAAGAAAATGAACTCTATGCTATAATATATGTATAGACAGACTTCTTGACGTCCATTACCTATCATTAAGTTTTTTTTTAATCAGTTCCTCAGAAGAGATATCACGTTGCCAAGAAATGATTCAGAAACTTCAAAATGCCCTGGAGTCTGAGAGAGAGAACTGTGGCTTCGTCAGTGAACAAAGGCTAAAACTTCAGCAAGAAAATGAACAGTTACAGAAGGAGACCGAGGATTTAAGAAAGATGGCTCTCGAGGCTCAAAAAAAAGCAAAATTAAAGGTATTTTCAATACTAGTCAGAGTTAAATATGGACTTGTGAAAATCAGATTGTAGAGGATATTTAGAGACCTTGTAAAACATTTTTAAGGCCCCCCCCCTTTTTTTTTGCCTTCTCATCAGATAGCACTAAATCATAATGCAGAGCGTTAACCGGCCTTTCTGTGGTGTAGAACTTGGCAAGCATACTTGAAAATGATTGCTTTCACTGTCCACACACAAAAAAATTATTTTCCAACCATGAAGTACACTAAGATTCCTGCCAAAGCAATTTAAGCAATGCTAGCAAAACTATAGATTAGATAACTTTATAGACTACCTCTCTTCTCCCTCTGTAATAGCCTCTTGAAAATTGACCTCTAAAACTGGCTGTACAGAGGATGCTACCTCAGAGTGTTCTGACAATCACTCCTAGGTCGTCTACAAATTCCACTCGGAAGAAGGCAAGGGACAAACTCTCCTCCAGGAAAAAGTCCCCGTCATTTTCTCTCTCATTTCTCCTTCCTTAACGCTCACATGCTTTGGCAATAGGAACATGATAACCTGTTTAAGGGAGTTTCAAGAGGCACAGTATCACCGCCAACATGTTGCTTGCCTTTCCCATTCAGTGAGACTTTTATAAAAGTGGCATTAATTCTATATCATTATGATCTGTATCTTCTGGCTTCATAGTAGGGATACGGGGTGGTAATGCTAGTGTTTCACTTTGTTTTTTGTTACTTTGAGGACTCATAAAGTCACATTTCAACCAAATTAATATCGACATGTTTATTGAATGCCTCTTTTTCCAAGTAGTAACATTGGTTACTGGTAAAAGCTTAAATTCTGAAAAAGAGAGTCTTATGTCTCTTACAAAGAACTTTGTACTTTATATTTTAGTCAGTGGGAAATCGTTGAACAATAAGGGAAGACTTGTTCTACAAGATATGAAGACTTTATATAAAGCTATAGTAATTAAAAAATGTGTAATCAACATAAGAATAATCAATTTGATCAGTGAAACAAAATAGAGTCCAGGAACAAACCAATTTTTCATAATCACCTCATTTATAATAAAGGCACCACTGCAGTTCAATAGGGAAAGATTTATCTTTACCATAAATTATGTTAGATCAGTTGGGTCCATATTTTAAAAATAAACCTTGACTCATATCACACCACCCATGCAAATTGATTTGAGTTTTAGACCTAAATGAAAATATAAAACAGTGGAGCTTCAAGGAGAAAATCTTCATGTCCTTGAGTAAGAAAGAATTTATTAAACAGAACACAAAAAACAATAATCATAATGGAAACACAGATGAATTGAATTTTACTAAAATTAATGAATGACATCAGAAGACATCGAGAGAATGAAAAGTAGAAGAAAGGATAATATATACAATCAAAGGGACTCATTCGAAATATAAAAACTATTACCAATTAATAAGGAAATTATTAATAAGAAAAAAGTTACTTAATAAGGAAATAACATACATCCCATTTCCATAAATGGGCAAGACTTAAATAGGTACTTTATAAAAAGAGCACATATGAAAAAATGTTCAACTTCATTATTGATACTTTGGGGAATGTAAACTAGTATAACCACCATTTGACAGTATCTTTTAAAATTGGACAGACATACATTCTATACCAAATAGTCCTGGCTACTTACCCAACGAGAGTGCTTATGTTTTCTGCAGTGAAGGGCACAAAGGAAGATGGGAGGGAGACCGTAAGTCCTTTTTTCCTACCCAACATTCTGAAGTCCATCATTTGTAGGACTTTTGTTACAGGAGGCCCAGTTGTAGCTGTTTGCCTTTCGATATCACTGCAGACCTATCCAGTTTAACATTCAGAATTGCATCCAGTAAAGGTTCTGAGGTTTGTTTAAATACTGAATTTTGACACAAAAAAGCCATCATTTGTTCAATCCACAGCTGTGTTTTGACGACTTTACTGTGTTTCAGATCCTAAAGATGCAATAGCAAACAAAAAAGACATGGTCCCCACCTTTAAAACCTTGAAATGTGCATGGAGGTGGGCAAACTTTAAACATCTACTTACAAACTTTTTAGGAAATGCATAGGGCACTGTGAGAACTTATAGAGAGGGACCTAACATTGTCTGGATAGTTAGTTAGAGAATTACCCTGTAGAAGCAATAATTGGGCTGATTGTAAAAGTTGGATAGAAATAACCAAGATGGAGCAGAAGGGGAAAGATTATTCCATGCAAAGAGAACATATCGAAAGGACCCAAGAATGAGAAGACATTGTGGCAGAAATGAAGAAAGAAGGGGAAGGTGGCATAATACAAGCGTGTACTTGTGGAAGTAGGCACAGACCAGGCTATCATGAAGGACCTAAAGCAGTGATGGCGAACCTTTTGAGCTCGGCGTGTCAGCATTTTGAAAAACCCTACCTTAACTCTGGTGCTGTGTCACATATAGAAATTTTTTTATATTTGCAACCATAGTAAAACAAAGATGTATATTTTTGATATTTATTTTATATATTTAAATGCCATTTAACAAAGAAAAATCAACCAAAAAAATGAGTTCGCGTGTCACCTCTGACACACGTGTCAGAGGTTCGCCATCACTGACCTAAAGCAAGGCTTGTCACAAATAGATTTTCCAGGTGGCAATGGGGAGTTAACTTGATAGGCAGAATTCTAAAACTATATATGTGTGTGTGTGTATATATATATAAATATGCTTAGATCATTTTTAGTATGTGTGTGAGAGAAAGAGAAATAGACAATTCCACGTAAGATATCAGAACCAGGGCTTCTCCAGAGAAGGTGGAGATTGAGGCTGGGAAGGAGGAGGAGCATATTCAAATCTAAATTTTCAGACTTCAGTAATTCAAAAAAGTGTTAAAAAGCAGGAGTCAGGGAGCCTCAGGAGGCTTGCCCAACAGTAATGCAATACAAAATTAAGAAATCAATATTGTTTTCCAGTGCCTGCATTCATAAAGTCTTACATTTCTACTTGTGTACTATTTGAGAAAGCAAACTTAAGAGTCTTAGGAAGCATGTTGCATTTAGCAGGGGCAGTGAAGACAGACTGTTTGCAGTTTTCCCCCGTGAGCCAGGGATTTTGCTGTTGTTGGGTTTCCTTTGGTGTTTTTTGAATTGGTAAAGTTCGGTCCTTTGTTCATTCTTTTTTGAGTTTGGAAGTTGCCATATTTAACGAATTACTAGAAGCCAGGCCAGCTATGACCATTTTAAAGCCCAATACTTGAAAAAAATCACAAAGTTAGGTATTCTTTATAATATTTCTTTAGTGTAACAAGATAAAGATGTCCTGAGAGTACACCAAGGAAATTGTAGTGACCATTTTCTCAGTTGCCTCAAGGATGGTCATAGGTAGTTTCATTCTAGATGCACCAGGAGTAGGCACTTCATTACATGCTTTAGGGCACCGAGGCTTCGTTCTATCCCTGGATCCCAGCTGAGAAAACCGCTAAGTCTGGTTTTCAAGGTATCCCAACAGTATTTATTTGTGTGTTCATAAGATGTGTTTACAATGACATACACTACCTAGAAATGAACTGAACTTATTTCCATATGAGATTCTCAAAATCATTATTATAGTCTTTTTCCTGAAAAAAAACAAAACACATTTATACCGTAACTGAAATGGTGAAGGAACTCCCATATATAATATTCTGTGACTTCACAAAACCCTTCGCAAGACAATCTGAAGTTTAGTATATTAATCTAAAGTGACTGGAGGAGCTCCTGAGTTGGTAAACATGTCGGGGGGTTAGGGTGTGCACTTGAACAGGGCCTGGAAGCTCGCAGCCCCTACCTCCCAACCTCGCCCTGTGTATCTCTTCCATCTGCTATTCTGGAGTTGTAGCCTTTATAATATACCAGTAAACATTTTTTTAAATGGCTTGAGTAGAAACCTAACTCTTAATGACTGAGAGCCTGAACATTTCCCATGGATTATGGCAACAGAAGTAAAAGTAAATGATGAGAGCAGTTTTAGATTATAGAATATACTTTTTTCTACTGACATTTTAAGGTGTTGGGGAAAATGCCGCAAAAAATTGTAGTCCATCATAATTCTGGTTTTGCTAAATTTTACTGTCATACAGGATGAGTCCTCAGTGGTGAGAAAAACCAATCGTAAACTTAATTTTTATGTGGATTTCCCATAAAAAAATTTACGTGTACAGACAACACAATGAATATTCCTTTTGGGTGTGTCATTGGTCAGTATATCCCTTAGAATAATGGGAAAGAAAGAGAAGACACTGTGCATTTTATTCCCTAGATCAGTGCAATGGAACATGAATTTTCTGTAAAAGAGCACGGGTTTGAAGTTCAGCTGAGAGAGATGGAAGATAGTAACCGCAACTCCACTGTTGAACTGAGGCATCTCTTAGCAACGCAGCAGAAAGCAGCCAATAGGTGGAAAGAAGAAACGAAGAGAGCTACTGAAAGTGCCGAAATGAGGATCAGTAACCTGAAGTAAGTCCACTGTTAATTGTCTCATACATTCTACAGAAGAAATTAACCATTAGTGTAAGGTCTGTGCCATAATCTTTTTATAAAAGTGTATAATTCTGGACCTTATATGTATATGTTTTATTCAGCAAATGTTTATTGAACCACTATAAAAAATATTGAGCATTATAAACCAAAACTGATATAGTGTATTTTTATAAATTTTATGCATATTCCACAAAATTTGATTTTTGTTGGATATGGCCATTTAGAATCTTAATACTATTTGCATGTAGATTTAACATAGTGATGTTCTATAATTGCAACAGAATCCATTTGGCCTGCAAAACCTAAAATATTTGCTCTCTGGACCTTTAAGAAAACGTTTACTGGCCCCTGCCCAGAAGGAACTTGAGCTTCCATGCTGAGTGAGATGGGATGCTATAGCAGTGGTTCTCAACCTTCCTAATGCCGCGACCCTTTAATACAGTTCCTCATGTTGTGGTGACCCCCAACCATACAATTATTTTCGTTGCTACTTCATAACTGTAATTTTGCTACTGTTATGAATCGTAATGTAAATATCTGATAGGCTATATGTGTTTTCCGATGGTCACGACCCACAGGTTGAGAACCGCTGCTATAGAGGCTTTGAACAAAGTGATATGATCAGACTTAAATGTTGAACAGACCAGACCTAAATGTGGGGAGTTGTGAATGTTTTCTACAGCACAGGAATCATTGATGCTCCAATATTCTGCTGCTTTTTCTCATTACAAGCTCTCGTTCAAAAATTGCCTCAGCACTGTTTGCTGTGTTTTCATCTCTTTAATACTTTTGAAGTATTGCAGAGTTTTTAATGAATTGATTAATCTGAATAAACTAATATACCTTTAGTGGATCCAAACCAGGGGTCCTCAAACTTTTTAAACAGGGGGCCAGTTCACTGTCCCTCAGACCATTGGAGGGCCGGACTATAGTTTAAAAAAAAACTATGAACAAATTCCTATGCACACAGCGGCGGCAAAAACACCCGGCGGGCCGGATAAATGTTTTCGGCGGGCCACATGTGGCCCGTGGGCCGTAGTTTGAGGACCCCTGATCCAAACATACTCTTTAAAAATATCCCACCTCATTTGGCATAATATATATTGGTGAAATATATATTTCATGATAATAATATATATTGGTGAAAGCTAGGCTTTGGGTAACTTTTTTTTTATATGGATGGTACATGTCTCTGTGGTCAGTTACAGCATCCTGGAAGCTGAAATCAACTGTAGCTTCAAAATAAATCAATTGGATCTGTTGCAGGGAATTAATATTGGGGTCATTAGAATTAATGTTGTACTTACTACACAACATATTCTAATTAAGAAACATTAGCAGTTGGTTTTCATGTTATTTCTTAACAGGAAATATGCTGTTATACCCCTTGTGTTTTTACACTACTACCTTGAGTGAAAGTAGTGAGGCCAGAGGCAAACCAAAAGAGAGAGAAACCAGACAGAGTTTTACAGTTTCTGTACTCCAGGTTCCCAAGGATGAACACAGCACACCACACAGGGCCACACAGGGGAAGCCTGGGGTTGGGCACAAGACAGAGGGAGTCGGGGACAGTGCTCAGCAGCTCACATAGACAGAACAGCCCGCCGAGCCTAAATAGTCAAGAAACACTTCATACCCTAGCTCTAGTTGTACACTTTTTTTTTTTTAGCAATTTGATCTCTACTTTTAGTGAATTATTTTTTTTTTGCCAATCTATGAATTTGAATTTACAGCAAACTCACTCTGTATGTCATTGCTAAGAACTTACGTGATTCTCAAAGCTTATTAGGTAGAAGTAATATAAACTTTTCAAATTATCCATTTGACACATAACTGAAGGCATTATGTTCATTTTATTTTCAGTTTACATAGAATTTTAGAACACTGTGCATGTCTTCCCAAAATAGTCTCCATCTTTTATGTATAACTCTTAATATGACAGCCTTTAAATACTGGAAAACATAAGCTTTAGAATCATATTTATCAACAGCCTTAAACAATAAACTATTGAAATAACAATTTTAAAAACCTAAAAATTTTTCTCCACAGTATGAGTAGCTGACTTAAGACCTTCACATAGGAATCAGTTAGGGTATATAAAAAGGAGTCTAATAAACAAAATAAACTGACAAAATAGAAGCAGAGGCATGGATACATGGGACAGACTGACAGCTGTCAGAGGGGAGGGGTGTTGAGGGGCTGGATGAAAGAAAGTGAAGGGATTAAGCAAAGAAATATATATCATAGACAACAGTGTGGTGGTAGCCAGAGGGAAAGGGGGGCTGGGGTGGAAGTGGAGGTGGGCAATGGGGGAGAATGAGGACAGAAAGAGACTGCTTGGGATGATCAGGGCACATGATGCACTATGCAGATGATGTGTTTTTGAATTGTACACTTGAAACCTGCATAGTTTTGCGAACCAATGTCACCCCAATAAATACAATTTGAAAAAAGCTAAAATCATAGCTTCCAATCCAGGGTCTGCTCCACAAATGTGTGATTATGTATAAACCACTTAATTTTTCTAAGCATCAATATTATCATCTCTAAGCATCATGCAAATATTACATATTGTTATAAATATTCTGTACTCATATTTTTATTCTATACTAGAGGCCTGGTGCATGAAATTCGTGCACTGCAGGGGGCGGGTGCCTCAGCCCAGCCTGTGCTCTCTTGCAGTCCGGGACCCCTCGGGGGATGTCCGCCTGCTGGCTTAGGCCTGATCTCCCTGGGGATTGGGCCTAAGCTGGCAGTCAGACATCCCTCTCGAAGTCCAGGGCTCTCGCAGTCCGAAACCCCTTGCTCCTTACCGCTCACTTTGCACTCGCCAGCTGTGAGCCCGGCTTCTGGGAGCACACTGACCACCAGGGGGCAGCTCCTGCATTGAACATCTGCCCCCTGGTGGTCAGTTTGCATCATAATGGCCGGTCGTTCCGCCATTCGGTCGATTTGCGTATTAGGGTTTTATTATATAGGATTCATATTTCAATTGCCTTACTGTCCTTGACTATCCTTGAGATATTTTCAGTATCCTAATTTTTAGTTTTTATCATGATCTTATCTCTTCAAGTTCATATGGATACTAATTATTGTGACTGCTTTTCCTTCTGCCATTCCAGTTCAGTGTAACCCAATTTTTAACAAATCCACAATAACTGCATAGGGAAAGAATCCTTCTTTGAATGCTCTTATTAAAGACAGAAGAAAAAGAACCAGATTTTTCCAGCCTCTCCTGTGTGTTTGTTAATCCAGTCTTTGTTCCAGGGATTAGAACACTATTCTTATTAAATTTTAAAAGCCCCCATGTTCCATGGCATTTTTGGTAGGTTGAAAAGGTTGAGGAAGATTACTTAAAACTAAATTTGTTATAAAAAATAAATAGGTTACACATCTTACATTCTTTGAAATTTTTAGATTTCATTATTTTCTTTAGAAATCTTTTTAAAAAGAAATAATTATGCTTAAGTTAAATCTTTCTTGGTTATGTAATAATTTTTATAATTTTTTTAATATGAGAAAGCATTATATTTTATTAGGGTTTCATTACATACATTTAGGATTTTGCAGAGGAAAGTCTGGTTTTCATAAGGCATTCTTAACCTTTACCTGGTATGCCTGTGTTGGTTATTTAAACCAGGATTGCAAGAGAAAGACACTCCACTATTCTAGAGAGACTTCCTGCATGTCTCTGCTGGGTCCCTGAAAGCATGTTAATATGCTCCGGCATGTCAAAACGAAAATGTTTACTTTCAAAATAGAAAATATTTTCACAAGAGTTTGCATTGAGACTTGTTTCCTTTCATAAAAGGATTATATATTACACGGTATTGAGAAAAACATATAATATTTTAGCATGTAAGGAGGCAGCACAATGGTTAGAGAGAAGAGCACTGACTCGGGAGATGATCAAGCCTGAATTTGAATCCCACCCAACCCCAACACTTTACACTTACCTGTAATCCCATGTGTTCCTATAAGGCTTTATTTATATTTTACATATACAGTGTTAACTCCATGTCTGACATGTAAAATATTTAGGAAGGAAACAGTAAAACCGGGCCTTAGGTGATAGCCTTTATAATTGCAGAGATGGTTGTATTTCAAGCAAACCATATTATAATGCATGGGATATGTATATGAGAAGTTTACGTGCTTATTTCATTTTTAATTGTACAAAAAAGCATTGCTAATTCTAGAAAGCACTAGATTTTAGGCAAGATTTATATATGTGAATTGTATCCTCTTTGGAGACATAAATAGTACTGAGGGATATATATGAAATCAAGCCAAAAATCTTTCCACAATAAAAATAATATCTATCGAAGTATTTTCTCTATCCCTCACCTATTGGTCATAAGCAGAATTACATGGCAGCTATAATTTTTAATTTTGAAGTAGAAATTTATGTTTATTCCAGTGAAAAAATATGTTATGAATGTGTTGCTCTCCACTGCACATACTTAGGACAGCTTCCATACCATACGAGTACTAGCAATGTGATTATTCCAGGAACTCTCCGGGCTAACTGCTAGATAGTATTTCTGTGTCTTTGGGGAAGGATTCACTTGTTTTCCTCAGAAACAGTTTTGTTTTAGACTGATTCAATGATACAGTCCAAGTCTTCAACCAACTATGTCTTTTATTAATAATAAATTACAACGTAAACTACAGAGCAATACATTTAAAAATCAAATGGCTCATTTGATGCATTTGACTTTCCCCATGAGGATTTCTGTGTATATGCCACCAATTCAGGCATTCTACTATTCATATAAAATGTGTTTATTCATCACTGTCGACAATGAACTTTTTCAGGTTGCATCCCAGCATCCATTGCCAGCACATCATTACCATGCTATATGCATTAAAGCTTTCCCCTGAAATATGTCCTCTTTACTTCTTAACAAATACTTATACATTGGCTATGTTCTTGCCTCCCATGTGTCCACCTACTTACTATAGTTAAAGAGCATAGCCACAACACCCCTAAGATGCTAGAGTCCTCTCGGGACTGGTTTTGCTGCCTTAGAAAACTTCTGTTCCTCCTCACAACTGACAAATAAATATGATTGCCAGGTACCTGTGATTTCTTAAGATCTACTAATAAGTAAGTATAGCCATAATGACACTTAACTCACATTAATAAAATAAAATCATTTTTCCATAGAAGGAAGTTTTATAAGACACTGGGGGGTAGGGGAGGCCAGGGGATTGTCAAGGGCGGGGAAGGAAAAAAAAAGGACACATATGTAATACCCTTTGTAATACTTTAAGCAATAAATTAAAAAAAAAATGTGAGTTCCTCTGTGGTATCTTCTTTCAGTTTGAAGTTTGCTTTCATTTATAAAATTTTATTCATTTATAATCATTCCTTCTTGGTTATTCTTTTATCTTGAAATTAGAGGCCCGGTGCACAAAATTCGTGCACTCGGAGGGCGGGGGGTGTCCCTCAGGCTGATTGTGAGAGGGCGCAGACCAAGCCGAGGGACCCCACTGGTGCACGATCAGGGCTGGGGAGAGATGCGGGAGGTTGGCCAGCCAGGGAGGGACCGAGGGAGGGCTCCAGGGTGTTTCCAGCCCATCTTGCTCAGTCCCAATCAGCCAGACCCCAGCAGCAAACTAACCTACTGGTTGGAACGTCTGCCCCCTGGTGGTCAGTGCATGTCATAGCGACTGGTCGACTGTCTGCCCCCGGTGGTCAGTGCACATCATAGTGAGCGTTTGAGCAGCCTTAGCATATCATTAGCATATTACACTTTGATTGGTTGAACAGACAACCAGACACTTAGCATATTAGGCTTTTATTATATAGGATGTATGTAATGCAGAGAATTTTGAGCTTTCAAGAGGGGACAGTATTAATAGTTGCTTGTTAATGTATAACATCTGTAACTGTAATATAGCTGTGCTAATCTTACTTGAATGATATATTGTTTTTATAGATTAAATTTAAAAATGAGAGACATTTGTCCTGCTGATAACAAATAGATAAAGCTGTGGTGGTAATGCACAGGATAGATCATCTGAGCAGAATACAGAAAAATAAACCATGTAAAATTGGAAATTTTGCTGATGATAATATGGCATTTTAAATCACTGGTGAAAACATGATGTTTTAAAACATGTAGAATATTTCTTATCCTATCTAATAAAAGGGTGATATGCAAATTAACTGTCACTCTGTCACAAAGATGGCAGCACCCATAGCCACAAGATGGTGGCACCCAGTCCTCTCAGCCCCGCTGGAGTCCTCCAGTCCTGGGGGGGCGGCCGCTGAGAGCGGGCTGCCTGAGCAGGCTGGCAAAATGCTTGCTTCGTTGCCATGGCAAGTACAATAAAAGTTGGCTCTAAAATAGCCTGTTTCTTGGCGAGTCTGGGCAGGAGGGGGTCCTGAGAGCTCTTCTGCTGACTGCTCAGGAAACAGCGCTGATGCCGCCAAGGGAGCCGTTGGGGAAGAGGTGGTAACTGCAGCTGCGGAGCCAGAACAGAGGAGGCGGGGGAGCCAGAGTGGAGGAGGCAGGGGAGCCGGAACGGAGGAGGCAGGGGAGCCGGAACAGAGGGGCGGGGGAGCCGGAACAGAAGAGGCGGGGGAGCCAGAATGGAGGAGGCGGGGCTGCCTCTGCTCCCACGGCGGGGCGGGTGAGCCACAGTTCAGGAGCCTCCGGGAGTGGTGGCGCCAGGCCATCCAGTGCTGCATCCAGTCCCTGAGGCTTGCCCGCCAGTACTGCGATGCCAACTGCCCACAGCCGTCCTGCCAGAAGATGAGGTGGGTTGTGCAGCGCACCAAGGGCTACCAGCGCAAGACCAATGGAGGTTGTGGAGTGTGCAAGCAGTTCATGGCCCTTTGCTGCCACCATGCCAAACACTGACAAGAAAACACATGCCCCATTCCCTACTACCTCAACATCAGGCAGAAGCTCCGCCACCAGAAGACACAGCACCGCCGGCAGCATGTGTAGCTCATGCGCCAGCGGATGCCACCATCAACACCCGCACCCTGCCTCAGCCGAGTCTGCCTTCCCCTCTTTCAGCACCACCCTGGCCCCCCACACTGCATCCCAGCACACCCTGGACACCACAGCCCCGACTGCCCCAGACCTCGCCTGTGAGCATGTCACTAGCCGGCTTCTCCAGCGTGGCCAGAACTCAACCCCCCACCACAGTTTGCACTGGGAAGACGACCAACCGGATGCCAGCCCCACCCCCACCCAGGCCCACCTGCAGCAGTGGAGGCTCCCGGCAGATTGCACGTGAGGCATAGCAGCAGCAGCATCTGTACTGGGTGAGCGCCATCAACGGTATGCCCCTGAGGCACAGTGACCCCTGAGAGCCAGATGGCCCCCATGGGCCTGAATGTGACCCAACTAGGTCAGTGGGCCTGTTATTCTGCCCCCCGAGCCACGGCAGTGGCATCCGGCACCCATCCCCCAGCAACAGTCAATGTGAGGCATGCCCAGACCCGTGATGTCTACACAGACCGAAGGTGCAGCCACCTCAGAACATCTCTCCAGGTGCCCTGCAGGACCTGCTGCAGACCCTGAAGTCTCCCAGCGCCCCCAGCAGCAGCACATGTTCAACATCCTCAAGTCAAACCCTCAGGTGATGGCAACTCTCATCAAATAGCACACAGCCAAGCAAGTGGCCAGCCAGCCCAGCCTTCAGCTCTAGCCCAGCCTGCTGAATCTGAACACCATGCAAGCCAACGGGCCACGACCTGCTGTCCCTCCGCAGCAGCAAGCAATGGGAGGCCTGAACCCCCAGGGCCAGGCCTTGAACATCAGGAACCCGGGGCGTAACCCCAGCATGGCGAGTATGAACCACAACACAGAGAGATGCCACCGAGCAAAGCAGCAGCAGCAACAACATTGCGAGAGGCATGTCCGACTGTTGGTTGTGATGGGGCGTCGCCTTCCCCTGATCGCCAGGTCACCTCCCACCCCTAAGGGCTCCCAGACTGTGAGAGGGGGCAGGCCGGGCTGAGGGACCCCCCCCCCACTCCAGTGCATGAATTTTCATGCACCGGGCCTCTAGACATAAAATGAATTTCAGGTGGATTAAAGAGCTAAGTAAAAAAGAAGGTATTAAAAGAAATGACTACTTTTATTATCTTGGAATATAAAAGTTTTTCTAATCAAAACACAAAACCCAGAATCTAAAAAAGAAAAATAATTGACTTAACTAAAAAATAAAAATGCTATATGAAGATACCAAACAAAGATAAAAGACAAATGTCAAAATATAAAACAAAGGATTCATATGAAGAATTCACCAAGATTTCAATAATAATTAAGAAAAAGATTATCAACCTAATAGAATGAGGAACAAAGTATGTGAACTGGCAGCTCACAGAAGCAAAGCTCCATTAAACAACGCAAACCAGGTTCAGTCACACTGTTCACTAAAGAAATGCAAATTTAAGCAATAATTTTACCCAGCAAGTTGGCAAAAATGTAAAAGTTGGTTAAAATGTAAAAGTTGGAAAGCACATGGGAAGACTGGAACCGGTGTACGGTATTGGTGGGAACTGGCGAATCCTTTTTAGGGGGGGTTATCTAATAAGACTGAGTCTGTGCAGACCCTTTTGCAATCTCAGGTGCAGCATTTATCCCACGGAAATGCTTGTATATGTGTAAACGTGCAGTAACATCCTGCTCTTGCCTTCGGTCAGGCCCTGCACATCCTCAGCTAGGGCTCTTAAAGTAGCATCCTTCACTCTGCTTTGTTTTGTTTTGTTTTTCCACTCTACTCCACCTTTCAGAATTATTTTCCTAAACAAGCAAATCCAATCCTTGCCCTGTCTACTTAACGGCTTCTGCTTTATTGTTGCCTGTAGGTTTTCTACAGTCTTTCCTTCACCTTATTTATTATCAGCAGTCTGCCTGTTTACCTCTGTCCTTTACATTCCTTGTGTTCCAGCCACACTGAACAACCTCCCCAATAAACCAAACGTGCTGGCCCTTTACAACTCCTAGTCTGCACTCCATTCACTCATCACGTATTTATTGAGTGATGGGCAGTGGAAACTGTCAAGTAAATGTGTTTAAAGTCAGATAAAAAGTACTATACAGAAAATTAAAATCAATGTGCTCATGAATGGATGGGTGGACACTTGAGACTGGTAGACAAGGAAGACCCTGTGAGGGAATTAATGTGAGCTCTAGTGACAGAAAGGATCCTGTCATTTAAAGCATCAGAAGAAAGAGCGTTTTGAGTGGAGAGAGCAGCCAATGTGAAGAGGCAGGAAGACACTTGGTATGTTTGAATATAAGAAAGAGTACACAGCCCTGACTGGTTTGGCTCAGTGGCGAGAGTGTCGGCCTGCGGACTGAGGGGTCCCAGGTTCGATTCTGGTCAAGGGCATGTACCTTGGTTGTGGGCACATCCCCGGTGGGGGGTGTGCAGGAGGCAGCTGATCGATGTTTCTCTCTAATCGATGTTTCTGGCTCTCTGTCTCTCCTTTCCCCTCTGTAAAAAAATCAATAAAATATTAAAAAGAAAAAAAGAAACAGTACACAAAGTGAAGGCAGGAGGGCCAGATTTGGGCCACCAGACTCTGAAACCCCAGGGCTGAACACACAAGAAGGTTTATTTCTTGCTTGTACCTTAGTATTACCTGTCTAAGATGGTTTGGCAGGAAGGCTCTGGTGGTAGAGGTTCTACCGCCTTGAAGGTGTGGTTTTTCGAGATCACTGGACCAGCGAGGTTCCGGGGGAGGTGGGGAGGAAGAACGCTGGCTCTTAACTAAGTCGGCTCTAAGTGATACATATGACTTCCTTTTGTCTTCATTGGCCAAACTAATCTAACTGCATAAGAGTCTAGGAAATGCATAGGGAGCACACAGAATGTTTGGTGATTGCTTCTGCTCCAGTCTGAGACTTGATCTCAGGGGTTTTATTAGCCAGCTAAAGATTTTTAACTGTGAATGAAGGCTAGTGTTCAGTTTTAAAAGAAGTCACCTGATCAGATTTTTTTTTAAAGACCATTGGCTTCTGAATGGAAAATACAAGTAGGTAAGAAAGCTGGGAAAGGACTTAGAAGGCTATTGCAAGTCTTGTTAAGAGATGATCATGGCTCAGACTAAGAAGAAAGAGAAAGATGGGAGTCTTTTTTTTTAGAGGTAATAGAAGGAGTTGATGGACTTAATGTGGCGTATGAAGGAAAAGGGAGGAATCAAGGAGGATTCTAGGGATAGTCTGTACGTGCTATTTCTTTCTAGAGATATTTTTTTCCCAACTCCCAACCTGAAAACATTTTCTTCCTTCCAGACCCATCTCAAATATCTTTATTTTTTCTGTAAGGCATTCTTAATTCCTTTGACAGATTGAGTCTTTCCTTTCCCCACACTCCCATACCACTCTGCTCATTCTTCTTTATGGCACTTACTGAATTGTAATATAACTATCATTTACGTTCATCTCTTCTACAAGACTCTGAGCAAACATCTTGCTAGGCATATAGGTGTTTAATAAAATTGTATTGAATGAATGAATGAATGAATGAATATACATTATGTAATATTTTCATCTCATGTCCAAAACTGTGCGTGTATGTGCAATTACACAGCATCTGAGCCAAAAAAAAAAATTCTCTTTAATCTCTAAAATATTATTCTTGGCTATATATTTATAATGTTTGGCTGCCATACTGCTTTTTTTTTTTAATTAACAGGATGAGAGGCAGCTGCAGGTACTGGCAGATTACAAAATGTATAATTGCTAAAAGTAACTGAAGCATATTATAGTATAATTCAACAGAAAAAAAAACATCTGGCACATGCTATGTTAATTTGTCATAGGAGAGAGTTTCGAAGAAAGCACTCGCTGCAGCTGGCAGATCCATCATTTCCCTGAGACGAATAGCACACCTTTGTTTGTAATTCTCTTGTCTAATAAGAACAGAGTCTTGTGTGATTTACTCTTCAGACACCACTAAAGGATTTCATGCATTAGGAAATTTCTCCTTACGCTGTATCAACCAAAATTGTACATGGCCCATTCTTACCTTAAATTGTGCCTCAGTGATAACGATCTGAGCAATTACAGTAATTAATTATAAAGCCTAAGATATTGGCCCAAATTTCAAACGCTTATTCCATGCCTTAAGGAACCATAACTTCTCTTCTTTTATAAAAAGTATTTGCCGTGTTTCCAAAGAGACGAAGGCATTGCAGGGAACACTTTGCTCTTAACCTTGTAACCATAGCTCTTCAGTTACTACACGTGCCCGCGACATGGGGAATCGAAGTGCGCTTAGAGTGGAAATTCTCTCAGCATGGGTTAGGACACCCATTTCTGTGATAGAGAAGAAAAGGATTAATTTTTATTACAGAACAGCTTCTAATGCTGCCCTTTTGAAATAATCGATATTTCCAACTCTCTACTGAACATAGGCACCTCAAATTTGATATATTCAGATCTGAACCGATTCCTCCATGCCTGGCCCACATTTGTCCTTCACCCTGCATTTCCTTTTCCATGAGTGGTGCTATCTACCGAGTCACTCAAGCAAAATCATCCTGAACCCTTCTCTTCATAACCCTAAATCAAGTACTGCTAATTCTACCCTTCCCCGCTCCCCCCTCCCCCATCAAAATATCTCCTGAATCTGTCCATTGCCCTCTCGTAGTTCAGGTGTCAACATTGCTCACCTTAGATTGCTGCTATAACCCCCTAATTTACTATTGTCGTAGATCCTTACAATTTTTCCTGCTGTAAAAAGTAAAATTTCCTGATACTCAAATCTAACCTTGTCACCTTTTCTTAAAATACTTCAGCACCTCCCTATCATGTCCCTGAAAAAAATCTCCATGACCTGTCAAGACAGAAGATCCTTTGCAATCCTGTGTTTCCTTGTGTTTCAGCTTCTTCCTTTCCCCCCTACACCCGACTTCCAGTAAGTCTGTATGGCGCATCCATACTGCACTTCTCCCAGCTTTCTACCTTGATGATCCTTTCTCATTTCCTGGCCTTCACATGTGGATCTCATTGTAACGGCCTTCCTTTTCTCACTCTGCCTCTGTCCACCTAATGTCTGTTCATCTTTCATATATCAGCTTAAAAGCCTGCTCCTCTGGAGAGATGTGCTGATCCCCTCATCCTCCACAGGACTTTTATAGCATTTACTTGTTATAAACCTAGGAGCTTCTCAGTATCTCTGGTGTTCCTTGGTTTCACTGTGGCAGCGACTGCATCTCCTCCGCAGGCTCCCCCTCCCCCATCTCACAAGCACCAGCATTATGTATAGCAGGCAGCAGGCACTCATCTCAGTATTTAATGAAATGAATGGACTTTACAGTCTCCCCAGTCGCATCCTTAGGTCCACACTTAAAATGAGATGTGAGGAAATTTACCCACACTTTGTACACTTTGAGTCCATTCTTCACATAGCTTCTTAAAATAAGCTTCCTATGAGTGGTATTTATAAATAAAGCTCTAAGTTGCATTGGTTTTCCTAGCAGTAGTCTCCCGAATTTATTACACCACTTGATGGCTACTGTGAAAATGTAATCACTGAATTATCTAGTTAGTTCTGCAGTGACAGCAAGTACTGTAGGTAGTGAAAACTTTGAAAAAGCAAGTCATAGGATATTAGAAATGTTATAAATGGTGACTGATTATGTGAAATTGACTGAAATCCGCTCAGGCTCAAAACCATCTTACATGTGCCAGGCACTGTGCTAAGCCTGGGAGTGTAGCTTCCTTTTGGAGCTTCGGTTCTAACGGAGAGAGACAGGCAATGAGGCAAACCAACAAATAAGACAAGTGTAGATGTCTTCAATGGTATAAAGTAACAAATGGGGTGATGTGAGACAGTATCTGGGACAGGGTGGGCGCTGAGGAGCTGGACTGTGTTTTAAAAAGTCATCCGAAAAGTTGACATTTAAACTGAGGTCTGATAAAAGAAATTAATTATACAAAAACACCAGGAAAATATTCCAGGCAGATGGAAGGGTAGCAAGCCGTGTTAGAAGAGGGTAGACCCATGCAATTACAGTGTAGTGAGCGAGGAGAAAGAAGGCCATTGGGTTGAGGAATGAGGCAGGGATCAGATCATAAGAATCTTGTAGGCTAGTTTAAGTAAGTCTTTTTAAGTGTGTGTGTGTGTGTGTGTGTGTGTGTGTGTACCTATATATGTATATAAACCACTAATCAACATTACAATACAGAATTGCTAAAATGGCTATATATAAAACTAGAGGCCCGATGCACGAAATTCGTGCACTGGAGGGGGATGACCCTCAGCACAGCCAGCGTCCTCTCACAGTTTAGGACCCCTTGGGGGATGTCCGTAAGCTGGCAGTCAGACATCCCTCTCTCAGTCCAGGGTTCTCGCAGTCCAGGACCCCTCACTCCTTACGGCCCACCTGCAGCAGAGGCAGGAGAGGCTTCCACCACTGCTGTGCACTCGCCAGCCGTGAGCCCAGCTTCTGGCTAAGTAGCGCTCCCCCTGTGGGAGCGCACTGACCACCAGGGGGCAGTTTCTGCATTGAGCGTCTGCCCCCTGGTGGTCAGTGCGTGTCATAGCGACCGGTCGTTCCATCTTTCGGTCGATTTGCATATTAGGGTTTAATTATATAGGATAAGCAATCTGGGCATGTGCCTTGACCGGGATTTGAACCATGACGTTCTGGTTCATGGGTCAATGCTCAACTACTGAGCCACACTAGCTGGGTGATATAAGTTATTTTGTGTGTGTGTGTTTTTAAATTTTACTTACACAGAAGGTAATAAATCAATTACATTTTACAACTGTATTTCTAAATTATATTTGTAAGCATAACTAGGATTTTTATTACATACACATAAATTATGTAAGTAAACTAAAAATATTTAGGACTCAGAGGGTCAAGTGATATTATAAGGAATTCCTCATTCTTATATACTTACATTAACTTGGTAGAAGATAATTTTACCTTAAACCTATAACATATAATATGCCAGAGATTAGAGAGAAATTGGGTACAGTTTCATTTAAATTCTTTAATTAGTTTAAGTACCACAATGTCACACAGAAACTGGAAATGTCATCTGTTGCTGTCCTCTGGCAGGCTATACCTCAGTCACGCCTGATAGGAAAGGATGCTTCTGTGCTTAAGGATTTCCAGGGGAGAGATTATGTAGCTTTATTTGGCAAGTGTTTCCACTATACTACCACTGTGAAACTTTCTGGAAAGTCTTGTTTAATGTTTTTTCCAAATCACTAACGATATTGGGATCTCTCAATGATGTTCTCTAATGAAGAGAAAATTTCTCACAGATAATAGAATCGGATCATCCCCTGGGTCTTCCCTTTACCCTGCAGTTAAACATCCAGGCAGAGAAATAAGCAGCTGCAAAGTACTGACAGGCAGGCTCCGGGAAGGTCTCAGGGGACAGAGCTGGCGAAACCACTGTTCTCTCCACCCTTTCACACCTCCCCAAATTTCATTCAGAAACGAGATGAAATGAAATGCTTAACTGAAAAAAAAACACAACCTTATTTTAGCCACTTCAAATTCTTTGTAGAAATGGGTGGAATATATACAAATCTAAATAAATAAAAATGATCTTTATCTAAAATATGTTTTGTGGTAGATTCCTCAGTAAATGTTTGCTGAGCAAATAAGGAATAGAACTTTCTAACTTAGGTTTTCTACAAAAAGTTAGCCATAAATCAGCAAATATTTACTGAATTCCTATGTGTAATGCAACTTTGGTAGATACTGTGGAAACTAAAAATAATCCCCATTTTAAAAATTTTTATTTATTTCATTTTCAAAGAGAGGAAGATGGGGAGAGAGAAACATTGGTTTGTTGTCCACTTATTCAGGCATTTATTTGTTCTTTTTTTTTTTTTCCATTGGTTGATTCTTATATGTGCCTTGCTGGGAATCAAACCCACAACCTTGGCATATCGGGACTACACTCCAACCAACTGTCCTGCACAGCCAAGGCAAAGCAATCCCCATTTTAAAAGTTTTCCATTATTCTTGGGTGAGTGTGTGTGTGTGTGTGTGTAAACCACTAATCAGGATTACAATACAGAATTGCTAAATGTCTATACATAAAATAAGCATAAAGCTTTGGTGAAATTAAAATGAATTCGGAAGGAGGCGTAGAAAGAATTGAGGCAGAGTGGAATCTTAAAGAAAGAGCACGATTTTAATGGCAAATCTAAACACAAGGATTCAGAAAAAGACATAATGCGAGCTTACTGGGGATACATGTGGTTTGTTTGCAGGACAGTGAGAGCCTAAATAACAAGGAAGACTCCTATCGGAGATAAGGTCGGGAAGATTCAGGGGGATTTTGATGCCAGTCTTGGACTGTTTTGTCCAGTAGCAGAATGCCCTGGAAGTTACCATTCAAGGAAGCAAGTTATTAAAGTGGTATTTCAGGAAGAGAACATGCTGGCAATGTGAGCATTAGAAAGGGAAGGCCGCTGTGTTCATTGAGCACTTCTGTATGCGTGGTGGTGGGTGCTTCGCAGAAGCCTGAGCCATTGGCTATGCCCCTCAATCTAAAAATTAAGAACTTGAGTTGTGATGGTAACACTGAGTAGAAGGGAAGAATAGATCTGAGAGTCATTGCAAAGGAAGGGTCTATTGAGGGGCAATCTAGACCCTGCATTGCAGAGCAAGTGAGACTACGCTTTTAACCTAAGCCACCAGGGCAGACGTGTGGGCGGGATGAAATCTGAGTGGCAGGATGAGAAGTAGGTTTTGGAGGCAGTGCAAGAAGTTTGATGTTGGGCATCAAGTTTAAATGTAAGACTGAACCTTTGGGCAATACATCAAAAATAAAGATAAACTTGTTCGGTTTTCAGTAAGTGTGTTACTATTTATAATCTAGAATGCCTGATACGCACACAAATGCATAGCCCTTCACTTACTCATTTAGCAGTTGCCTGCCATCCAGGGGAGGGCTCAGAGCACACACTGGAAGCAAAGGCCCCGTTTCAATCCTGACTCTATGCTGACTAGCTGCGTGACTCTAGACAAGTACTTCACTTTATTTTTATATGTCTCTGTCTTTAAATTTTCTCATATGTGAGAATGGGGTCCCATAGGGTCATCATAAAAAGCGAATGAGTTTATTTAAATAAAGTGCCTAGGACAGTGCCTGGCACATTGGAAGCACATGGAAGTGTTTGCTGTTATCACCATCATCATCATCGTCTGCACTATTACTTGCCCAGCTCTGCTGAGAACCAGGCCTTAAGGAGGACCACGAGGAATCCAGTTGCTCACGATCCAGGGGTGACAGAACTTGACGCACAAGAGAATAGTATTTACACAGATTAAAAAGTAACGTAGGCTTGCCCTAGCCGGTTTGGCTCAGTGGATAGAGTGTCAGCCTGTGGACTGAAGGGTCCCGGATTTGATTCCAGTCAAGGGCACATGCCCGAGTTGCGGGCTTGATCCCCAGTAGGGGGTGTGCAGGAGGCAGCTGATCAATGATTCTCTCTCATCATTGATGTTTCTCTCTCACCCTCTCCCATCCTCTCTGAGATCAATAAAAATATATTT
>NW_005369942.1:6783608-6784051 GCF_000412655.1 Myotis brandtii
ACCGGGTGGAGGGGAGCTATGGGGGGAAAAAAGAGGAACAACTGTAATAATCTGAACAATAAAGATTTAATTTTAAAAAATGTAAAAAAAAAAAACAAAAACAAAAAAAAGTAACTTAGGCTTAATGTGTATTTTTGTGATTTTAAATTTTGGGGAAAATTATTACTAATAGTATTTATTAGAAATTATTAATGTCATTCAGGTAAATTGTCATGGGTATATAAGTGAATAGTTTAGACATCAAATTATGCAGTAGGTGTTTTCTATAAACTGAATGTTGGCCGACTTTATAAATATGATCACTGGGAGAAACCAAGATGGTGGCATAGGTAAACACCAGAGATTGCTGCCTCGCACAACCACTTCAAAAATACAACTAAAAGATGGAACGGACATCATCCAGAACCACAGGAAGGCTGGCTGAGTGGAAACTCTACAACTAG
>NW_005369942.1:6784318-6784616 GCF_000412655.1 Myotis brandtii
AAGGGCCTCTGAGGGCAGGACTGAGAGCAGCCATAACTGCTCGCTCCGCCCTGTTGATCCCCTGGGACTCTGCCCCGCCCAATCCACGAGGCTTTTGGATATGAAAGGCCTGGCCCTTTGCAATCTGATAATTACCTAACAAACTGTAGCTGGCCCAAGGCCCCAGGGCAACTTGCATTGCATCACAGCTGACTCCTGCTGGATAGCCTTAGGCAGAGGCTAGATTAGCACCTCCTTAGAGATCCAGGAGGCAGTGTGCCCGGTGGTCAGAGTGGGACCATCCAGATTGCAGCTCCTC
>NW_005369942.1:6785059-6786811 GCF_000412655.1 Myotis brandtii
AGAAATGGAGGAAAGCAAACTACTAGATATAGAGTTCAAAACCACAGTTTTAAGGTTTTTCAAGAATTTTCTAGAAACCGCCGATAAATGTAGTGAGATCCTTGAAAAGACTGGTAAGACTGCCGATAAATGTAGTGAGATCCTCAAGAAATCTAGTGAGACCCTCGATGTTGTGATAAAGAACCAACTAGAAATTAAGCATACACTGACTGAAATAAAGAATATTATACAGACTCCCAACAGCAGACCAGGTGATCGCAAGAATCAGGTCAAAGATTTGAAATACGAAGAAGCAAAAAACACCCAACCGGAAAAGCAAAATGAAAAAAGAATCCAAAAATACGAAGATAGTGTAAGGAGCCTCTGGGACAGCTTCAAGCGTACCAACATCCGAATTATAGGGGTGCCAGAAGAAGAGAGAGAGCAAGATATTGAAAACCTATTTGAAGAAATAATGACAGAAAACTTCCCCTACCTGGTGAAAGAAATAGACTTACAAGTCCAGGAAGCGCAGAGAACCCCAAACAAAAGGAATCCAAAGAGGACCACACCAAGACACATTATAAATATGATCATTGTTTCATCTTCACCTCAGTAGTACTCAAAGGTTATTTCCCATCAGCACTAATGTGCAAATCATTTACCTTTAATTGCATTTGACCTAGAGGACCTGCCACTTCAGTCATTTTGCTTTTTTTGTTTTGTTATGTTGGGAATTTTAAGCAATGTGAGTTAGAATGAGCTGTGTCCCTCTTAGTCTGTGTTTACCACCATGTACCTTGCACTTGGCCCAAAGAATGTTCAGTAACTATTTGTGGAATTGATTTGTAGACATTATTATTTTCTCTCTCCTATGTATTTATACCAGATTGCTTTCTGATTTTAATAACTATTCACTTAGGTATAGGACACCTGAGAGACTAAGTTTTTAAGCTGTTTGTGTAGCTCCTTTGGAAAAAAATCAAAGCTGAAGTTATTTTGGAAGTGTTAATCTGTTGATTTTTTTAAAGAACAAGTAAGGTCAAAAGATGAAAAATGAATCCTGAATTATTATTTTAGTACGCAAGACATTGAGTTGACCTTTTTTAAAGCTATTTTTAAGACTACATTGTATCTACTTCTAACCTGGGACTCTTCAAATAATTTTTGGCCAAAAACAATATAATGCATATATGTTGAATAGAAAAAAAAAGGTCTGTGCATAAGAAAATTCCAACTAATAAAACATAAGAGATATGAATGTATAAAATATAGCACATATGCAACCAAAACACCAGTCCTGAATGTACCACACTGAAATGATGGTGGAGTGGTTGACATTACCTCAATTTTCCCAGAGTTGAGCTTCTCTAAGAAGCACTGTATATGACTTTAAAAATGAATACTATTGCTAAGAATCACAGTAGTTTATGAGTAGTTATACTAATGAATACTATATCTGTTTAATATGAATGTGCTTTTATTTAATGCCAAATAATATTCAAGATAATATTAAGACGCTTTGGTACTTTTAATATACTAGTATATATGCATGTATATATGTGGGGTAGAGGGGTCCTATGGCGAAGTATAACATAAAATGTATTGTTTTAAACTATTTAAAATTGTGATAAAATATTAAATGTATCTGCTTAACCATTTTTTTAATTAAATCTTTATTGTTCAGATTATTACAGTTGTTCCTCTTTTTTCCCCCCATAGCTCCCCTCCACCCGGTTCCCACCCCACCCTCTGCCCTTACCCCTCCCATTG
>NW_005369942.1:6787638-6801043 GCF_000412655.1 Myotis brandtii
TTTGGAGGTGCCCAGATGAGGCCCAGCTGTGAAGCAATGCAAGCTGCTGTGGGGCCTTGGGCCTTCTTTTGGATGTTCTGGGTCTCTCTGACCCAGCTGCAGTTTGTTAGGTAATTTTAGATTGCAAAGGGCCAGGTCATTCATATGCAAAAGCCTCTGTGCACAGCTTGGGTGGGGCGGGTGTCAGGGAATCAACAGGGTAGAGCAAACAGCTATGGCTGATCCTCAGTCCTACCCTAAGAGGCCCCTCGTCTCAGTGTTCTGCAGTAATTGCTGCAAGCACCTCTGAGAGAAAGCCGCCCTCGAGTTCTGCCCGATGCCAGACAGTCTAGCCTCTCCCTGTATGAGTCTGGGTCCCCAGAGACTAGCCCGGAACTGGAGTCAGGGCTGTCGGGAGCTTGTGTCTCCCTCCCGATTGAAAAAGACAACCGTGTCCTCAGTTGCCAGCCCTTTCCACGTGCGCCTCCGTACCTCTGCACTTTACTTCCACAGCTCCTCTGAGTCTCAGTGTACTGTTCTCTTTCCTTCTAGTTGTAGAGTTTCCACTCAGCCAGCCTTCCTGTGGCTCTGGATGATGTTCGTTTTGTCTTTTAGTTGTATTTTTGAAGTGGTTGTGCGAGGCAGCAATTTCAGGTGTTTACCTATGCCGCCATCTTGGTTTCTCTCTGCTTAACCATTTTTAAGTGTACAATTCAATAGTGTTAAGTGTATTCACATTACTGTACAATCAACCTCCAGAATATATGTGCATTTTATAAAGAAATGAATGAATCCTTTAGATATGGTCTATTAATAAGAAACTTTATTTTACACACAGAAACATGAACATGTATCTCACTAATAAGGATTCTACTTGTTCATTTTTTTTAAACAATCTCTCACTCTCTCTTCCTCCCTCCCTCCCTCCTTCCTCCTTCCTCCTCCCTCCCTCCCTTCCTCCTCTCTCCTTCCCTTCCTCCCTCTTTCCCTTCATTAATAGGAGTGAGCTGAGTCGGCAGAAACTTCATACCCAAGAGCTGCTTTCTCAGCTGGAAATGGCAAATGAAAAGGTAGCTGAGGTAAGATAATGACTCCCACGGGAGATCCTTGTGCTGCAGCCTGATATACATGTTAGAGAATTTTACTCGAGCCAAGTCCAAATTAATTCTCTACTTGGAAATGACTGTACAGATGTGTATATTTCCTGTAGAAATAATCCATAACCCGAAAAGTCCTCAGGTGGTACCGTGTGAATAAAAGCCTGAGAGTCAGGGATCCATCATGTGCACATGACAGAGGCGGGGCTGGTGCTGGTCTCAGAGACTCTGCTAGGAACCTCGGAGGTCTGTGCGTGTCTGAGATTATTTTTTAACCTGTTCCTTTTGTTTAGTTTTCATCCATCACAAGAGATGCGTAGAAAATACTTTGGCCTCCTGGAATATATTAAAATACTCCTGTAGATAACTGGAGAGCTAACTAGAGCAAGAGTTCAGGTTTTTTTCCTTGAAGTGTTAAAAAAGTAAGTAATTTCTAGATTATGATTAGGGCATTCTAGAACTCTAGTTCTCCTTTTGATGTTCCAACTTCGAATGTACTTGCTGGAATTTCTTCAACAGTCTGTCTGGCCCTCCGTCTCTTTGTGGCCTGCTATAGCTGCCAGAGAGAAATCATTACTCTTAAGTTTTGTAGCATTATAAATTGATATGAACCATTTAGAAAACAATTCCACCCTAGCCATTAAAGTACTCTTTGGTATAGCTCCCACTTCCAGGAATCTGGTCTAAGGGGGTCATTTAAAATGGGAAAAAATTAAAGGAAAATATTCAACACAGTAATGTTAATAATATCAGAAGATCAGAAGCAACCACAATGAACTGTTGAAAAAGAACAACTGTCTATATATTATGATTTATGTAATCTGGACTGTGCCTTAACTATTATTATGACAGATAGAAAAATGTACGTTATGTGCAATCTGATAGTGACTATGAAAATGATTATTATAGATGATGGCATTTTTTCCCCGAGTTCTCTCTAGTTTTAAAATGTGCCTCTTAAATTTAAGACTTCGTATTTAAACAATTTTGTAAATTGGAATAGCCAGTATAGTTCTCATCATAAAATTTAATTTTGCTTTGGGGCACACTGAGAAATATAATAAGCTCGTTTTAACAGGATACTGTTATTTCAATATTTTATGTTACTAGGCATGACAGTCCCTGTAATCACTTGTGTGTTAGGACATGGGAACTATATTGTTCTTCATAGAAAGTGTGTTTTTCTTTCTATTCCTGATTAGGCTGGTTACTCTCTCAATTCCCACAAGTGCCAGAAAAATTGAATAACAATACCAGTTGTACTAGTACAAAAACATTTTGTTCAGGCGAGTAAGTATGGAAGGACTGGTGCGTTTTTTAACTGACAGCTTCTTTGAGCCATGTGCGTGATGGCATGCAGTGTCAGATTTATGTTCGTGACGCTGCGAGTCTCCTGAGGCTGCTCTACCAGGTTACCACTGGTGATGTGCAGTCTCGGCTCTGGAGGGCAGAGGTCCTGGTCAGGAGGTCGGCAGGGTTGGTTCCTCTCGTGGGCTCAGAGGAGGGTAGGTCCATGCCTGTCTCCTAGCTTCTGGCAGCCTCGGGCGTTCCTCGGCTTGTAGATGGTGTTCGCCCTGAGTCTTCCTATGGTCTTCCCTTTGCACATGTCTGTCTTCCAAATTCCCCTTTTTATAAAGACACCAGTCGTATTTGATTAAGGCCAAGCCTAGTAATGTCATTCTAACATAATCATTAGCAAAAACCCTATTTCCAAATAAAGACATTTATAGGTACCAGGGGTTAGGACTTCAGTATATATTTAGGGGCATAATTTAACCCATAACAATGTCTTAATAACTCTATTGACCCTAATACCTTGTGGAGTATATAGCTGTTTGGGGAACATGTGGAAACAGACTTCTTAACCTTTTAAAGAAAACCTTTAGCATAGAAATCACTGAAGGCACATCTAACAGGATTTCCAGAATGAATATTTTCGTTTCTTGAACGTTTAATAATGACGATGTCCCAGTTTCCCTAGAACAGTGGTTCTCAACCTTCCTAATGCCGCAACCCTTTAATGCAGTTCCTCATGTTGTAGTGACCCCCAACCATAAAATTATTTTCGTTGCTACTTCATAACTGTAATGTTGCTACTGTTATGAATCGTAATGTAAATATCTGATATGCAGGATGTATTTAGGCGACCCCTGTGAAAGGGTCGTTCGACCCCCAAAGGGGTCACAACCCACAGGTTGAGAACCGCTGCCCTGGAAGTTGGTCCTAGCACAGTGGCTCTGAGGACACCAGCAGGCAGTGCCAGCGCCTGCTGGGAACATGGTAGACACAAGGATTCTCAGGTTGGGAGCAGGTCCAGGTGGGAGGCCCAGCAGTCTGTGTTTCCACACTCCCCACACTGGAAGCACTGAGCTAGCATCTCAAAGTTAACAGGTCAAAAATTGAAAATCCTGTTCTCAACTTCTGATTCTCTTTGCTTTGCACTTAATCCACTTTTTTGTTGACATGGAGGGGTAAAACGGTTTAGTGAGGATGTACAACCAGCTTTGAATTTCGTAACTTGAAAAATGTACATTTGGAGACACTATCTTTGCATTTTATAGTGGTCAGATGAGGTCCAGATTTCCCATTGATTATTCCACAAACGCCTCCATGTCACGTGTGGATCTCTAACCCGTTTGTTTTATGTTTCCTCTTCACAGAGTGAAAAGTTAATTCTTGAGCATCAAGAAAAAGCCAACAGACTCCAGAGGCGCCTCAGTCAGGCGGAGCAGAGAGCCGCGTCCGCTTCTCAGCAGGTAGGGAGCGCCTCGCCGCCCCTGACAGTAACTGTCCTGGTGGGTCATGCTAAGAAAGGCTCCTCAGAAGTCCCCAGAGAACTAGTAGGGTTATTTTTACCTGATTAAACTATTTGAAATTAGTCTCTATTATCTGGGGTTGAAAGTAAACTTTAAAGTCAGAAATAAACATCAGTCTCTGCAGTTGACTCCCACCTCTGGAACCACTCTGTCCCCTCACAGACACTAGCCACCAGCAGCTGCTCCAATTAATTAAAATGAAATAAACTAAAATAAATCTGCAGTTAGACTAGCAGATACCAGGTGCTCAATGACCATGCATCACATCAGACAGCATGAATGTGGAACTCTCTGTCCCAGGAAGTCCGAGGGACGCCCTGCCCCAGAGGCCGTGCGTGTGAACTGGGCAGGTGTTTTCTGACAGATTCAGAAGTAGGTAGCATTGCTCTGAACACACTATTTCAAATGCACTAACTTTGTTTTTATTGTAGTTTTTAAATGGAAAAAATTACTTTGTGTATAGGTTAACTCCATTTAATGCACATTTGTATATGACTATAAATCTAAAATATGATATAAAGTCCAGTGGGAAATAGAGTTTGAAAATGCATTCATGAAATATTGATATGGGGGTAATTATCCATAATGCACACACATCATTAGGAAATGAGCCATTTGTCTACAATAGGAGCAATAGTCCCTCCTATTGGGAACAAAATGATATCAGTTTAGTGAATATAAACATAGGCTGGAAACAGTTCAGATAGATAGTTAGATAGGTAGATAGATAGGCAGATAGATGGACAGGCAGATCAATAGATAGGTATGGATAGTCAGGCAGGCAGACAAAAAACAAGTTAATACATTATTAGTTATATTTGGCTATAAATGTACTATTTTAATTAAAATTAATATTATTCTTAGATATTACACCATTTTATACACAGTAAAGCAACTCTGAATACTGAATTCAGTTTATGTTTGTGATATTTACAGATTTTCTTTTTAAATCTACTTCTGGTATGACCATGAGGTGACACTTAAATGAAATCCAGCCATAATTTGCCCTTCTCCTTCTGTCCCCTCCCTCTTGAAAGTAATTATAGCTTTATTAAATATGTTTAATTTCTTATGGAATAATGAAGTAATGGACTACTTAATTACTCAAGAATTCCTCCATTCATGTGGATTATACGGTAGTAGGAGCGAGGGTGTGCTGGGCAGTGTCTGGAGCGTGTGTTTGGTGTCGACAAATAGCCTGCTGTCCCTCGGTAGCCATGTGACTTAGGGCCGCCTCCACCTCTCTACGCCTCGCGCTCTTCTTGCTCAGCATAGGATAATAATGCCTCCATTAGAGTTATTGAAAGATGAAGGGAATTCACACATACAAAGCACTTAGTCATTAAATGGTAAGTAGATAGATATATAAGAAATTAAATTTCTTACATCACAATCCTTATAGCTTCAAGGTTGCCTTTTTTAACGAATGTGATAAAGAAAATGCCTGCTTAAAATCACCTACCTTGAGTCCCGTAGTAAAAAGGGTGCAGTTACAGAACTTCGCTGTAGTGTCCCGGTGACATCTGGCTGCGTCTCCCTCCGGACAGTTGAACCTGAGCAGCCTCCTGTTAAACTCAGATGGCAAAGTTGCCCCGAGTTTAGCTCTTTGTGAGCTTTTTTTTTTTTTTTAATGTTTTTCAGTAAACACTTCACAAATTTTTCCTTAAGCTTTTCTTCTCCTATTTTGTTCTCCTTTAAAGATGGAAAGTAACCATACAGCTTTATGCCCATACACAAAAAGGAATTTACCCCCTGGAGTTAATATTTTTTCCACCTTAAGTGAGTCCAAGTTATAAACTTTCTTTATGAGACATATATTCAGGTTTTTTTTTAAACCTTTATCTTTGCCTTCTCTGAATTCTTTCTAATTAATTTTTTCATTTTCCTCCAAAAATTGGAAAGTACTAATAGAAATGATATCCTGCTAAGGGCCTGATATTTAACACAGTGATGGAGGTGAGAGATCCTCATTGTCTGTACTCACCAGTGCAGCCCAGCACCCTGCTGGGTCCAGGGAGAGCCCCTAAGTCCTGACTCAGCCGGTCCTGACCCTGCTCCTCCCGTTTCCTGCCTCCACCGCCTCCCCGGCCAGTACTGTGGCCACGTGTTCTAAGTCACCATGCACCATGACTGCCGTGTCTTAGAAATCAGGGCGGTGCAGCCTTTCTCTGCAAGAACACAAAACCTAGAAACTAGGAAAGAAATCGGTAAATGTGACGATGTAAAATTTCAAATTTCTACATGAAGTCAATGACAGACTGAGGAAAGTATGTGCAACAAGTATATGACCAAGAGGCTAATGTCGTGGATGCATATAAGGAGTGGCTGCGTTAGCAAAGAAGTGCTGCAGCTCCCACATCATTGGTGTGATGGCTGTTGGTGCGGTAGCCGGTTAGGCAGGATCTCTCAGGCTGTGAGTGTACATAACCTGGGACCAGCATTCCTAAGAATATATCCTGCAGGTGGTCCCTTGCCCCTGGGCACAGCTGTACATGGAAGCACGAAGAAGCCCAATTGCAGCATTGCTTATCCTTTTAAAATATTAAAAATATCTAAATGCCCATCAACAGAAAACCAGCTAAATTAAAGAATATCCATGCAGGGGAAAGTTAGCAGCTGTTAGGAATAAAATAGATCTAATGTGAAACCATTTTGCCCCAGCTAGTTTGACTCAGTGGATAGAGCATTGTCCTGCCGACTGAAGGGTTCCAGGTTCAATATCAGTCAAGGGCTCGGTTGCAGGCTCAATCCCCAGTCCTGGTTGGGGCGTATGTGGAACCAATCACTTTGTCTCTCTCACATCATCGTCGTTTCTCTCTCTCTCTGCCTCTCCCCTTCCCTTCTGCTCTCTCTGAAAATCAATGGAAAAATATCCTTAGGTGAGGATTAACAAAAAATAAGAAAATAATATGGAAGCATTTCTAAGGTAGATCTTGTAACAGGAAAAAAAAAAAACCAAGATGAAAAGTCTGCATCATCCTTTATCATTTTCTAAATAAAAAGGGGTGAGGAAATATTGCATATACCCTCATTTAGAATATTTCAGGAAAGATGCTTAGGAATTGGAAACAGTGGTTGAGTCTGGAAGGAGGACTATGGAAATAGCACAGTAGTGGGAAGACTTCCTTTATGCTATGTCGTACCATTCGTTTTATTTTTTGCACTGTTAGGTTTTTTTACTATGTGTATATTCCATATTTTAATCAATTCCAATTAATATTTAAAGATTATTTTCCTGTTGGACTTTTCTTACTATGACCTATCATCTCTTTATTACCAGCCCTGCAGTGTGCTGGCTTACACTTAGTTTCTGTTTTAGCCACTTTTCCGATTACCTTTCCTCTGGCTGTTCTTCCTCCCTCTGTGGAATATGTCTTGGAATTCCCGGGATGTCACTGAGCTGTGGGATGTCGTATTTGGCTTGTGTGTCTAGTGTGATGCAGGCACTTTAAGTGTCTCAGGAGTAAAATAGAAGTGAGCACAGAGAGCGACCTCTTCCAAGGCCCTTTCCACTAAGATTATGTTCAATGACTGTCAGCTGTGGCGGGTTACACTGTGTGGAAAATTCACCTAAGACTTCCCCTAGGAAAGTGACTGCTTACTGATTGTTCATTTCAATTGCAGCTCAGTGTGGTTACAGTGCAGAGAAGAAAAGCAGCCTCCATGATGAACCTGGAAAATATCTAAAAAGGCCCGTAGTTCACCCCAGCCTTAGAGGGGAAGCTGCTGCACTAGGAGGTTGAATGGGAAAGCCTGTCGAGAAGGGCAAAGGCCCTGCCCCTGGCACGCGCATTTGCCATTGTTTTGGGGGGTTATTGGGAAGCAGGACAGTGGCAGCTTCCTGGGAGTAAAGGAAACATAACCGGCACGGGCTTCAGTGGAGAATAAAGCAGCTGAGAAGACTCATTGCCTCCGCCAGTGTGTCTATTGTCTCCCCTCCACCCCCATCCTCTGGAAGAGCATAATAACTTCTAGGCCGGTGATGGCGAACCTATGACACGCGTGTCAGAGGTGACACACGAACTCATTTTTTTGGTTGATTTTTCTTTGTTAAATGGCATTTAAATATATAAAATAAATATCAAAAATATAAGTCTTTGTTTTACTATGGTTGCAAATATCAAAAAATTTCTATATGTGACACGGCACCAGAGTTAAGTTAGCGTTTTTCAAAATGCTGACATGCCGAGCTCAAAAGGTTCGCCATCACTGTTCTAGACTATGCTAATCATGAGAAAGAGATTTTAAGAAAATACTAAAATGTTAATATTTCTGTTTCCAAGATTTGAGAATTTTACATCAGATTGTTACTTCTAACTCATTTTTAAGGTTCCCAAGTATCCATTTTATTATGAACTCGTAAATGTAATAAATTATGTGTTCTAAAATGATGCTGTCGTGTATTTTAATATGTAACTAGTGATCCTGTTTCTCACAGACATGATTTCCAGGATTTATCAAATGCTGGCGATAAGGGTTTGGGAGGTGTGGGGGGTTTTGATCAGATGGACTTGGTTCTGAGGCCGTGCCGCGTGGGCTCTTGGGACTGCGGACTTTGCTGCTGTTCTCACTCCTGGTGGGAATGGGGCAGACAGGTGTGCTCTGGACAGCAAACTGGGAGAACTGCGTGGTTCAAATAAGAGATAGCGCCTTGAGTTTGAGGTGACACGGAAACGTTGGTGTGTCGATACTCAGCCAGCAGTGGGAAGTTTAGGACTGGTGCAGACGAGCCAGGATGTCGTGGGGTCTTTGGCTGGAGCTGAGAGTTGAGGCCGTGGCGCGGAGCTGGCCCTGGGCCTTGCGTGCTGGGCTGGCTCCCCCTCGCCCCTCCTCTCTTGCCCTCACCCTGACATTGCCTTTTCCTTCCATCACCACGTCCTCCTCCCCACACAGGGCTGTGTTCACACCTCGACGTGTGCACATTCTTCAGCTGCCACTCAGTCTAGGTGAGGGCTGCCGTGTTGCTCGCAGAGGGTGCTATAGGGTTTCTCCACGGCGCTTACCAAGATTTGTCACTAACTCTGAGTTTTTCCTTTAAGGTCCTCTCTACCCCAGCAGGCCGCAGGCTCTGCGAGAGGAGGACTTGCGTCTCTGTAACCTTAGCACTCAACAGAGTTCCTAGTATTTACTGCTTGTTCCTTTTTAAAGCCCTTTAATATGGCATCATGGACATTTTCATTCAATATTTTCACCCTTTTTTGAAAGAATAAAAAAGCCATTAGAGCATAATGTGATATATAAGGAAATCTGTTAGCACTTCCGTCTGTGAAGATTAAAAACAGGAGACTAGCATCTCCTTTCATCTAGATCAGTGGTTCTCAACCTTGGCTGCACATTAGAATCACCTGGGAATCTTTTTAAAATCCTGATTGCTGGGCCTCATCCTCCGGAAATTCTGTTTCTTTGTTACTGATGTTGTGGCCTCACCCTATAACAAAGAAACAGAATTTCCGGAGGATGAGGCCCAGCAATCAGGATTTTAAAAAGATTCCCAGGTGATTCTAATGTGCAGCCAAGGTTGAGAACCACTGATCTAGAAAGAGGAGAGAAGCTATAATCACGCTTCTATAAATAACTAAAAGAATCCATGGAGACTCCGTCCCTGGGTCTACAGTAAACATGCTGATCTGTATTAATGATGCTTGTTTATTGAGCACCTATCACACATACATAGGCATTGCGCTAACATTTTGCATTTGTTAGCTCATAGAATACAACACCCCAGCGAGGGGGATATTATTCCATTTCCTAAGATAGAAGGTATGACGGAAGTTAACCAACTTGCTCTGGGTCAAAAGCAGGAAAGTGGCTCTGAGGTTTCACACACGGCCTCTCCCACACCAGACGCCTTCTACTCGCCATGCGGCGTCTCCAGGGCCACAGAAGCCACACCTTTGACCTCTCTCCTATTTGCTGACAGGGACTGAGCAGTCATCTTTCTCATTCTCTGATGTCCTGGGATGGAGTTCACCTGGGCCACATCCTGGACTTGCTCATCCAGGACTTCACGTAACTTCTACCAGTACCCTCCACACTGGTATTACTCATTACCCATTAGGGTGTCCTTCTCGGTTCAAGGATCGTGTTCTTGATGGGAAATACAGGTGCAGAGAAGAAAAGCAGCCTAATCCTAATGCAAATTAGGATTTGAAAAATTCTACTTCCACTTTTTCATTCATCAACCCTATTATAACAAACCTGAACTGTGAGCCCTTTTTATCTCCTTTTTACCTTTTCTGATTAACCCAAAAAGCCCTTTTGGTCATCTAATTAATATGCATTACAGAGAAAACGTGGTATAAGAAAAGCAACTTCATATATAGTGGGATTTGGTAGTTTTTTTCTATAGGTGGTAAAAATTGCACCAAAAAACTATGAAGTGATGAACGATGGATGTGGACAACGGGGTGAGGGTGAGGGCAGGATTGGGAGGATGAGAGGACATTGGGGGGATAAGGACACATTTATAATATCTTAATAAAGGGGAAAAAAACTATGAAGCGTCTACCAGAAATCATAAATATGTTAAATCTTGTTTAGCAATTGTAAAGTGGTTGGTATAATATTGTATGATTTCCTGTGTCAAAATTTGGGACTTGGGACTAGTAGAGGCAAAGATATGATCACAAGCATCTGATATGAAAAAAAGTTCAGCAGTTCAAACAGTGAAGCTGGCACGGGGCCGAAAGGTGCAAGAAAAGGAGGAACTCGCCCTGAGGCTGCTGTGTGGGGAGGGAATGCCACACGGGTGGTAATCCTGGGGTTAGAGCAGCCGTGGGCAAACTACGGCCCGCGGGCCGGATCCGGCCCATTTGAAATGAATAAAACTAAAAAAAAAAAAAGACCGTACCCTTTTATGTAATGATGTTTACTTTGAATTTATATTAGTTCACACACACACTCCATCCATGCTTTTGTTCCAGCCCTCCGGTCCAGTTTAAGAACCCATTGTGGCCTTCGAGTCAAAAAGTTTGCCCACCCCTGGGTTAGAGCCTTCAGCCAGATGAGTGGGTAAAATAGCCATAATTAATCCATAGTTATAAATGTACTACTTAAAATCCAGCCAGATATAAGCCGAGTAGTAGTGAGACTATCAAGATACATTAGTGTTAATTAGGAATGACAGTACTTTTTTAAAAAATCTTTGCTATTTAATTTGATAAAAATTGTTTATCTTGGCTATTTAATTTGACAAATAAGTCATTGCTTGGCTTATTTGAAAAATTAACTGGATTTGTTATACCTTCTATTACAAAAATACTGATTTGAAGGTTTGACATAGCATCAATTTAAAGTTTTTAGACATTAGTACTAATTCTAGATTCATCATCAAGAAACTGTGTGACTCTAAGTAACTCTTTAACTTTCCAGGATGGTGTCGGGATATAGAGAATTGTTACTGAGTTTCTGATAGCCGTGCTCTTTTTTTTTGCTCATATATGCATATGTTCTATCTGAAAATGTGTATGTGTGCTCGCTACATAAATGTACATGACGCTACAGAAACTAATTCCATTCTCCCTAGTACAGCGGTTCTCAACCTGTGGGTCGAGACCCCTTTGGGGGTCGAACGACCCTTTCACAGGGGTCGCCTAAGACCATCGGAAAACACATATAATTACATATTGTTTTGTAATTAATCACTATGCTTTAATTATGTTCAAGTTGTAACAATGAAATTGGGGTCACCACAACATGAGGAACTGTATTAAAGGGTCGCTACATTAGGAAGGTTGAGAACCACTGCCCTAGAAGAAGGCAGCAACTGACCATAAGCTGACTATATTAGTCATTATCCATTAGGTTACGTTCAGTCATTCGGCCAGGACATTGGCGTAGGTTTTAGGCCATGATTAGCAGCTTTACTTTATAGAAATTCATTAACCTAAAGTTCCCATGTGTAATCCTCAGCACACTCAGGAACACCAGAGCTCCTTAGGGGAACTATTTTTATATTCTGTGAGGCAGCCGAGCTCGAGGGATTGACTGACTCCCAGCTCTACCACCTACTGACCTCGAGCAATTAACTTGACTTTTGTGCCTCAGTTTCCTCATCTGCAAATTAGATAACACTTACCTCACATGTGAGGCTTAAACACAGTCATTGTACATAAACTAGCCCAGTGCCTGCGAGGTGAAAGCCCTGGCATATCTGCAGGAGTCTGGAGGTTCTCCTGAAGGCGATGCGCAGAATGACAAACTCAGATTTTAATTGCACAAGCTGTCACTATGGAGATAGCGTTGGCAAAGCTGCAGCTAATTGAGGGGGAGGAGGGATTAATTTCAGCAAGACTTGAGTGAAGGAAACAAGAGGCAGCTGCAATAACCCAGGCAGGAACTGGTGCAGCTTGAGCTACGTGGCACGTGGTTCTGGGACTGAGAGAAGTGAAAAATGCTGAGGAGACACTAAGTGGGATCCACAAACCTACGACTCGGCCATGGGCGTGGAAGAAAGGACTCAGGCAGCACTCCCAGGCTCCAGGCTTGAGTTACCGTCTCTAAGGCAAGACATGAAAAGGATGAGTTCCGAAACCCCCAGCACCTGCCTACATCCCGAGGAAATGCACGGGCTCAGCCCAGGAGGAGCCGGAGTGCAGGTGTGGACTCAGCCGTGGAGAGAGCAGCTGAAGCCAGGGAAGTAGATAAAAGATCTGTTCATGTCCCTTTTTCAATAACCAGACAGTCCAAGCTCTCCTCCTCTCCCCAGACCAGGCCACATCACCAACGCTTGGAAGCTAATCGCCAAGTTTGCTGCAGATGGCGACTTTCAAAGGTAGAAACCGTTCTCTGAGTGATCTGGGTGAACACAGGAGCACGGGTCCCTGGTGCCGCATTCCCCATCACGTGCAGAACTGCCACGGCTAAGCCCTGCCTGTGGCTCCTGGGACTTAACTTCCCTGGGGAACTATTGTGGTTAGCTAACGTGAAGACCTTGTAGGAAGAATCCCAGTTCTTTCTCTCTGGGGAGAGCAAGCAACATGGAAGTAAACAGTCACTAAGGAGGAACCAGGAGAAATTAACTTTTAGCCAAATGTATGAACAATTCATGTTAAAAACACACACACACACACACACACTGGCCAAATTATTACAAAAATTATACATGAGGGCAATAGCGCTACCCTGGTGTGGCTCCTGTGCACCCCAATCTAGGTGAGGATGCATGACCCATGTCAGCTTGGCTGTCCCCAACACAAAAAACTGCACGTCATGGATGTGAATTTCTGCGTGTGGTGACTCAATGCTGCTTCAGGCAGGGAGAGCACCAAGCTAGACATTAGAAATGGGGCCAAGCCCTGACTGGTTTGGCTCAGTGGATAGAGCGTCGACCTGCGGACTGAAGGGTCCCAGGATTGATTCCGGTCAAGGGCATGTACCTTGGTTGTGGGCACATCCCCAGTGGGGAGTGTGCAGGAGGCAGCTGATCGATGTTTCTCTCTCATCAATGCTTCTAACTCTCTATCCCTCTCCCTTCCTCTCTGTAAAAAGTCAATAATATATATATTGATTATA
>NW_005369942.1:6801063-6802339 GCF_000412655.1 Myotis brandtii
ATGTACTAAAAAAAAAAAGTGGAGCTGAAGCCCAGGCCTAATGAGGTGACCTCGACATGTCTTTGTAGAATGCAGATAATACCTAAGAATGCGTTTAATAAAACCGTGCTCTTAAAAGTTATCTTTTTAAAGAGCCTTATGAAACAATCTTCCTGCACTCAGGAATAACATCTTTTTTTTGCCTCAGAATGCTCACCAGTCAACAATATGTTGGAAAAAGGTCTTGTTCCTCATCATAGAAATAGCCTCCCAGCTACTAAATCCTTCTGCAGCTTTACCTAAGTTACAGCATGGACTTGCTTGAAGTATCACAGTAACCCCAGTCACACTGTAGGATGTTACCCTCTTTTCACAGAAGGGGAAATTGAGGCTTATAATGGCTAGGCGATCTGGCCAAGGTCATGCGACCAGTCTCTCTGACCCTAAAGTCTTAAGTTGCTTCAACGACTAGTTGTTTTCAGATCTAAAATTGTGTTCCGGAAAGAACTCCATTGAGGTAGGGAAGACAAAAATCAAACCGTGATCATCTTTCAGTGTCTCCACCTCAGAGCTGGGCAGAGAACAGCCCCTGAGCGGGGCTGAGGGGGGGGGCGGGGGGCGCCAGCGCCTACCTCTTGTCCTGTTCCCTACAGTTTGCATTCATCATCTAAACCAGGACACACTTGCTACACGCCGATTCAGAACTAAGTCATGTACATCTTTAAACATTTAGCAACAGCAGATTTCAAAAGACACTTAAGATGTATTGCAAAATGTACAGCATTTATTCACATACAGACAAAAAGGCACAAATTCTACTAAATAGTTCAACAAAAAAATACAGCTGTCCTCAACTAGTTTTATAAATACTTTCAAAAAGGGGGTAGAAATAAATACAGGATTGGGCCATGTCATATAAAATAGTCATCTCTACATATACTTTGTTTAATTTCTGATTTGTAACTCTTCATGCACCTTTTTTTTTTCAATTTTAGCTGAATGGACACCAAGCTAGGCACATAGTGAAAAATCCTCTGTACAAGGTTACAAATGTAATGACAAGTTTGTCCATTTGAAAATAATTAAGATTTGTACACAACACATATAACCCTTCATCGAGATTTTGTGTTTATAACCTAACAAATGACATTCCAGGCAACTTTACAAAAGTTTAACTAGCCTACATTTTGACATAATACATTGATCATAATCAAAGATACTTCTTGGTCAGGGTGCACAAGGAAAGATAAAGCTTAAAAAAAAAAAAAGAAAGAAAAGAGCAAATGGTAGGTCCCAC
>NW_005369942.1:6802453-6825696 GCF_000412655.1 Myotis brandtii
TGCTGCTGATGGTTGCCTCCCAGACATCCCAGCAGGACAGAAAACTGACCTACAAAGCTATCATTACACCGGAGAAACCGTGCTCTAGCCATTTGCATTACAAAGCAGAAATAAAAAGTGGGCTTTTTATATTTTGTGTGTCTTGTTTTCCTTGGGCTATTTTTTTGTCTTATGTTGTTTTTGTTGTTTTTTTGGTTCAGCATAACTTGAAACGTTTGAAAGCTTTTCAACCTAAATGTGGGGGGAAAACAGGTAAGGCATTATTTTTGCACAAAACTAGCATTCCTAATAGTGCAAATGAATCTGGTACCTCTTAAAACGGTGAGAGGTCATACGCTCACTAGAATTTAGGTTTTCTTTCTATGGCTTGACAAATCCATATCCTCTAACTCTCACCAGAGCTGTCACTGTGGTCCAAAGGTTAGAGTCCACCTTCTGTGCTCAGCAAAAGGTTCTGCTCCTATGCAAAAAATCTGACTTTTAAATTAGGCTATGAGTGAAAGTACAACTTGGATTTGTAAGAAACTTTTCTCTGCAGCAACAGCTTATCTGGACAACAGTCTTTCAAAACGAGCCCCGTAGCTCAAAAATAGTCAATCTAAACCTGCGTCATCCTTTCCCCTCCCCTGAATTAGCTACTACAATATATCCAAAAAGTTTAAGACTTGGTCTGAAAATGTCATACATACAATGGGGATGCATCCGATCTACTATTTGATCATCTGACAAAACTTGCATAGCAAGATGGAATTCAATAGCCTTGTTTGTTGTTGACAATCCTCTGGAAGACTTGAAAGTTAACCGCAGGACTCAAACCATTATTCATCGAGTATCAGAATGTCCCTGCCACATGGAAGCAGACGTATAAATGAATCAGGAATCTGAATACTGATACCAGCAAACTAAGGGGCAATTTAGGGGAAGCTGGGCTTGTTCCAAGTGCCCATAATTCTAAGTCTCATTGCTATTGAAACCTTCCTTCTCTTAAGTTTGATGCACAACTACATTGAATTCCAAAGAAAATGAACAGGACCTTAACACTATTGTCTTAACACATATGCACTGCAGCCAGTGCAGAAACAGAACAGTGTACTCAAATTAATGCTAAATTTATTATTGCTGATAACTTACGAGTTATTGCCATTTGCAATTAGAAAGTCCCAGTTACCAATCAGAGCCTAGAACTGACTCCAGAAAACCTACTACACTTAAAACTCTTTCCTGTAGAAATTGGTCAATGGTAAGAGGTTATCACAACTTATTGCCTTTCTATTTTTTCTAAAATATAGCCTATTTCACGTGTGATTTTTTTTGTTTGGGGTTTGGGGTTTTTTTGTTTTTTTTTTTTTTTCTTTTCCTTCTTTCCTTGTTCTTAAGGAATCTGTTCCGGTTGGGGACCCTGGGAAGTGTGAGTCACCCGAGTCTGGAAGTTCATCGCTTGAACGTGAATGACTACTGTATTGTTGGAGGCCAGCTGACCAGGGATTGCCAATGGCTTGGGAACCCCGCCCCCGCTGGCCCACAGGCAGCAGTTAGGGAAGAGGATGTCAAGAGGACTGGTCAATGGGGCCTCAGCTGCCCTCTCTCACAGACAGACTTCCCAGTGACCTCGCTCTGCACCGGTCCTCTCCCCTCCCCCTCCCAGGGCTGCAGGCTGAGGAGTCATATTCCCTTACATTCCAGCTGCCCCCCCTTCAGGGCCCTCCAGGGGTGACCGTCAACACTTCTCTCCTCCCACTGGGACATTACACACAAGTCCCCTCGAGTTCCTCAGGCCGCGGAGCTGCTGCCTACAGACTGCAATGCAACAAGAACAGCCTGGGGCCCACGGTGAACATGGTTTCCAACCCACCACCATCCTGGAAAGTCAGTCAGGGGCTAGTAAACGGTACGTGAGGGTGTCTAGAACCATATCTGGTTCCGTGTATTCGGGGAACCAAGAGTTTGTGCTTTGGGAAGAATAAAAACTCACGAGGCTTCCGTAAGCCTCTCCCTCTTCAGAAACGCACCTCATTCATTCTTAGTGTTTAATTCCGCTTCTGTAGTGCGGTCACAGCCTACTCTTGTGTTTCCTCAACAAGTTGCAAATAACACACACTTCTCACGATGTATAAATGACTGAGAAAAATCCATCCTAAGGGCGAGTAAGTGTGTGTGTGGCTCAGGAGCTGGCGGGGGGGCGGGCGCCGGGCGCATCAGGAGGCCAGGATGCTCCTGCGGATGAAGTCTGTCCTCCGGCCCATGGCGCTGCCCGCGGGGATGCACTTCTTCTCCGAGGCCTCGCTCTCGGAGTCGCTCATCTCCACGTCGGGGGCGTAGCCGTCACTCTCGGTGTCCGACTTCAGTTTGCTCTTCGCCCTCTCCTTGGCGGGCCCGCGGCCCAAGCCCAGGTAGGGGTAGTCCGTGTGCGGGTGGCAGATGGCCCCGGGCGCGGGGGCCTCCGGCGGCGGCCGCTCCCCCTTCTTTGGAATCCGGAAGCCCCCCCAGTTCTTCCCTGGGCTGGCGGGCGTGGTAGGCACTTTGACTGCGGTCTGGTTGTAGCTCCCCCGCATCAGGGAGCCATTGCACCTGGGCAACCCCTCTCTCCTCGTGCCCGGCGCCGACTGCCCCCCGGCAGGGGAGGCGGCGGCCCTCGCGGGGTCCAGATGCCGCGGGGACACGTCCGTGGACCTGAGAGGCTTGTGACTCTGTTTGAAAGGCCTGTCCTTCCCGTCCCCCTTCCCGGGGTCACAATGGAAGCGGTGGTCCCTCCTGCTCCTGGGATCCGGCACCATCGCGCCATTTCTCTGCTGCGCGGACAGGAGGCGGGCGTCGGCCAAGGTCTTGTCCAAGCTCCGCAAGCTCTCGGGGATCCCCGCCGCCTCCCGGTGCAGGGCCTGGGCACCGCGCCCCTGGCTGCCCTGCAGCAGGGCTCGCGGATGCGGCTTCTTCAGGGAGCGACCCAGGGAGGTGCCCATCTGCTTCCGGAAGAAGGCCGAGTGCCACTTCAGGTCCTCGATCCTGGGGGCGTCGGGGCCCACCGAGGGGCTGTTGAACAGAAGCACGCTTTCCAGGGAGGCGGCGGAGCAGGACGAAGGCACACCTGCGGCGGACAAGCAGAGAAAGGGGGGTTACCCTGGGAAGGGAACGCCCGCAGACAACACAGGGGCCCAGGTTGTAAGGCGGCCGGTCCGAGGACAGGTGCACCCGCCTGGGAATCAGCACCCGAGCTGCACACAACTAGCAGGCTGCCTTTTCTCACAGCCAGAGTCACAGCAGTTTTCATGAAACCACCTCTTTTCAAGGAATACATTGGCCTTCAACACAAGAGCTGACCTGATTTTCCCAGGGGAAAGGGCCCAAGGGGAGGCGGTGGTGGCCGGGCGCTTTCTCACCTCCTGTGGGCAAACAGAGCAAGGCTAGGGCCAGGCTGCGGCTCTTAGGGCTCCTCCCCAGACGGGTGTGCGCCCTCACAGCGCTGTGATGAGGAGGAATGTGTGGAACTATGAAATGGGGAAGGGAAGGTGTTTATAAGCATCCCGGACATACAGTAAATGTTTTTTAAATGTTTACGATTAGATGTAAAACCCATTGGTGGAATTAAACTGAAATGTAACCCAATATGAGATAAGTTAAATTGGTCTTTTTCAAACATTTTTCATGGAAATCACAGTGAGAACTGAATTTCACATTACTCAGTAAAAGCCCACTTTTCCTGAAGTCTTACTGTCCATCATCTGATAGGCACTCTGACCTTTTCTGTTTCCCTTGTTTTTAAAGCTAGTGATGAACTACTCAGCTCATCTCACAACCCACTGAGTCCTAACCCTCGGTCTGAGAAGCTGGGTGAGTTCATCAGAAGGGCCACGTTCCCGCCTGGGCCTCAGAGCGGGTTCGGGGTTCTGTCTCCTGTGGGGTGAGAACCAGCAGGAAAGTGGGTTCCACCGGAGTCCCAGGCTGGAGCGCCCGTAGGAACCTATTGCCGAGCAGACACGGACCAAGCATGAAACGGAACAGAGCCAGCGACTCTCAACACAGAACTGCCACCATCCAGGGAGGGTGCATATAACCTGCAAGCTTGGAAGTGCCTGCTTTCTCACGAATCAAAGGTCAGGGTCCGCCTGCACGCCACACTGGTGGTTCTTTCTCACCTCCTGTGGGCAAACAGAGCAAAGGGGGGCGGGCGTTTTCTGACTCGGATTCTCTCTACTTGACCTGGAATCGTGTTTCTCTAGAGTCTCCGACGCATGACCTCTACAGGCAGCCTCTCCACTGGGGACACTCATCCAGCAGAACAGCCCTACCCGTCCTCAGTCACTCACAGCAGAGCCTGAACCATGACCCCTGAATGACACGGGAAAGTCACGGGCGTCCGCGCTGCTTCACTTGAAACCACATGTTGCACAGGGCAGGAGAGGGGCTGGCAGAGGCAGAGCCCAACTGAGAGTCTAACACTGGAAAAGGAGGGACAAAGGCCCTGGGTGTGCCCTGCACCGGCGGTGGCTCCCACAGGGACCACATGCTGCGCTCAGCCCTTCCCACTGGTGTGGTGGGGAGGGCCGACTGGGTTCCCTTTCCTGCAGGAGCAGCAGGACTTGAGTGGAGGGATGCATTACAGCTGTTACACAAACATCCTCACCTGGCTCAGGGTCTCAACCACTTTGCCAAGGAAAAGCCTCAGCCGGGAAACGCAGAGCTGCCGGCAACACCCGTGAAAAATGACTCAGTGAAATCAGATGCACATGCTCTTTACAGCTCATCCTCAGAGGTAATCTCCCTTTAAACACTTTAGCAAAAGTCACAGAAAGCCCCCAGCGCCCCCAGGCACAGCCTGCACTCAGCACTGCCCAGCTCCAACGCGGCTACGGACGGGGACCTGCCTGCTTCCTCAGAGGAAAAATCATGCGAATAGTCAATGAAGAGACAGAAGTTCATTTTAAAGAATCTGAATTGAACTGCTGTTACTTATGACACCCTACTTAGGAAATTTTATTTTGAAAGTTTGATGATATCAGCTTGATACATTCCTCGAGAAAAAAAAATCTAAGATATTATTAATACATTAATGCCATTAAAATTATGTATTACTTCAAGAATGTCACTTAATACTCCATAGGCTTTTTTCTCTTTGTTCCATTGACCAATTTACAGTAAGTCCTCACTTCACGCCGACAGGTTCAGCGACGTCCCGTGAAAGGGCACACGGGAAACCAACTTACCAGAGGCCAATTGATATTGAAACAAGTACACAAGGGTGGAGTTCCCATGGCATCTCCTCAAAGTTCTAATGAAATGACATTGAGCAAAATTACGCGATGTGAGGACCTCTGTACCTCTGGTCACATTTATCTGGTTGGTTTGGGGCAGTGGTCGGCAAACCGCGGCTCTCAAGCCACATGTGGCTCTTTGGCCCTTTGAGTGTGGCTCTTCCACAAAATACCACGTACAGGGAACGTTGTGGAGTGAAAGAAGATGTAGTGTCGAGGATTGAGAAAGGTATGTTGAGATGGTTTGGACATATAGAGAGGATGAACGAAAGGAGATAGACGAAACAAGTACACAAGACGAGGGTTGGAAGGGGTCAACCTCAGCGAACGTACCTCAATCAGATTGAGGACGTTTTTAGCAAAGGCCAGCTTAGGAGTACCCTAATTAAGTTAATAACAATGTACCTACCTATATAGTTTAAGTTTAAAAAATGTGGCTCTCAAAAGAAATTTCAGTTGTTGTACTGTTGATATTTGGCTCTGTTGACTAATGAGTTTGCCGACCACTGGTTTGGGGTAAATCAGAATTCGAATTTCAACACTATATAGGGTGTAACAACACTATGGGCCCTATACGGTATAGGGTGTAAATGTTCCCACGTGTCAGAATAATCTACAGCGAGCCAGCCATGACTCAGCACAATGCAAGTATTTCAAATGTTGCTACTATAACTTTAAAGGGCAGACAGGCACAGAGATGAGACGAGACAAGCTCACCTAAGAGCTACCTGTGCCCTGAGACCGTGATTCTGCCTGACCCACGCTCAGCACATCACCTTTTCTGAAAGCCTTCTACCCTGCTTCCCGGCACTGATGCGCACAGACCGACAGTGCCGAAAGGCAACTTTGGTTCTGGACCCAACCTCTTCCACAGACCAACAGAGTCCCAGGGAGGTTACACACGGGCCCAACTGTGTATTTGACTTCCAAGTAATTGCGGTGGTTTTTCCTTTTCCCCTTTGGTTGGCCCAGAGCAATGTAAAATCGAAGGCACAAAATACATAAATACTTGGTGCTGAATCTCCAAAAGATGCAAATTCCACCTACACCAAAAAAAGTCCACTGGGATGTTCTCTAAATGTAGACATATGCCTTGAGCACGGTCTTAGGATCCACTGAGCATATGCTACAGGCAGGGGCCAGGCTAGGTAACCCACACATCTTCTTAGGTCTCCCCATGATGCCTTACATTGATCAAGTGCTTTGCAATATAGAAGTTACACTTTCATTTGAGCCTTATAACAGTTCCCGGGCAGTAGCTGGAGATACCGTCCTCAAGTTACTTATGAGGAAATGGGGCGGCGGGGAAAACTGGAGACGTGCTTGTTTGGCCCGGACGTAGAGGATAAAAGATGCGACCCATATTTGAGGCCAAATCCTTAGCCCTTTCCCCTGTACCCATGCCTCAGGTGCTTAAAGGTTTCCTTTACGTATGCAAGTCTGTGCTTCTGAGGTTATCCTGTCGGATACAAGGAAATGAAAGGAACTACTCTTGCTTTCCTCAGCAGAGCGTTAGGCGTGCAGCCCCACCTGCCGCCGGAGCTGCGAGGCTGATGCATACCTGAAACTCTTTCTTGCTCCAAGAGCTTAGTGTAAAGATTGAATATCTGTTCCTGGACTTTGCACACAGATCGCTTAATCTTTTCCCTGCGGGTCACCATGTAAGTGAGGTTCCGAACCTAGAATGTAGAGAATAAAGATTCTAAGTAAGCAATGCATTGTAACAGTACTTTGGTGGGTGTTTTGTTGTTGTTTTTTTACCTGAGAGGAAATTGTCCTACTAGGGCCTTGAGTGACATCTGAAATCAAAATGTACTTTAAATACGTTATCCAATCTCTTATCTCGTTGGGGCTGCTAACAAGGATTCCACACATACCCCTCCACGCAGGATGAGATGGTGGGAGGAGCACCTACAGGATCCCACAAAAGTCCCACCGCCTCCACCACACCCAGCCTTGGACTCATCCCAGCAGAGGGCCGCCGGGGCCCAGTTGGGACCAGCTATGTCTCTCCCAAGGACCCGCCCCGGCACCTGCAGGTGAAAGGCTTTAGCGAGGTCAGAAGCCCCTGCGCTGCACTTCACCCAGCACCTTCTGAAGGGGAAGTGAGGGCAACACAGGGTCAAGGGCAATCAGAAGAGAAACCCACCCCCTGCACAAGGCTCACCAGAAGACCCAGTGGTCTCCAACAACCCAAGTGAATGTCTCCGTCAGCTGGGCACTGCACCACCTGCAGCTCACGGGCAGCTGATGCTCACACAGAACATGCCGTCCAGCTCTGTCTGAGTCACACTTGAGACATGGATGCTGCCCTCTTCCTGACTCATTTGTACGGAACTGAAAAGACCCAAGTGCTCCCAGTTCCACTCTGTACCTGACGTTCGACCCCCGGGGATCACGTGCACACGCTCGAAACTAACCAACATAGACTCAGTCCTAAGCCACCTGGGATCAGTCAACACAGAAACAAAACTTAAAGGATTGGTCAATAAACCCCCTGAAATCCTTCAGTCCTAAAACCTATTGGTAAACCTGACCAGACTCCGTGGGCCTGAACGCACAGATCTCAAAACACAGCAGAGCAGATACACGGTCCGGCCTCCTGCAGGAGGACATGGACAAGATGTCCCCAACCCTCCGTGGCAGCGGTGAACAGTGGCTCCTGTTCCCCATCAGCTCCCAACTCTCCTAAAAACTCTTTCCTTATGCTTGGCAATCCCTTCCCCCGCTGCCTGCCTTGAAACATAAGAGGTCAAAGGTCCTTTGCCATTGGCAGTGAGGATGAGGACCAGCCATACACACAGGACTGCACCAGCTTCTGCAGACACCGCCCCTCCGTCTTCAGTCTGTCCTGAGCCCCAAGGATTCCCGTTGGGTTCAAGGTGAGAGGACATGAGACTCTCACCTTGCAGAGTCTCATGCAGGAGCTCGCTGGCTCCTGCATTTACATCCATGTGCAATGTATTTAGCATCTTCCTAACACTTCTTCACTGAAAAAGAATATAAATCTAACATTAAAGACCTGAGAAGAAAGTCTCCTCCCTGTCTCTGAGTAAATATTTTGGTTCTTCATCTCACAGCCTCAGACCCCCAGGCCAGGAAGTAGGTGTCCTTTATTAAAACCCTGACCAACTGGGGACAGAGGTGGCTAAAAGGCTATTCTCGTTCATGAGCATTCTTCCACCCAGGGAAGACTAGAGTGGGAGCTCAAAGAGAAAGAGGCAAGACCTAGGTAGAGGTCACAGATTCAAAACCTTTGGAAAACAAACAGGAGAATCTGGCCTCCGGAAATGGGAATTAATTCTGGCTCTAGTCTAGGGATAGGTTGTTCTTCTCTTCCAGCTGGATGTACAGCAGAGACACATCTCTCCCTTGAAATTATCCACAGAAACAGAGACCCGGGAGCCAGAGGCCAGGACGGTGTGTATTATTCAAATTTAATTTCAGGGGCTTCAGCCACTCCCCAGGGAAGGCCTCCATCTGGCTGCTAATTGGGAAATCCCCACTTCTCTCCCCCACAACCTCTGATGAGAAACATCCAACTCTAACCCCAAAAGGCAAAGGCCCGGGTTCACTGTGAGTTGGAACAAATCGGCCCCTGAAGAGCCCAGGCCTGGCTGTTTAGAAGAGTGAGCACCCTAAACGGTACCCCCTGGTGCACGCATGCACTCCTCACAGGACAAGGGCACCAGCAGCCCCCATGTGTAAAGCTGAAAGGAGGCTCTGCCCTGAAAACAGACCCTGCCTGACCCTTCCTATACACTCCCCACAAATAGGCCAGCAAGGAGGTACCCCAAAACACCAGCTCACGGTGCACCCTCACACCACGTGACACCTGAGTCAGGCTTTCATCAAATGCAGCATTTGCCGGCCCTGGCAGGGTAGCTCAGGTGGTTAGAGCATCACCCCGATTTGCCAAGGTTGCTGGTTCAATCCCGTCAGGGCACATATAAGAATCAACCAATGAATGCATGAAGAAGTGGGACAAATCGATATTTTTCTCTCTCTCTAAAATCAATCTATATATGTATATGTTTCCCTACACAGAATGCTGCCCCCCAATCCCAGAATTCCTGGAGTCAGAAGTGGAGCCCAAAAATTGGCATTTCAGGTTTCCCGGTAATGCTGCTGGCTGGGGACCTCTCTGAGAACCGCTGTCCTCAGGAGTCCAAGAGTGCTTTCAGGGTTTTCTTGAATCCCAAGCACTGCTCGCCACACTAAAGCTCAAGGTGCCTTCTGTTCAGGGACAATGGTAGCTCGTTTCACAGGTGGCCGTGCCACTGGGCACCGAGTGGACAAGCCCCAGGACCGGCCCCTCTGGATGCCCCGTCTGATGTAAAGGCAGCGTGTCTATCCCAGCAGGCACTCAGCTGCCTCTCGCAGCAAACCACATTGAGGGGGAAGAGTCCCACGGGAGGTGAGGCCTGGGGGACTTGCCGTGACCAGCCACCACTCATCAGCAATCACGTCTTCTTAAAGGTGTGGGTTCCCAGCCCCTCCTGGAAGCCATCCCTGTCCTTCCTGGTCCAGAACTGGTACCAGGTGTGCAATGCCTCGGGGTGTGTCTTTGCAGGAAAGAGCAGTTGCCATTATCATTTGTCAGCTGTTTGCATTTCTAATGAAGGCTGCTCATGGGTCAGTTTGGGACTGACCACGGACCCTGATTGTCCCGGGCGGTACCTGATTCTGTGTGCCTGCTATGATGTCCTACTGTGTGAAGTAGGCAGAACAAAGAGACCATATGTTTATGATTTGTTCTGATGAGCCTTTGGCCTGATACACTTCTTGTTTATAATTACAAAAACACGTGGGACTCTCTGGGGCACGGCAAAGGTTTAATCTTCTAAAGCCCCACCATCACAGGCCTCATGGCACATTTTGGAAAACTGTGTATTTTTCATTATAATAAGCCCGTTTTAAACTGACACTAAATACCCTAAAATCTGTTAAGCTCTTTATTAAAGTAAATGTAAGTAATGCCACACACACACACAGAAATCCTGATTTATTCCCTGTTTCTCATACATAATTGGTATCATTCTACTTAAAAAGCAACAGTGATGACTCCAAAAAGATGTTTAGAATTTAATTATAAGTCCATGTTAATCTGAGTAACTTAAGCACAGAAAAGAGTTAGTACACCACAAACATTTTCTACACTTTTATTTTGTGGTGATTGTGAGACAAACACAGTCCAAACATCAGACTTCTCGTCCTCCCTCCTGAGGACTACCTGACTCCGGGCTCGAGCGCCCAGGACAGCGGTCGTCACCTACTGGCTCCTCGCCAGAGTTCCAGCTTATCCCTCTGAATCCCTTTCTCCTCTTAACAAAAACACCACACATCCGTGTGGTCGGAGGCGAGGTCTTCTGCACACTCACCACCAGGGGGCGTGTGGGAGCATGAAAGCCTCAGCCCTCCTCCCCCCTCCTGGCCTCGCCTGACCCCAATCCTACCCTGCTCCCAGGAGGGGCGTCACAGCTGGCCCTGGGTCCTGTGCAGACAAGGTCTCCAGTGAACATGTAAAAACACTTGCACGCCGATGCCACCTCTCCCAGAGCCGTACAGGTCCCTCTGAGAGATCTGCATCTTTTGGTTCAACACTTCCATTCGCCCTATGCTCAGACTCTCATTTCTAATCATCTGAGGCAGCCTCTCCCAGGCAGGTGAGTACTTCCCACTGAGCTCAGGGAGGTGCGTTAACTGTTTCAGGCCAGAAGCCGAGTCCAGCCGAGTCCAGCTGTGCGCTAATGAATTTAATCAGTCGGGAGCTGCCGCAGAAGGTGCTCTAAGACGCATCTCCAATTAGCAAGCCTCAGTCAGAAACTACCTACCGGGAGCAGGAGGCCCTGGGGGGAGACAGCCTCTCCTAATTACACCTGTGCAGGAAGGGAAGTCCACCTGGGACTCTCCAGGTCACGGGTGGAGGCACAAAGCAGCAATAGCTGAAGGAAGCGGCAGTGGCCCCAGGCAGCACACAGCCGCCTCACACAGCAATGCGCAGTGATCCTGTGCGTGCTGAGCAGGACGGGACCCCCACAACCACACATGACACACCACAGACACACGGGACACAGACACACATGCACACGTGATAGAGACACACAGCCTCAGGGATGACGTAGCACCTCACTGCCAGGAGGACCTGTGGCAGACGCGCCTGTGTCAGTGCTCGCACACACGCCAGCACCCACAACCTGCCCTGCCCCTCAGCACAGGACGCCCATGAGCCAGCCAGGAATAGGGGGCAGAGGCAGCGCCCCACTCTCCTCAGAGCCACCCTGACCAGCACCCGGTGTGTCCCAGGCTGAACGAGAGATCTTAGCCCCCTGCCCGCCCCACCATTAGGCAAGTCCGTTCTAACTTGTTTTCTAACCGTTTGCAAACAATTCTGGGCCAATCCCTTGGTCATTTTCCTGGGGCTCAGATCTTTCTAGCTCTAGCCTGGAGGGAAAACACACCCCATTTGATCTTGCAGAAGAACAATAAGGATTAATGGGGAAATATTTAAAAGTAAGTCACAGAGAAGCCCCTGTGCGAGCTTCCCAGCCCAGGGACACTAAACGGACACACCCTCATGCTGCAGTGTGTGCGGGGTCTGAGCGAGCGACCGGCCGCCACGCTGGCTCTGCGCAAGCGTGGCCTCTGAGCAGTCCTCTTCTCTAAGTCACTACAAGGTGTCAGTGTCAATCATTACCCTCTCCAGGTCCTGCCGCAGGTGCGTGAACAGCTGCAGCCTCCTAAACAAGACATCCTGCTCCCGCTTCGCTAGATTGTCCTCTTCGTCTCTCTTTGGGGTGATGAGGGGCTTGTTGAAGTTGACCTTCCTCTTCAGCTTCCAGTACTGGTACAGGAAGTCCACCACTTCCTCGGGCAGCCGCAGGGCCCTGGCGACGTCCAGCAGGTTGACGAAGGTGTAGAAGGCGTCTTCCAGCTGCTGCAGCTTCTGCTTCCGGACACTCACCCGGTGGGCCTCCTCCTGCTTCTGCTCCAGGCTGGCGAAGGGCTCCAGCGGGCTCCGGGGGGAGCACTCGGGCCCCCCGTTCTCCTGAGCGGCCCCCGCCGCGAGGCTCCCCTCGGCTTTCCTGTGGGAGCTGTGCTTCGGGCAGTAGGACTTGAACTTGACCTCATCGTTCTCCGCCAAGATGGTCTTCATCTCCAGGCCCCGGTCGAAAGCGCAGGTCACGTGGAAGGCCGTGCGGCAGTTCTTCACGGAGCACTGGTGAGGACAAGAAGGAAGACGGTCACACAGGACAGTGGCTGACGCCCCTCGGTGCCGGGGACCCCAACACACAGCAGAGCTGCGCCCAGCGTGGCCATGACAAAGCCCCCGGAGTTAGCCCTGGCACACTAACCCAGTGGCATTTTAAATAAGGCTTGAGAGTTCAGGAAACTTCAGATGGAAGGTTTCGTGAACCAACCCTAACTGTCAGATGGGCCCCTGTGGCCCATGGTCTGGGACAGACCGCCTACACGAGGCCGTGTGGCCGGAGCGGGGCTGGCACTGACGCTACACGCAAAAGAACATGTGCTCAACTAGCAGAGTGCACGCGGAAGCACTGATGTGCTTTTTCTTTGGATCTGAGCTCTCTACTGTTTACATAAAAGGCCGGGATGACAGGAACCTCCTTGGGAGGAGTGACAACTAGTCGGAGGTTTTCCGGGAACCTGAATGCTCGCTCTCACCCCGGCCAGCAGAGCCCAGCACCAGCGGGACATTCCCTCCAAGCCTGCCACTCAGGATGAGGCAGGTGAATGCAAACTCCTGAAGAGAAAAAAGAGCAGGAGACAAGGAGAGCCCAGCCCAGGGAGGTCGGGACGAGTCTCCATACCCAGGAGGGACCCTCGCACGATGCTTCCGGGGCAGTGGAAGTGGCACTAGGCCACATGCGCCCTGCCTGGCGGAGCTGGCTGCTCCCAGCGGCCCCTGGGACTGGCTGTGGTGGCAGAGAACCACGAGGTGCCCGACCCCCCGGGTCAGGAGGCCACCTGGAGGCCAGGCGTCGTGGCTGTGTCTCCCTCCCTGACGAGTCTCCTGCTGGCCCCAGCATCGGGGCTACAATCTGCAGCTTAGAGGGCTGGCGGCCTGGCAGGAGAGCAAATGAGGTCTCCCATCTGACCTCACTGGGTGAACCCCTGGAAGAGGCTGCTAGCGGTGACTGAAACCAGTCCCTTAAAAGCAACTGTGTCGTGTGAAGCCAAGTGACTAATCTGCAGCTTAGAGGGCTGGCGGCCTGGCAGGAGGAGAGCAAATGAGGTCTCCCATCTGACCTCACTGGGTGAACCCCTGGAAGAGGCTGCTAGCGGTGACTGAAACCAGTCCCTTAAAAGCAACTGTGTCGTGTGAAGCCAAGTGACCTGGGCTGGCCAGGGCTGAGGGAGTGCCCTGGGCCAGCTGAAAAGCTTAATGACACTCATTCAGCAGCCGAAATCCATGACCACGGAGGGCAGAGGATGGAGCTGGGGCTTTGCTCCCATCATTGCAGTATATAACAGGTCGTGACTCACTGACACTCAGGACTTCTCCCGTTATTATACAGTCTCTTACCCACAAGTACGGAAAATCCAGCTCCCTTCACCATTCCCTCCTCACCAACACTTACACCAAAGAAGAGAAATCTATAATTTTACCTATAAATAACCTCAATTCCCAGGAATGTGTGAAATCGGCAGGACACACACACACACACACACACACAACACACACACACACACACACACACACCTGGCTGCCACCATCAGAGCATGGAGGAGGGCTCCTCCCGTTAGCGCAAAGCCCAGGGGGTGGGAATAGGCTCGGATGCCGGAGACACGGTCTGGGTTTGGCTCGCACTACACTTAACCCAGGCGCTCGGCCGCCAGGAGGAAGGCGCTGCAGCGGAATATTTACACAGGACTTTGTAAAGGTGCCAAACAGCCTTCCTTTGGGTTTTCCGATTCAGGTTGACTCAGCAAACAGATGTTACAGAACCATAAACCACAGCCTCCACAGCTGCAGACATTCCAGGGAGGAATTCTTTAATAACATCAGCCCATTCTGTGCAGATATGAAAAATCACCAGCCTTCCTTGGCCTCTTCTCTTTCAAATGAATGTTCTGGGAAAAGAGGTCAACGGCCACAAAAATCGTCTGACTATCTTTCTTCAAAAGAGAAACAGAGACCCTGTTCGCCCACCTCCTGTGAGGACCAGGACGGGTGCTGGGGAAGGCAGAGACTCGGCCTCCCGGGGACGCACGGCAGGTAACTGGGAAGGAAAGGATATCCACCTTCCTGGGTTTGCAACGCTTGTTCCCGCAAGTGTTCACACACACACGCACACATACACGCACACGCACACCTCTAATGCGTTCTTTTTAATTCAAGGCTCTTGCCATGTGCTCGTTTTAAGCAGACTCTATTCGAATACAAAACTCTGCACTGCTTTCAAGGTCCGCAACCCGATCCCACCAGCTGTCTCAGGCCTCACCCTCTGAACATTTCTGTTCCACTCTGGATTCTCGAACACCAGTATATAATGAGAAACTTTTAAAACCACCAGTCAGTGGGTACCTTAACGAAAGAAATATTTATCGGCCATATACAAATTGGTTTTGCCAAATGAGGTCATTTTCTTAAAACTCATGTCTGGCAGCTGGACCGAGCTCCTGGAGTATGCGCCTGCTCAGAGTGTGACGGGGACCGAGAGGGAGGCCGAGGAGGAGCCGTGGCCCTGAGCTGGCACCTGGCCTTCCGGGCCACCATCAGCGACATGCGCCGTTTGCAGACGTGGGGACAGCACTGCAGGCCTCGAGTCATGACTATCTGGAGATGCCAATAACGTGAGGCCCAGAAATTAACTTCAAGTAGTTTTAGACAACATGAAAAAGGATAGCATGCCTGTATATTCTCTCCTTAACTCTATCTACCTGAAGATTTTCTACACTTGTCCGTGGGCAGACAAAGAAGAAGCAGGCAAGGTTTACATAACAGCTACAGTGCGCACACGCGGTGCACGGAGAACCAGACAACCAGGCTGTGTTCGGTGCAGCACCTCGTGGTGTCCCTCAGCCAGCTGTGCCGGGCTGCTGCCACGCTCCACCTGAGACATGACACCCGCACACCTGGGAAACCAGCAGTGTCAGGGCAGCCGGAGGTGGGTCACCTGCTCAGCCCGCAAACAGGTAAGAGGGTGGCCCACCCTCCAGTGTCAAGGCTGGCTCTTCCCCGGAGGCATCTGCCAGGCTGGGAGCAGGGAGGGTGCCACCGGACAAACTGACCGTCCTCGCAGCTCAGACGGAGCCCGAGTGGCGTGGGCAGACAAAGAAGAAGCAGGCAAGGTTTACATAACAGCTACAGTGCGCACACGCGGTGCACGGAGAACCAGACAGCCAGGCTGTGTTCGGTGCAGCACCTCGTGGTGTCCCTCAGCCAGCTGTGCCGGGCTGCTGCCACGCTCCACCTGAGACATGACACCCGCACACCTGGGAAACCAGCAGTGTCAGGGCAGCCGGAGGTGGGTCACCTGCTCAGCCCGCAAACAGGTAAGAGGGTGGCCCACCCTCCGGTGTCAAGGCTGGCTCTTCCCCGGAGGCGTCTGCCAGGCTGGGAGCAGGGAGGGTGCCACTGGACTAACTGACCGTCCTCGCAGCTCAGACGGAGCCCGAGTGGCCCTGTGAAGGCCAAACTGGCATTCTGCTTACACAGAACACAATCTACCCACAACACAGGATCAGACCACGCTGGAGCCAGTCCTAGCCTCCCCATAAGAGCGTGAGACCCCCATCCTGCTTCCTGAATTCACCTTCAATCTCCAGAGTTCACAGACACACACCCCAGCCCCGACCCAATCCTGCTCCCTGCGACACAGGGAAGAAAATGAAGCCGCTGGGACTAGGCCATACCTGTATGGAGGCCCCAAACTTCTCGTTGCAGAGGCTGCACACCAGCGCCCACCGACTGCTGGGGATGTGAGACACCTTCGTGATGGGCTCCATCTTCTCGGGGCTGCCAATGCTCACCTAGGGCCCAAGAACAGCGAGAGTGCGCCCGAGGCCGTGAGACCGACCCAGGCTGAACACGGGTGGCAGAAACTGGAAGATGTGCTACCTCCCGTGCCCTCCCACCAGACAGGGGCAAGGGGCACTCGGCCTCCTAGGAGGGGCACACCCCTAACTTTAACGCATCAGCACAGCTCAGGGGACAGTTCGGGGACAGGAGAGCCCAGAGCCCAGGGTCCATTCCCTCCACCCTGAGCGTCTGGGAGTCATGTGACGCAGACGTGCCAGGTCCCAGAACACTCAGATAACCGAGCGTGCACTTCTCACCTGAGCCTGAGGCGCCACCACCGCTCTGGCCCACCTACAGCGGTCAGGGCTGAAGGTGGAGCATGTCTACACAGACTGACTTTAGTGTCTGTCTCGCTAAAGAAAACCATCCTCTTCAAACCGGAAAGATTACTACACAGTGGAAAACTACCAAGACACACAGCTCTCCTTGGCACGGGGCCTGGGTCACTGAACCGGGTCCCTGTTAATAGCAAACCACGAGGCCCGGCGCTACCGGGACCCGAGGCATGAAGCCGCAACCCCAACCGTCCCCAGATAATTTTCCTCAGGAGGGAAATGCACCAAGAATCATACACCAAAAACGCTGAAATTTGAATCGAAAATGATATTCTCCACAGTGAACCATGCAAATTAAATTAGTCAAGGTCTGGGACTGGAAATAAATTACACCAGACCTGAAATTAAAAAGGTTGAGGCTAAGGGAGAATTCCAATAAAAATCACAGAAATGTGACCTAGAGCAGTGGCTCCTAACCATGGTGGCGTCCCGTGGACCGTCGCCAGGCGCAGTCCTGGGGGAAGGGCTCGGCGCCCAGGCCACAGCCGAGAAGCTACAGGTCTGCTCCTGGGGCCCGTGTCCCGGTGGGAGGTTAGCTGTGATGGACAACTGAATCGAAGCCTGAACACCATCCTACACACTGCTGCCTGGTTAATATTTCCACAAGTTTGCACCCCCCGGCTGGAGAGAGGTGCGATGGAGATTCAGCTGAAGGGGGGGAAACGGGCAGCACTTAAAAGGTGTCCTTTTCCTCATCAGCTACAACGTGGCCCATTTGTGACCGGCTCCCTCCTCCGCCCCAGCTAAAAGCCAGAACCTCCTGTAAGACCACACGTACCTCGGGGATCCACAGAGCACAGCTGACGTGGACCCACTTGGTCCCGCTGCGGGTGGGCTTCATGGCTCCGCCTTTCTTGGGGCACAGCAAGCACTTGGGCTGCACCCCCAGGGCACACGTCCGGCACAGCCAGCTGCCCTCGGGGACCTTGAGGATTCCATAGCAGGCCTGTAAGGCACAGCGCCCCGAGGAAAAGAGAAAAGAGAGAAAGTAAAGGATTCATTTTTCCCGTTATATCTATTACTTTTAAAACACCCAGAAGGGCCCTAACCGGTTTGGCTCAGTGGATAGAGCGTCAGCCTGCGGACTCAAGGGTCCCAGGTTCGATTCCGGTCAAGGGCATGTACCTTGGTTGCGGGCACATCCCCAGTGGGGAGTGTGCAGGAGGCAGCTGATCGATGTTTCTCTCTCATCGATGTTTCTAACTCTCTATCCCTCTCCCTTCCTCTCTATAAAAAATCAATAAAATAAAAAAAATTAAAATAAAACACCCAGAAGGATTTTAGCAGGACAAGCGGCAAAACAGAAGCACTCTTGTGCCCACCTCACAGGGACCCTCTCCCTTGAGGTAAAAGGCAGCGGGAGGTGCGTGACGTCTGTGGGTACAATATGACTTGCTCACCACCAGGTGACTGTGAACACTCCCCGAGGACAGAAAAGGTTTGCAAAGAGTCTGCTCTGCTGTGTGGCTAGGGACACCACGGGCCACCCAACTCTCAACACTGAGCCGAGGGTCCTCAAGGCAGGGCTCGGGGTTAAAGAGGGGAAGCTGTCCCCCGCTTCCTGGTGTGGGTGGGATTCAAAGGGAGAAAACAACACAGGGCAACGGAGAGCCTCCACAGCTAAGAAACGCGATGGCAACCACACACCAGCTAAGGAGCATCCTCGTTCCCCAGGCTCCAACGCTGCCAACCGGATCCCAACACTCTCCCCAGTGAACCCCCAGGCCCAGAAAGGGGCGACTTTCTAGACCGAGAGGATTTGGTCCTTTTAATTGATACTTAGAGCAAAACCTGTTCTGCACAAGAAGGCCAAACTGCAGAAATCAAGCTTTTACAAGCAAAGTCGCTAAGATGGCTCAAAGCACGAAAAGGCAACGTGTTCAGTAAGTGAGGAAACGAAACCATGATGGTAGCAGGTTCAGAGCCTTCTAAACACCAACTGCGAGCCGCTGTCCTCAGATGAACTGCGAGTCAGGAAGTCGGGAGACAGGCACGGGCTCCAGCCCTCCAGACAGGAAAGCAGCCCAGTGCCGTCTGAGAGCGCAGGACGCAGAAAGGAAACCGCAGGGATGAGAGCGGGCGGAGTGAGCAGCCAGGCAGAGCTCAGGGCGCAATGTCAGCGCCGTGAATGAGCCACTGTCAACACAGACGGACGGGAAACAACTTTAAATAGAGCTAAATGACTCTAGTACAGTTTCAAACACCCCAAGGTTTCTGTCAGGCATCCTAGAGACAGTCACAATTGAAAAGATCATTTTTTTTTTTACTAGAAAAGCAAGTCTAAACAAAATTAAAAGATTAAATAAAATATGCCTCTAAGTCAAGCCCTGAAGAACGTCTCAAAAGAAAAATGAACCACAAGGAAATGCTAAGGAAAGACACAATGTGGTTATGGCAGGAGGAACAAGACCAGGCAGAGGGGTCGCTGGGGGCCCAGACACCCCAACTTCCAGCTCCAATGGCCACTAACCCACAGGGGCCCTGAGCAGCCCCCTGACATCAGTTACTTATCTATGAAACAGGGGGTTTGAGAGCTTCCACGCAGAACCCTTTTTTTCAAACAAACTGTTTCTCAGGGGCAAAATAAGCAAAATAGGAGAAAAAAAAAACTCTGAAAAGTCATCCAAGTTAACAGCACCAGCAACAAAAAACTGTGGTAGTCACGGTGTCACAATCTGTCACAGCGAAACCCTGCAGGGATTCTCCATCATCCCAAGGAAGCGTCCTCGACAACGGGAAACCCAGGCTGCGAGGAGGGCTCCAGTGACTGCAGCGAGAGGCTGTGTGTCGCTCTCTCAGGACGAGCGCGGCGGGACCACGGCAGCGAGGTCTCCAGGCAGAGCGGAGGCCAAGAGGCAGGCACATCGTACAGAAAACGATAATCCAACAAAGTCCCAGAGCAAACCTGACTCTTCTCCCACGAAGGTCGCCGAGCAACCTCCACACACGTCTAAGTGAGTTGATGTCGGCATAAACAGGTGAATTCACAGAAAGGACCTCAGGGTCGTCTTTTAAATCCTAACAGTGACTGTGAACGTGAGTCCCCACAGAAATCCGAGTCGCTTCATTATTGCGTGAAAAATAAACGAGAGGTGAGAAAGACGGAGACTGTCCCAGTGTCCACCCTTAATGACGCCTGCGGATTGCTTTTCACAGAAGGCGGCGAGCCACCATCAAGCCCTATTGGGGTCAATCAGGGAGGACAGGAAATCCATTTCCAGAAAAGGGAACTGCTTCCTCTTCTTAACAGCTCAGTGTACACACTAACACATTTGCAAGTGTCATGGGTTAAACTGTACCCCAGAAGGAGATGTCACAGTCCTGACCCAGTACCTCAGAATGCAGCCTTATGTGGAAATAGGGTCCCTGCAGATGTGGTCAGTTAGGATGAGGTCGCCCTGGGGGAGGGTGGGCCTCGAATTCCATGGGACAGGGAACCCTATAAGAAGATGTCAGGTGTGAAGACACCCACAGGAGGGCACCATATGGCGAAGGCAGACACAGCTGTGCAACTGCAAGTCCAGGAGTACCAACGACGGCCAGCAAACCACACGACACTGGGAGAGGGGGAGAGGCGGGGAAGGATCCTGGGATGATGGGCCCTGCCGGCACCTGGCCCTGCCCGCACCTGGCCCTGCCCGCACCCGGCCCTGCCCGCACCTTGCTTTCACACTTCTAGTCTCCAGAACAGCAAGACAGGTTCTGTTTTTAAGCCACGCAGTTTGTGGCACTTCGTTATGGCAGTCAGAGGAAACCGATCCAGCTAACTAACCACCTTTTCAAGGTTTCTCAGTGTTCTTAATACCTGAACTCAGGTGCTGGCGGCGGGCAGAGGGGCGCATATATTCTTTTTAAGTAAACCTGACTTCCATGGGCAGGACTGAGAACATGTAAAGGAGAGAGAGTCTCACAAAGGAGTCTATGCTTCTGGTTGTAAAAGTATCGAGAAATACTTCAAACACTGAGAACCGCTTAGGACAGTGAGATGTCGGGACCCATTTCTTCACTCCCTCGGGGCAGCAGGAGAACAGCCCCGTCTGGAGGGAGGCCCGGTCTCTCTGGGTGCCCTGGTGGCAGACGGGCTCAGGCCCGGTGCTTCCGTCTGGGCCTCGCTGCCCACATACCTGGTGTACGCAGATGTTGCATTTGTCACAGAACACCATCTCGTTGCCGTCCTCACCGTCGGGCGACTGGCAGACGTCACACACGACGTCCTCGTCGTACTCGATGCCCAGGCCCTCTTCCGTCTCGATGGCGTGGTTCATGTTGTCGGAGCAGCGCTGCTCAAACTCCTCCAGGACCCTCTCCATGGTGCCCTCGTCCAGCTCCGGCATGCCTGGGGGCGCAGAGCTCGCATCAGTAACCCCCGGCCTCAGGCATCGCCAGGCATCCGTGTGTTTACATGTGTGAGTAATTTGCAGTGAATAAGTGATATTATAAGTAAATCCATCCTGAGCGTCCCACACATTTTCCGTTGCATGCCCTCAGACCCTTCCACGGGAGACGCTGTGTTTTAAGTACAAAACAGAAGATAAACCCCAAAAGGGACCGAGGATGTTAACTGCACTGTCGTTCAATTGCCCTTTCATTACAGCGTTATACATAAATGGTCATGGGAGTGACCTGACCCCGGGCTGTGGCTTGGGTGTTTGTTTGAAAGCTTTCCTCACTTACTACTTGTGACGGTGCCCTGACAAGATTCCCCCGTGAGCACTGGATGCTTTTACCCGGTTCATCCCTCTTCACCCTCTGAACTGACTACATTGAGAGGCACAGTTAATCAGACACATGAGAGGCCAAAACACAAGGACTGTCGGAAGCCTAGGAGACAGCTCATTGTGAATCAAATAAGCTGCATTCTGAGGCAAGAAGGATCAAAAATCCATCTCCAGTGGATCTCGTGGTTATAGCCAGCGGTGGGATGAGACTTCTATTTTCTTCCACGTGTGGATATGGTCCAAACTCCCTACAATGAAGATACTCACGCAGACAGAAAAAAAGAGACTGCAAATACTCTCCAGACAGAACACCGAAGTGGCAAGAAACAACAGAAATGTCATTAGAGCCAACAATGACTTCTGTGCGCTATCGCAAGTTTAAAACCATCAAATTAACACTCCTTGGGTTTTTAAAAAAATCTGAGAACTGCCACAATAGAGCTGACAGTGTGATAAGCCCTAAACACTTATTCAAAAAAGCAGCACCAGCCATCGCAAACCCTGGTTAACTCTGAGACAGCCTCTGCGTGGCCAGGTGCTCCTAGTCTGTAGTTCTAAAAACACCACTGGTCTTGAAAACAAATCCTATGCCCTGTAATTAATTCTTACCATTAAAAAGACCAATAAAAGCATGTGTCCAGTTTATGTTACACAGCTGCCTACGTACCGGGCACTTCCTTCCGACTGAGGAGTCAGCCCAGGACTCGTCACTAAACCACCTCAAAGGCACCAGTGGCTCTGGCTGTACCCTGTGCCTAACACAGGCCACTGGTCAGTCAAGCGCACCTGGTCTCTACAAAACTGCTATAAAGCAGGCCGTAGGTGGATGAAGCTGAAGCAGCATTCACCTCCAAGAGAGCTCTGAGAAGACTGTGAAGTCTAGTCAGTGCACTGAGCTCAGTCTAGACTTCACAGTCTTGCTCATCAGGTCACCTCGAGAGACCCTCAGCAATCAGAAGTGCGGAGGGAAACCCGCATGCCACCCGGTCTCCACCCTGGAGATGCAGTGAGTGTGGCACAGAAACGCCGCCCTCCTCGCGCAGAAAACGAGCAAACTCAGGGAAAAGAGACGGCTGAGCAGGGCTGGGCACCAGGGAGGGGCAGGGCTCCTGGAAGGGCGGGGCTCCGGAGAGGACAGATAGCTGGGGAAAGAGGAGGCAGGAACTCCAGCTTAGGAGCAGGACCTGGTGAGGAGGCATCGCTGTGGGGTCGGGAAGGGAGCCGGGCTGGAGTGGACTCAGCGGCGGGGGCAGCGATCTGAACTGCACCACTGGGAAAGGAATGCCGGCCCTCTGTGGTCCAGGGACAGTCACTTAGTGTCTCTGGCTTCCGTGCTCGTGAGGTACTTAAGATCAGGGCAGGGCAGGAACCCTGCCTCCACGGCCAGTGGGAAGGCCCCTCACTGGCCCGGTCCCTGAGTCCATCTCAACGGACAGCGCTTGTTACAAACAATAGCACGGGCCTCACCCATCTCCTTGAACTCCTCGTTGGTCAGCTCCAGCCATGCGGCGTCCATGTCATTGAGGTCATATCGACACACGCCATCGGCCAGCGCACGGATGTCCACGTAGCCCAGCTCCGGGGGCTCGGAGCCTGAAGAGACGATGTATTTCTTGGGCCTGATGAACATGAGTGACTTCTCTTCCGACACGACCCTAGTTAACAGCAAACACGAGGCAGCCGGGTCATCCTTTCTGCCACAGACCAGCCAGGCTGTGCAAAGGCCCCAGGGGAGTCTCCACCGCCACCCAAAACCCAGGTCATCGCCAGACTAACATGCTTAAAGTCCTGCCGTCACTGCTAATAACACTAAGGAGTCCTTAACACACCCAAAGGGAAAGACATCCAAGTGCAAACCCTGCAGAAGTCTTCAAAACCAGCTCCTTCCACTCGGCTT
>NW_005369942.1:6825863-6846085 GCF_000412655.1 Myotis brandtii
GCAGGTGCTGTGGCCGCTTAGGTGCTCAGCATTGCCCATTCGAGCCCTTTCCTCCAACCAGAACCACCCAGCCTGCTGGACGCCAAGCACTGGGTTCCCGAGAACATCGAGGAGCAAGAGCAGCCACAGCTGATGCTGGGGAACCACGGGGAGAAACGCCCTCTGTCTGACCTTAAAAATAAACCAGACCTCAGCCATTACTCAGCGGTCCAGGAACCAGAGTGAGCCCAGCCGGGGCCTCTCCCAACATCCCAGGGCATGGACCCGCGCTCCCTCTCCTCCTTACCCTACCCTCTGCCCCCACCTAGCACCTGAAGCAGCCTCATCCACCATGCCCCCCTCGAAGGCTGTGATGGCACGTGACACTATGAGACCACCCCGACAGGGAGTCCACACAGCCCTCCACATCTCTGTTTAGCAGTTTGTGTGAACATCAAGTTGTCCAAAACTTTGAAGGTGTCCAAGTTTCATCATCACCTTTATCATTACAAAAGTGATTTTATCTACAGGACACTGAGATGGGCTAAGTGGACAGTTATTTCTCCTCCTCAACCAAGAGCAGGCTTTTGTTCAGCTGAAAATGTCCATAGGCTGTGTTATGGGCTCCCAAATGTAATGAACAAATTGGTGAAAAATTCCCAGCTTGGGATTGCCGGGCTGGTGTCGTGCCCCAGGCGTGCACTCTAAGGCAAACACATTGCTCATCCCGAGAGCCCAGTGATGGGCCCACCCACAGGCCAGGAGTCCGGCCTATGGAGGCCGCCCCACCCATCATCTAATCCCTTTCCTCCAACCAGAACCACCCAGCATCTAAACCTGCAGATCTAGGGGGACATTTGTCGCAGAGATCCCGAAGAGCAATGACCAAACTCGATCATCTCCAGTGCCTGGAGAGACACAGAGTGGGCGAGGGTTAGGGTTAGGGTTAGGGTTAGGCAAGCTCCGTCCACACTCGGGGATGGTGAGGATGCAACAGCAGAGAAGCCCGGCGCCAGCTGAGCACAGGGCACTCCCTCCTCTCTCCCCGCCAGCAGCCCAGGGTTGGGGGGAGCTGGATGGGTGGACAAGAGCAAACGGCTGCAGCTTCTAGCTAAGCTGAGTCACTGAGGACCCGACCCTCAGGGGGGAAAGTGGTTTGTAAGTCAATCGAGACAAAGCCCCACAAGAAGAACTGGGCAAAGTCAATCCATAGGAGAGCTCACCTAATCCATTCATCTCCCCAAACTCCCCTCCACATACCTAACCTGGCTACCCCACCTGTCCTCCTCCAAAGGGGGAGTGGCCACCATGGGACCAGGAGGCCACCTTTCCCCGGGCCCAGCAGAGCTGCTTTGCAGCATGAATGTGACCAAGGGTGGGGATGCAAGTGCAGGCAGAGGGACAGCAGGGGGTGCAAACATCCAAATCCCCCAGCCAGTCCTCCAAGTCACTGTCCTGTGGACCTGACGTGTTCCTACGCCCACGGGGACCTCAGTGCTGAGGACACACTGCCCTTCTTGGCACCTGGCTGAGGGGCACACAGGCCCCACGGGGGAGGCAAAGCTGTTCTCCTCGGGGCATGTCTACCTGGCCACAGGCTGAGGGATGGTCCCAGGGCTGACTGGCACCTGCACCCCCTTCTCCCACTCCTGTCTCCAGGGATCTGCCAACACGTAGTACTCATCAGGGTTCAGCTGGTAGGAGTCATGTAGCTTCATGGCGGTGATCAGGTCTGTCCTAAACACCTGGAGAGGGAGAGACAGGGTCACGGACATTTGATATTTGCTTTCTTATTCAGAGCACTGGCAGCTGCAGGGTAACCATGGAGCTGCCGTGTAACAAGGTCACTGGATCAACAGAGAACCAGTCTGGCCTGTGACAGGAAGCCCTGAGCCTGCCACACCCTGGCTTCAGGCTCGGTGGCTCCACGTCCACACAGCAGCTGCAATAGCATCAGCAAAGCAGCCTCCCAGAACTCTCAGTTCACAGAGCGCTGCTGAAACCGTGGGCGGGACCCCTGCAGGGAGGCCTGCTCTTGATGGTATTTAAGAAACAAAGCTCCACTGGCCTTGTAGCAACTTCAAACCCAAACCCGGAACCCGGAACCACCAGGACCTCCCCTTCTGCACTCCACCTCGCCAGCCCCACCTCAGGCCCCAGGGAATATAGCGAGGTGTCTGGGAGGTCAGGTCCCAGCTGGCTCTTGCCAGGCAAAGAGGCTGGGACAGAAGCAGTGACAGGCCTGGGAGTCTGGTCCGAGAACGGGCCTTACAGCACGTGCCCACTTGCACACCTTTCCCGGCACAACTGCTACAAGGGAGGCGCTGTTTGTGCAGCATGGGAAGGAGGCAGGAGAAGGAGAGAGGGAAAGAAGACAAGCAAGGTACTGCCCTCTCCGCTCCCTGCCAGAAACAGACGCACAAGTCTCAAAAGGACTCTCAGCCAAGACAGCTCCTCCAGCTTGTGTCAGGGCCCCGAGGGGACGCACAAAGGCGTCCTGCAGGCCTGCTGCCCTGGCGGGGCCGGAGCCGGCACCGTCTCCTCGTCCACGCCTGTCTCTGGGCGACAGCGCTGACCCTGGCACCAGAGCCGCACTTGGCAGGGAGCGAGCCTGCATCTGAAGGCCACGCTCTCTGTTTACACAAGTCACAATGCTGAGCTCGCTCCCCCTGAGAAGGACAGGGGGTTCTTTCTTGTGCTGCGGAGCACAGCTCACATTCTCTCCCGGCTAATAGGGCCATGTTTGTTTTTCCTGGTGGCTTTTCAAGCTGGTGATGACTTTAATACACTTCTCCAGAGCAGTGTCTGAGCTCTCCCCAGCACGCCACTCCCTGCTCCCAGCGCCCAGGAACAGAGAGAACCTCGCAGTCCCCACAAAAGCACAGGAAGATCGGCACTGATCCGAAAGCAGGTACCCGGCCAGGCCAGGGCCTCCCCGCCCCAAAGAAAAAGTCCTTTAAAACAAAAGTCTAGGTCCACAGCTTCAGGAAGAAAATCAGACTAAAAACACATTCCAACTGTCTTGCAAGTGAAAAAAATCAGGCGTTTTCCAAAGAAGGAGAATCAAACTGCAGTAACGAGAAATGGCAGCCACCACTCCCTTACTCAGACTCGGGCGGGGGTGCTCAAGAACCAAAACAGGTGCCCCCAAATGGACATCCGGGTCCCTGGCAGAATTCAACGCTAGTGCTTTAGTATAAAGGTGTTTGAAGTCAGAGAAATCTTAGAAAAAATCTGGAAAGAAAACATGGGTCAGGGACAAGGCGGAGTCCAGGTGTGGGGGGTAGGGGGGGAAGGGGAAGGTAATGAGGAGGCAGGGATGGAGGCACTGATGTCCCCCAGCCCCCGCATTCCTGCCCTGAAAGCACAGGAGTACATAAGAAAGACAGCAGGGTGTGAACGCAGCACGGGGAGTTAAAGAAAAAAGGAGCAAAAGACCTGGCCGCTCCGGGGCCACCAAAAGGGAAGCGGGCAGTGCGGGCTCCGGGGGACAGAGACTGGAATAGCCAGGGCGGTAAAACCACCACCTTCCCCAACGTTTAAGTGTCTCCTGGGGAGGTTTCTACGATTCTAAAGGATGTGTGCTCCTTACTTCCTCTTAGAGAAGGAGTCTCTGCTACACTCCAACACAGCACCCCACACGCCCCATTCAGCAGAGAAACAGGCGTGCTGCAGGTGAGGCCGTGGGCGAGGCCGTCTGTGAGGTCACCCCACCAAGAGGCAGCACCACACCAAGGGGCAGAACCAAAGACTCCCTTTCCTACAACCTGCTCACTTGAACTTCAGTGCCTTTTCTCCCGCGATATCAGTGCTCGGAGCCCAGCGGAGGTGTTCAGAGGAAACACCTCGGGGCTGGTAGGAGCCCCCAGTCAACAAAAGCCAGCAGAGAGACACACCAAAAAAACAATCTTAAATAGAATGACAGATGACAGCTAGAGAGAGAACAAAATGGGGAGCAGGGGAGACATTAAGATGAGAAACAAAATGAAAAAGGGAAAAGCCTTAAGCGTAATCCCCAAAACAAAATTCCCAGAATTATATTGTTGTTGCCAAGTAAGCCACAAATTTATGGCTAAAACTAACTTGAGGCTGGCAGTGACTGGCAGGAGCCGAACTCGCGCATGTCCTGGCCAGAGGAAAAGTTGTTGGGAGCCAGCAAACAGGGAACAGAAAAGGAAAAGAAGAATATAATTAATAAAAATAATAGCTAACAGTTACTGAGCACTTTTTTATGTGCTTTGTATGTGTTGACCTCTGTGTATTAACCCCTTAATCCTCATAATAGTCCTGAGGTAACCACCTACGCTATCTCCATCTTACAGGGTTGGAAACTGAGGCACAGAAAGGTTACATAACTTGCCCGAGTTTCACAGACAGACATCAGTATCAGCCTCGGGCCTGTATGTCGTCACGTGTTCTCATGCGCACGTGTCTGACATACGTCACGCCAGCATTGGGGAAATACCTCGGAAGGCTTCCGATCTTCATGTCTGGAGCAGGAACCTCTCCTGTGCTGGGACCGGGAATTCTGAGACCAAGTGGTGGACAGGCCTAAAGACACAAATAGCCACAGAGGAACAATTAAAAGTGCAGAAATCACTGAGTGCTCAGTTTTCTTTAACCAAACTCAGCAAGGCTCACTTCCACACCCCGCATAAGACAGCCATGACGCTGGGCCAGAGCACTGGACGCTCAGAGCCCCTCCTAACGCTCACCCGGGCGGGCCTCATGGGACCCCCAGCACAGCACACAGGAGGACACAGGCTCTGGGCCAGAAGCCTGCACGTCTGAAGTTAAGAGGGTCAAAGTCTCCCGATGCTAAATACACACTGGAAAACATCTCACTGAGTTTTTAGGAAACTTTCTTAATGCGAAGATTAAGATCTTTATGCTAAATCCTAAGGCCAACCTCAAAACTCCTGGTGCCCCTCTCTGTGCCTCTCCGCTCGCCCAGGCCCAGGCCCTGCCCGGCTCGAGCAGGAGATGGTCAGACCTGCACCTCACACTCTCCTCCAGCCCCGGCTCCAGGTGCATGTTCACCTCAAATGAAGACATCGCTCCAGAGCTGTCACCTCAGCGCTACAAAACTGGGCCCAACCTTTGACCCAAACCTGTCCTCCCCCGTCTATTCTTAACCTGGTGAGTATCACGTTTCTACTTGAAGTCAGAAATCTAAGTCACCCTAGACCAGTGGTTCTCAACCTTCTGGCCCTTTAAATACGGTTCCTCATGTTGTGACCCAACCATAAAATTATGTTCGTTGCTACTTCAGAACTGTAATGTTGCTACTGTTATGAATCGTAATGTAAATATCTGATATGCAGGATGGTCTTAGGCGACCCCTGTGAAAGGGTCGTTTGACCGCCAAAGGGGTCGCGACCCACAGGTTGAGAACCGCTGCCCTAGGCCCTCCTCACTCAGGACAGGTCCAATCAATGGCAAAGTTGTATGAACTCACTGCCCATCGCCCCAGACTCCCGGGCGGCCCCCACTCGCACCACTGGCTGCGGCCTCCTGTTTGTGGGTGCCCCACCTGCAATGTCTCACCTCCACCCTGAACACATACCTACCATTTCCCAGAAATTAACACCCGCCCCCCCCCCCCTTCAAAGCCAAAACCGGAGGGAACTGCCATCCTACTGTCACTCAAACTGAAGCTCTTATCTCTATAGATTCCAGAGATAAGGGACAGAACCAAAGTACGCATGAGACCTTGGGGACACTAAGAGATAGAATCTGGACGTAAGCCTATCATCGGATTTGTGATGACGGAGACTGAAGGGGATCTATCGCCAAGCTTCCCTCTGGCACACCCACACTCACCAGTTCTGAGGCCCGTAAATGGGCGACTGTTAGGACAGCAGAATCAGTCCTCCTCCTACAGGTGGCCCCTGTAGCCGCACTCAGTAAAGCGTCTAGAAAATGCTTTTTTAAGAAATAGGGAATGTGAACTAGACTGTTTCACGCCCACATAGAAATATTCTGGGTCACTAGGGTGAACCCAACTTACAGAGGTTCCAAATCCTGTCATCACTGGAAAAAGCAAAGACAGAAGCCAAGGCTGGAACCTGGAGAGGAAGGTGCTGGGGGGCTCGTGCCTTTAGGAGGCCTCTCTCACCCTGGGGTCCTGCAGGCCCCTCGGCGGCTCAGGGCCCGGGGATCTCAGGAGGGGGAGGGTTATTAGGGCAGGAAGGCATGATCCTTCCCTCTGGGTGACTATGGAAGGGATATAATGAAAGGAACAATCCCAGAAATTTAACAAGGACCATTCATCCCACTGCTATACTGTAAACCTCACATGGGGTGGAGGAAGGCGAGTCCTTTCAGAACTAAGCAGAAACCACACTCCTGTCATTGGTGGGTTGGGGACTTTGTTGCCTTTTCTTGGGCATCTGTCAGCATCCCTCTAGCATCGTTTCCAAGGCCCCCAGGAGCCTGCAGCTTTGCTGGCATGGAACAACCGAAGCAGTGACGGTCACACAGAAACTGCTGCTTCTCTATCCTTGAGAAGTGGGTGTCTGCACCACACTTACTTTTTACAACAGAGAACCGAAGGCGCTGCAGACCTGGCACCTGATAGTAATACCACCCGAGAGAAACACCGGTCCACCCAGCAGCGGTCCATTCCTCTTCCTTTTAATGGGCACGATGCATAGGACGGGAGAGAAGTCAAAGTTAATCCTATTAAACCCACTTTATAGAAAGTGAGACTGGGGGGGCGGGGGGGGGGGCGTTTCAATTATCACTGATGTGAGAAATGTTATTAGCCTAATAAAGGCCAAAACCCAGAACCTACCCACACATGCGCCAACAGACGGCATGGATACACAAACGGTGGTATATATCCATTCAGTGGAACACTACCCTGCACCAAGAAAGGCGCTTCTGAGGCAGGCCATGTGGACGATGCTGGAATAACTACTTCGAGTGAAGGAAACCAGACAGTCTGTAGCATATTTCTCCACTTACAGAAAACTCTGAAAAACATACACGAATCTCCAGCGACAGAAAGTGGATCCTCTGATGAGGGGGAAGGTGGGAGGGAAGAATTTCCTTGAGTTTTATGGCTGTAAACATGCCAGAACTTATCAGAGTGTCCACTTTTAAGGTGGGCAGGAGATACCTGATGGTTTTCTATCATCCACTAACAACCAAGAAAAAGAAAATGCTCCGTTTTACTTGGCACAGGTGGCTCGCGTAAAGCCGAGACTTTGCAGCCCATCCAGATGGGAATGTGGGCTGGGACCAGCGGACCCTCCCACGTCAGCGGCGGGTCCAGCTCAGGTCTCTGTTGCGGGTGGTCTCTTCCTCCTGATCTCCTTCACACAGCAGATCCTCAATGAATGTTTTTAAAAGTGGACAAGAATGTGGTGTCGCTGTTCAGGACCGTCATACTCGGCGAAAACCATCCCCGTCACTTCAGAACTGGAGGCAGCAGGCACAGAGAACACACTCCAGTTTTGCCTATCGGAAGTGAGGTTTGAGCTCCAGGAAAATGAAGCAATGGTACATGTAAAGGCAGCCTGGTGGGGCCACGGCCTCCGGATTAGAATGCAGCGACATCCACAGGTTCCCAGGAAGTCCACAGTGGAGACTTGCGCAAGTGTCCTGACGTCCCTGCCCAGTCCTCCCCCCTCAGCCAGGCTCTCTCCGGACGGTTCTCAGATGGTCAAGTAACTCCCAGAATATGGTCCAAACAAAAATAATTTGCATCCCTTTGTAACTGAAAAAAAGCTAGGTGATGCTGGATGGGAAAGAATTATGAAACCAGAAACGAGAGCATTTCAAACCCTGAAAGAACGGGGAGACAGACTTATCTCGGCAAACACCTGCCACGGGCCAGTTCTCAGAAACTGTGTGCCGAGGCCGCGCTGGGTGGGGCTGCGTTCTGCGTTGTTCTGAGTGCTAACGTTTAATGGCAGACTAAATTAAGAATGTGACAAGTAACATTTTGTTTTGTTTTGTTTTGTTTTTTAAATATATTTTATTGATTTTTTTACAGAGAGGAAGGGAGAGAGATAGAGTCAGAAACATCAATGAGAGAGAAACATCGATCAGCTGCCTCCTGCACACTCCCCACTGGGGAAGTGCCCGCAACCAAGGTACATGCCCTTGACCGGAATGGAACCTGGGACCTTTCAGTCCGCAGGCCGACGCTCTATCCACTGAGCCAAACCAGTTAGGCAACATTTTGTTTTGTTTTCTTTCTGTTTTCATGGGACCTTTTCCGCAGGCCGACGCTCTATCCACTGAGCCAAACCAGTTAGGCAACATTTTGTTTTGTTTTCTTTCTGTTTTCAGGAGAGGAGCTGGGAATTCTAATCTGGTAATGATGTCTGTGACTATTTTATTGACCACACACAAGAGAGTATCTGAAGTTAAGTCCACTCCGTGACAAATGTAAGCAACTTCAGAAATTCTTATGCTGTGAGAGTAACAATATTGTATATTAAATACTGTAAAGAATGAATGAAAAAATGTCTTGTTTTGTTTTAATATCCCCACCTTCCATTAAAAAGTTACAAAGGCTCGCAGATGGCAATACCATGGGCACGGGTCCTGTGCACACCAGCTTTCTGATAGTGCAAACGTGCTCCTTTGAAATATTAAAAATAGCCACACTGAGTTGCCCCAGATCTAAAATAAGGAAAAGCCTCAAGAGTAAATCTAATACGTGTTGCACATGACTTTCACGCATAGTAGCTCATGTGTGTTAAGCCTCCCAGGTTGTGCATTGCATGCAAGGTTGAGAAATTAGAATGAATGGTGGCCTGGGTGTTCACACCACAAAATGCAAATGACAGAAGAACCTGGCCACGGACCTAGTGGTGCGTCTCCTGTGTCTCAGACCCTGCGTCTGGCACTAGAAAACAACATGCTGGTGGCTCCCGTCCTGTTAAACCGGCTTAACCAGGTAAGATGCTTAGAACCGGCCAGCATGACGTCTAGTGGCCGGCCAGCATCAACTGCCAGCGCAGACCTGAGAGGGCCCATGCGTTACTCCCAGGGACGGCTAGCCTCGCCCTGTGCAAGTCAAGCAGAGCCATGGAAATTCCTATCGGAAAGTTAGCTGAGTTCATGCAGTCACTGGCTATTCACTGTAACAGGGTGATAGGAAGCAAGTCTCGGATACAGCCGCTGTTTCTATCAGGGGCTGACCCTATGCTTACCCCAGCTCTTCCTCCCCAGCAGAGCTCAGCTCCATGGTCCAAATCACTGCCGACTTCCAAAATACAGAAGCGTAACACATACATTCAAAGAACTGGCCCAGGCACGTTCCGACATACTTAGTGCACTGGGTACTTCAACCAACTGGCACATGCGTTTGATTCCCAGCCCCCAGCCCTCCTGCGAGGTCCAAGTCCCAGGGCCACAGAGGTTAGTCCATGCCCAGGATCCTTTGTGCCAGTGGCTCCTCGAGCCCAAGCTGTTACCCTTTCCATCAATGTCAAAGCCAAGCCACCAGTTGGGTTTGAAAAGGGGCAAAGCCACCTGTGGGCCTTGAGGAGACATGGGCACAGTGTACATTCTGCAGAACTCAAGCCAAAGTTCCCATTTCAGTGATTCCTACGCAACTCCTGGGTGTGTCACCCGATGCAACTCCTGTGGAAAAGGAGCAAATTAAAGGTACAGTCAAACAGGAGCAGAACGGAGACAGAGCAGAGAAACCACCGAAGACGTGTGTGGAGGTGACCAAGCACAGCCAGCCAAACAGAAAAGGAAGACAAGTTACCAAAAACTGGATGGGAATCCATCAAATGCAGTGATACGGAGAGTCTGTTTCATCCGCTAAAAATGATGGTGCCTTCACCGCTGCCGGTAAGCTGGAGAGCCCAGAAAAACAGCCCCCACATAACTTCACGCTTGCCAGCCGTCGGCCTGCATTACCAGCTGCAACAGTAGTCGGTGTGGATCTGACTCAGCAATCTTTCCTGCCCATTCGTGGGACAGGAGGTGGAGCCGAGCTCAGCTGCAGAACTGCACTCAACAGGAGTGTGTCCCAGCGGCACAGGCGCCTGGTTCCAGACCCCCGGCCACACCCGGCTTTCCACAGGGAGGTGGACCCAGCCCTGAAACGGAGGACATCAGACCGAAAAAGGAAGCCTTGCTTCACAATTTTAGGAAAAACTCTGACCTATCAGCACACCTCTGCTCTCTTTGTGGAAAATAAAAGAACCAATTTAACTTCCCTCTGGATCTTTGAGAGAGAGGCACATTTTAAAACAACCAAAACACCAAAAACACCACTTACACTTGGCTCCCTTCTCCTGGCCAAAGCCCCCACGTGTTTAAAAAACTGGCCAAATGAACAGTCTTCTTTCTGTTCTATTTAATTCTTGTCTTACTTTTACATGAAAAAAAATATAAGGATGCTGATCAGAGCTGTTAACTGGCCTGAGATAACCAGCAACACATGATTCCTGCCAAAGCAAGAACACGATGTCTCAGTGAGCCTCTGCAGCTTTATTACTGGTGAAACGAGACCTCCTTTAGGTGCTGGAAATGCTGGAAATAGCTGGTGGCCCCATCCGCACATTTGCAGAAACCCCTAAGGGCTGAGGATCCCCGGCAGGGAAGCAGGAAATGAAGGGCCTGTTTCCCTGCCACCCCTTGGCACCGTGTGCAACTTCAGAGGCTGGCAGGGCCACCCCGTCCCAGGAGCCCAGCAATTACAGGCGCAGCCTGAAAACACCGCAACGCTGCTCCATCCAAGAGTAGGGCTGGCCCCCCGGGGCACCTGGAGAGGCTCCGGCAGCTGGAGGAAGGCCCGCACTGGCACAGAAAACGCCCGTCCACTCCCCACAGTAAATACCACACTGCTGCTCCCTGACCCGGCTCCAGCCCCAGGCCGGCGGCGAGGCGTGGCTGCGGCCCCACGCTGACGTCAGCAGCTCCCTCTCCTCCACTTGGACACGCTCTGCACTGGGCTGGAGCTGCTGCCAGAATCCCGTCAGGGCTGCAGGCTGGAGAGCAGCCACTGCAGACCCAGCCCTTCTTGCAAGCAGGGCTTTCCAAGTGCCCAGATCTGCTGGGGGCCGGCTCGGGCCTGGGGACCTGACTGCAGCGGAGACGGCACCTCACTTCACAAAAGGACGGGCGGCTCCAGTGCCTATGGGCCTCGAAGGAGCTGCCCTCGGGGAAGGTGGAGAGGGGTGGTTCCGTGGGTGACGTGCATGTTTTCTAAGGCTGGGCGTGCCAGGGTGCTCACCACTACCACCAGGCACCGTAACTGCCCAACACTAGGCCTGGGTGGACAGCACGGCTATGAGGCATCAATGCCTGCTCTACACCAAACCAGCTGCCTGGCAAAGATGACCTGTCCACGTCTAGTCCTGCCCAGCCCTACTCTTGGATGGAGCGGCGTTGCCATGTTTACAGCTTGGTTGTCTCTCTAATTAACCCCCAGGACCCTCTAAACACCGACCTGAACCCTCTGCCCCCCACATGGATATGAGCGCATTAGGAGGAGGAAGAAAATAGCCTGTCACCAGAAGGGTGACTTTCGATGGACACACTTTTAGTGGGGACTGTGGCTGCTCTCCTCCTTCATTTTTAACCAGAGCTTGGGAAGGGTGGGAAGGGGTGCATGTTTAGGTGAAACATGTGGTCTTCTATAGCTGTTATGGGCTGAATTGTGTCCCCCAGCATTCCTAGGTGGAAGCCAGGCCCCCAGTGCCTCAGAATGGGATGTATCTGGAGCAGGGCCTTTAAAGGGGGGATTAAGTTAAATGAGGTCTATGGGTGGACCCTGGTCCAAGCTCACTGGTGTCCTCGTAAGAAGAGAACACTGGGCACACGGACGCAGGGGAGCCCGCGCACAGAAGGCCATGTGAGGACACGCGCGAGACGGCAGCCACCTGCACGCCAAGGAGAGAGGCCTCAGAGAGACAGTCAACCTGTCAACACTTCGATCCTGAATTTCTAGCCTCCGAACCGTGAGAAAATAATTCTGTTGTTTAAGCCCCGGCCTGAGCTGAGGCTCCTGGAAGAGCGGATGGGGCCCGCCCAGAGCTGCACTATCCAATACAGTCATCACTAGTCACACGTGGCTTTTAAAATTTAAATTAATTGAAATTAAATAGCATTTTAAAATTCACTTCCTCGGTTACACTGGATTAGAAAATTTCCATCCAATTGGGCAGCTGGAGTCCAGAGAGGGGAGGGCCTAATTCTGGGGGAACATTCCAGAACCTCTGTGAGCCGGGCTCTGCAGGGGAGGAGCTGAGGCAGTGGTGGGGACAGAGTGAGCAGGACCTGCTGCCAGCGCCACCAGGACACTGACACGGGGCTCAGCCTTCCACCCGGCACAGCCAGTGCGGAGCCCGTTCGGGAAACCCTCTGACGAACTGTGACCAAAAAGCAAGATCTTTAAAATTGCTGCAGGACTGCAGTGTGTACTGTACTCCACAAGCATTTACTGAGCTCTTGTCCGTTCCGAGGACACTTTGACAGGCACCACAGGGGGCAGACAACATTACCTACGCATGTTTTTGCCTCAAGGAGTGAAACGCCAAGCAGATATTAAACAGGCAGTGAGGGCCGCGAAGCTCAGACGGCTCCGTGAAAGCGCGGACAGGAGGCTGGACGCCTGCGCCCGGGCTCAGACCCTCAAGAGCTCTCCCGGAAATAAAAGGAAAGCCCTCTCTCCGGAGCCCCGCTCCTGGTCTCTTTCTCTCTCCCACTCACTCCTCCCTGTGCCAAACGGCAGCGTCCCCGCAGCCTGCCCCCAAGTCCCAACCCCTCAGCTGCTTCCTGATCTGGTCACAGCTTAACTTACTCGTGCCCCCAAACTCCGACCCCCCTCCCACAGCCACCAACTCTACTTCCCACTGCTCCACGCCTGCACCAGAGTGGCAACCGAATCCCTTGTGTTTGAGATGCTTTTATGTACCTGGTCCCCTCCCTCCACGTTCCCTGTGGCTATCAGTGTAGCCCCCACCGCAGCAAAGCCCTGCTCTCTAATTTGCAGCTTTCAATCTACCGAAAACTGGGAGACCAGAAAACCAAAACGATCCTGTTCGCCTAAAAATTATTTCATCGTTCAGGACCTGCTCAACCTCCATCTCCTCCCCGGGCCCCCTCCCCTCCCAACCTCCATCTCCTCCCTGGGCCTCCGGGCCTCCTGCCCTCCCAGCCTTCATCTCCTCCCTGGGGACCCCTCCCCTCCCAACCTCCATCTCCTCCCAGGGCCCCCTCCCCTCCCAACCTCCATCCCTTCCCCAGGTCCCCTCCCTCCCAACCTCCATCTCCTCCCCGGGCTCCCTCCCCTCCCAACCTCCATCTCCTCCCCGGGCACCCTCCCCTCCCAACCTCCATCTCCTCCCCGGGCTCCCTCCCCTCCCAACCTCCATCTCCTCCCCAGGTCCCCTAGACCCCCCCAGGTCCCCTTGGCCCCCCACTCCTGTGAACCGTGCCCACGTCCACCGTTTGCATAGGGCACCAGAGACACCTCTGCCACAGCCCAAGACGTCGTCTATCAGAGCTGGAGTTTACATACACCTGACTCGGAAAGCTGGCCCGATACCTCTGCCATCACACAGGAAAGCAAGCATTCTTCCTGGGTTCCCCGCGGGTCATCGCTAATGTAAAACACCCGCTAATGGGCTGGAGCTCAGGCACTGTGCTAGGGACAAAATTCCCTCGGTATCTGAGGGGAGCTGCGGAGCAGTCTGTTAGCTGCTCAATACACAGACGCTGTGTGACATTTATTTTGACTGCCTGGAAGCCAACTAACTTCTGGGTCTCAGCTGCACTGTGAAAACATGAGGATGCCAGCGAGCTGCGGTGCGGGCAGCAGCCGCATGAAATATAGTCACCGGCAAAGCCAGGGAGGGGCGCCGGCTCGCCACCACTGCAGACCCGTCCTGAACCCTTCACATCCCGCCAGGCAGTCCTCAGTCTCCCTCTGTATCCGGTTGAACTGGCCGATAATTAACTGGCTTCGGTTAAGTTCCCTTCTCATAAAGAGCAACTGTGACGTGATGTTCAGGAGGAACACACAGGCCAGTGGCTCTGGGAACTGGATTCCTCGTCCTTGGGTAACAGACAGAAGCCTGAGGAATGCCCATGCAGCCACCTCACCGGAGAGATGTGGTTACAGACCTGCAGTATCACTCAAGGTGCTTCGCCAGGCCTTGGCGTTCAACGACCTGCCTGACAGGCGAGACCTGCCCGGGAGGCCAAGGGCCTCGGCTATTTAAAGCATTACATTAAAAAATCATGTTTCGGCCCCAAACCCTGGTGGGCTCCAAGAACAACAAAGCAGGACTCACTGCCATTGTCGTCAGAATCCTCACTGCTGCTGGGAAGGCGACCTCGTTTCATGATCTCCCCGGGAAACAGCAGGCAGCCTGCAAAGCAATGAGACAGCACTTAACCCAAGATGATAATACACAATCATCAAGTTGTGCTTCAGAAGGCAGCCAGGATTTACAGCACACAAAAGCAAACAATCGGCTTTAAGGAGCATTTGAATGGTAAACAGTGAAAAGCCCAAAGATACATAATTAGGTGCAATCATTAACAGAACAGGTTCAGAACCGAGGGGGAAGGGCAGGGGAGTCACGTATCAGGAGTCTCCCAGAGGTGCCAGGTTCCTCGCTCATTCCTGTGACAGCATGGCCACTACTCCAGGAGTCTCTTCAGCTGGCGGTGGCAAGCGCTGCAGGAAAAACCCAGGCAACGACCACGGTGCTTCCTCTGCAGACAGGCTCCTGTCTGAGGAAGGGGGGCGGTGTGCGGAACGTGTGAATATTTACACGGCGCTGGGCATGATTATGCTTCTCAGGCATATTTCACTGCAACAGCCCTAAAAGCCGAATAACCTAGATTCTAGGTAAGACAAATGGGGTGGTGGGATTGCAAAGGCCTCCCGTAGCCACCTCCAACCCCCAGCGATGCACAGCTGGGACAGGAAAGGACCAGACAGCCATAGGATTCTGACTCAAGCCCTCCCCTTGACACATTAGGAAACTGAAGCCAAAAAAAGGTCACTCTGTGGTCCAGTTTCACTACACTTCACCCCAGCTCCTTCCAGGAGAACCTCCATCTCCTCCCCAGGTCCCCTAGACCGCCCCAGGTCCCCTTGGCCCCCCACTCCTGTGAACCGTGCCCGAGTCCACCGTTTGCATAGGGCACCAGAGACACCTCTGCCACAGCCCAAGACGTCGTCTATCAGAGCTGGAGTTTACATACACCTGACTCGGAAAGCTGGCCCGATACCTCTGCCATCACACAGGAAAGCAAGCATTCTTCCTGGGTTCCCCGCGGGTCATCGCTAATGTAAAACACCCGCTAATGGGCTGGAGCTCAGGCACTGTGCTAGGGACAAAATTCCCTCGGTATCTGAGGGGAGCTGCGGAGCAGTCTGTTAGCTGCTCAATACACAGACGCTGTGTGACATTTATTTTGACTGCCTGGAAGCCAACTAACTTCTGGGTCTCAGCTGCACTGTGAAAACATGAGGATGCCAGCGAGCTGCGGTGCGGGCAGCAGCCGCATGAAATATAGTCACCGGCAAAGCCAGGGAGGGGCGCCGGCTCGCCACCACTGCAGACCCGTCCTGAACCCTTCACATCCCGCCAGGCAGTCCTCAGTCTCCCTCTGTATCCGGTTGAACTGGCCGATAATTAACTGGCTTCGGTTAAGTTCCCTTCTCATAAAGAGCAACTGTGACGTGATGTTCAGGAGGAACACACAGGCCAGTGGCTCTGGGAACTGGATTCCTCGTCCTTGGGTAACAGACAGAAGCCTGAGGAATGCCCATGCAGCCACCTCACCGGAGAGATGTGGTTACAGACCTGCAGTATCACTCAAGGTGCTTCGCCAGGCCTTGGCGTTCAACGACCTGCCTGACAGGCGAGACCTGCCCGGGAGGCCAAGGGCCTCGGCTATTTAAAGCATTACATTAAAAAATCATGTTTCGGCCCCAAACCCTGGTGGGCTCCAAGAACAACAAAGCAGGACTCACTGCCATTGTCGTCAGAATCCTCACTGCTGCTGGGAAGGCGACCTCGTTTCATGATCTCCCCGGGAAACAGCAGGCAGCCTGCAAAGCAATGAGACAGCACTTAACCCAAGATGATAATACACAATCATCAAGTTGTGCTTCAGAAGGCAGCCAGGATTTACAGCACACAAAAGCAAACAATCGGCTTTAAGGAGCATTTGAATGGTAAACAGTGAAAAGCCCAAAGATACATAATTAGGTGCAATCATTAACAGAACAGGTTCAGAACCGAGGGGGAAGGGCAGGGGAGTCACGTATCAGGAGTCTCCCAGAGGTGCCAGGTTCCTCGCTCATTCCTGTGACAGCATGGCCACTACTCCAGGAGTCTCTTCAGCTGGCGGTGGCAAGCGCTGCAGGAAAAACCCAGGCAACGACCACGGTGCTTCCTCTGCAGACAGGCTCCTGTCTGAGGAAGGGGGGCGGTGTGCGGAACGTGTGAATATTTACACGGCGCTGGGCATGATTATGCTTCTCAGGCATATTTCACTGCAACAGCCCTAAAAGCCGAATAACCTAGATTCTAGGTAAGACAAATGGGGTGGTGGGATTGCAAAGGCCTCGCGTAGCCACCTCCAACCCCCAGCGATGCACAGCTGGGACAGGAAAGGACCAGACAGCCATAGGATTCTGACTCAAGCCCTCCCCTTGACACATTAGGAAACTGAAGCCAAAAAAAGGTCACTCTGTGGTCCAGTTTCACTACACTTCACCCCAGCTCCTTCCAGGAGGTCCAGGAGTCCAACCTCACGCAGCACACTAAGAAATCAGCTGTACAGACACCCAGCCCACTTTGCCAGCTCCTTCTAGACACGGGTGGTAACAGGCCTCAGCCCCATGGGGTAAGAGGAAGGCTGTGTTTAGGAAAAAGGGCCATGGATGGAGCCTGAATGGCCCGGTCAACTGAACTTAGATGGACTCATGAAATATTTGCACAGGGCAGCTACCCAAAAACTCTCCCAAACTACAATTATTGATCACCCTGATGTATCTTCAGGGCCCTGATCTTACTGCAGATCAAGGATTCGCAGGAAGGGAGGAGGGCTTTTGAGTCACAGGGAACCACAGCATCAGAATGTGGTGTGAACAGAGTGCGGACAAAAGTTGGTGTGACCCACAGCATCAGGATGTGGTGTGAACAGGAGTGTGGCCACAGGATGGTGTGAACCACAACATCAGAATGTGGTGTGAACAGAGTGTGGACAAAAGTTGGTGTGAACAGAGTGTGGACATAAGTTGGTGTGACCCACAGCATCAGGATGTGGTGTGAACAGGAGTGTGGCCACAGGATGGTGTGAACCACAACATCAGAATGTGGTGTGAACAGGAGTGTGGCTACAGGGTGATATGGAAAATTGCTGCGCTAGAACAAGACCCAAGAAAAATAACCCAGAGCTCCTCTCTAAACGGACCTGTAAAACAAGCAGAAATGATCACACCTGCAAAATATTTTCCCACCTGCAAAATAGACCTATGCAATTCATGCGAATATTCAGGCCCCTAATCTCGAATTCCAGTATTTTATATTTTATATTTTCTTTCTGAGACACTACCCCAGTTAAGGTGTGTGGATATTTGTCTGCCAATGGGTTCTTCAAAAAAAATTGAAAGAATTTACAAAGCCAGGACATAAGTCCTGATCTGGGTCATGAGCTGTCTTATGGGCTAGGGCAGGGGTCCTCAAACTACGGCCCGCGGGCCACATGCAAATACAAATATTGTATTTGTTCCTGTTTTGTTTTTTTACTTCAAAATAAGTATATGCAGTGTGCATAGGAATTTGTTCATAGTTGTTTTTTTTTAAACTATAGTCTGGCCCTCCAACGGTCTGAGGGACAGTGAACTGGCCCCCTGTTTAAAAAGTTTGAGGACCCCTGGGCTAGGGTTTCATCCTGGGGGCAGGGTCACAGTCCTAAACCCTCCCAATCCCCTTGCAGAACCCCAATCACCCATAACTAATACCCTGCTACTTACAACGGGGCCTGGGGCAGGCTCACGGAAGTCAAAGTTGTCCACGGCCCACAAACACCTGTGGCCCACTCCCCACTTGAAATGCTCATCTTCTGGCCCTGTCACCATGCACACTAACTGCTCATAGTGACACCCTGCTCCCCTCTGGACCCCACTGGAGGCAGCACAGGGAGGAAAGGGAGAGAGAGGAGCACTCATCCCAAGGCTGCAGCTCCCAGAGCCTACATTATAAGCGAGTTTAAAAAGAAAAAAAAAGAAAAAGAAAAAAACTAGAAAGTGCTACCAAAAGAGGAATTCCTTAAAGTAACAGCGTGAAGTGGCAGAACACAGCGGGAAGAATGCAGTTCCCACCTCCTGAGCTGGTGTGAGAACTGTGGAGAGGAGGAGTGCGAGGCTGAGAAGGCCCCTCAAACCCCAGCGACAAACAGGAAAACAAAGGCTGATTACACATCTTCATTGATGCAGACAACTTAAATGTACCTACACAGGAGAACATGGAGAATGAAGAATCTTTTTGCATCAGAACGCCTTCCTCCTCTCAAACTAGGGAAAGCACTTAACAGTCACTCACTAAATGAAAAATGCAAGCACCGCCCAAAATGCAATGATACTCCTCTCCTAAACACACATCAACACTCTCAAGCAAGATCATGCAAGTAAAGAAGAGTGAAAACAGTACTTTCCTTCTAATGAACTCCATTTCCATCTGCCCTGAAAGATCTTGAGTGATGGAGTTGAGAACACTGCACTGTACTTCTGTAGGGAACCCCGAGAGGTGATAGGGTGAGTGCTGGCACAATTTCCTCCTCGGAGGCTCTAATGTACTTAAGCACTGACATCAGGCTGCTGTATCTCACCTGGGGTTACTTACTATATCAAGAAATCAAAATACATGTAACTATCTTCAGGCAACACAATACAGTGGTTGAATGCTACAACCAGCTGTGCAGTAAAAGCCAGTGGGAGAGAGCAGAGGGCCCCTGCATCACTACTTTGCTGCCTCTTTTAGGGCAATGGCTCACTATTATCTGGATGGTATCAGTTTAAGTAATAATCAATCACAGGGCTACTCTCAACACTCCAGAGATAGCTGCAAGAAGATGACCCACAAGCACGTGAATCCCTGGGCTATTAGGAGGCACTAGAGGGAAGTGACCGTCCCGACCCCGTGCAGCTGAGGAGAAGGCACGGCAACAGGAGCTCAGTATGGTCAGTGCCCGACAGTGGTCAACGCACGCTGTGTGGGACAGAGGCTGAGGGAGTCAGGACGGATTCTGAGCAAAGTCGGGAAGGACAAAGGGGAGGGAACTGGAAGAGGAAGCACACATTTTGGGCAAAGCACTACCATATTTAACAACATGTATCCAACCTAGCATATTACTCTGAGCAGCCTCTTCGCACTAAAAACCTATTTGTTCATTTCTGTACTAATACACGTCCCTTCTTATCCTAGGCTTATCGATTCACAATGTATGAATCCTTCAAGTCCACTGCCCCAGAGGTCTGTCATCAACCACCGATACCTACATTGCTTAAAGCACCACCCTTCCATTCTTGGTTGTCTACAGTTTCTTACCCTTTCCAATTATTCTAAAAACTAATCCTCCTCTGAGGTGACCTCATCGAGCCGTGCCCCAAGCCAATCTCTCCCTTTGCTCCACAATGCAAACAGGTCCAGGCAGAACACAGAGGTCTCCTGTCACCTGGCCCTTCAGCTCTGCCTAAGCCTCTCTCCCAACATGACCAGCTTACCTCGGCTGGGCCAGGCCTCTGCCCTGGAGACACCTCCTCCTCTGTTCTCAAGCCTCTGCTAATGCAGCTCCTCTGCCCCTTTCTCCTCACCTGCCCGCTGTAGAGAGGGACATGCCAAGACAGCGGGGAGGTGTGGTGGCTGCTCAGAGCAGCACCTGCTCGGGGAGCAGGCTCCTCCCCTCACTGGCCCAAGCCTCAATATTACATGCAGATCACCCTCTTTCAGTCTCTTCTGTCACTCAGTTAAAATGCAGTGGTGGATCAGCTAATATTAATCCAATTAAACGTGCATGGAGTTTGATGCCAGAGACACGGTGAACAAGATACGGATGGTCCACAGGGAGACGCAGCAAGCACACAACTAGACCAGCAGCTTCAGTGTGGCCACTGCTAGAAAGATTACCGGATTACCGTTCATGGATTATGGTGAGACATGGAACTGTCCATGAGATAGCAATGTACCTGACAACCTTGAAACTGAAGTTTCCTTTGGTGGAGGGAGGGGGGGGGGGGG
>NW_005369942.1:6846140-6856140 GCF_000412655.1 Myotis brandtii
GCAGATACCAGTAGTACTAAGAGCAGCCATTAGCTGCAGGAACCCATCCCAAAGGTGGTTCAGGAATTTGTAAGGGAACAAGTTCAGTGACCAGGGTGTGTCCCAGGGAGGCATGACTGGTATGTGACTCTAAGAATGAGAAATGAACTCAGGGACAAGGAGAGAAGGGCTTTCACAAAAGAATAAGATGATTAAGATTTTGAGGATGTTTATTCAACGCTTTTCCTGGGAAAGAGGGACCCATTTGAGGAAAACAAACTTGTCCAGTTACCAGAATTACTCTCTGTGGTTGAACAGGGACCACTTATCCGGCCATAAACTCTACAGCTGTAATAAGAATTATACCCTAGTGATTTTAATTATCTTATGGCTCATACTCAGAAAGGCTAGCTTCTTCCTCAAAATATCAATTTTCTCTACTGTTTCCATTCTTATTTATTTCACTCCCAAGAAGTTCGAGGAGGTTCAGTTAAAGACCTCTTATATTTCTGGATTATCCCCTAATGCAGTGCTGGGCATCACAATAACCTTTGGATCAACGACTGAATTCCCGTACATGAACTGTATCCAACGCTCACAGGCTTTATGGAATTTGAGAAGCTTTCACTTTAATATCTAATTGACCTTTAACTGGAGTAACTTCCATTAAATTACTTTTAAATTTATTGGTGTCCTTCCATTCTTTGTGAAAGTTAATCTAATACCTAAATGTAGTAAATTCAGCCCGGCCGGCGTGGCTCAGTGGTTGTGTTGACCTATACACCAGGTCACCGTCCATTCCCCATCAGGGCACAAGCCCGGGTTGCAGCCTCGATTGATCCCCAGTAGGGGACATGCAGGAGGCAGCTGATCAATGATTATCTCTCATCATTGGTGTTTCTCTCTCTCTCTCTCCCTCTCTGAAATCAATAAAAATATATGTGTTTTAAATGTAGAATTTAAAAATGTATTTAGAAAATGCATAATATAAAAATGTTAAAGAATGTATTTTCAGTCAGCAAGGGGGTCTTACTTATACATAAAGTATTTTGTAATGAACTACTCCTTTCTGTTTGTTTGCTAAGTTCACACAATTTGAATACTATCTTTAAACACTATGTTATTGGTAATTTGATTCCTAAGTTGTTGATGATAGCATATCCACACCAATGAAAAAAAGACTTACATTTTCGTAATAGGTCACCTTCTTGTCCCCTATGGAGTATGCAGTACTCAGTGTACCAAGTACCCAAATACAATGACCAACACTTCACAGTAATTTCCTGGCCCTAAGTGAATGTGAGGAAATCCAGATGGTTTCTTACCTGTTTTGTTTTTGTTTTATATTTTTATTGATTTCAGAGAGGAAGGGAAAAGGAAAGAGAGATAGCAACATCAATGATGAGAGAGAATCACTGATCGGGCTGCCTCCTGCACATGCCCTACTGGGAATCAAACCATGACCTCCTAGTTCATAGGTCAACACTCAACCACTGAGCCACTCCAGCAGGACTCTTACCTCAGTTTTAAAACAAACATTAATTGCCTAGATAGAAGTTTTCAAATTGGCAACATTATCTAATTCATATGCTCCCAGAGAATCTAAAAATACTAATGTGACTATAATTCAAACCCAGATTTCTCACTTTAATCAAAGGATTCATATCCAATCGGAGTGGCACAGTAGTTTGAGTGTTCTTCCTTTCACAGGGAGGGCACCAATTTATTCCCAGTCAAGCCACATGCCCAGGTTTCAGGCTCAATCCCCAGTAGGTGGCGTGCAGGAGGCAGTCCATCAATGATGTTTCTATCCCTCTCCCCCTCTCCCTTCCTCTTCTCTGAAATCAATTAAAACGTATTTTTTTAAAAAAGTAATATAGATTTGATTTGACTGACAAACTGCTTAGACCTTAGCTGTTAAAAGTTTTAACCTTGTCTAAATATTTCAACCCCCCCACAAATGGAACTTTAAAAAATGTGTCCTTTATGTCATACATCAAAATTTGTTTAAAGAAAATGTTGCCCAAGCTACTATCATAAGCCTTTGCAAAGTTGTTACACTTGAAAATATTCAGCTGAAAAGAGTTTATGTTAGCAATAACCATCTCTCCCCCCAAATTTAAAAACTGACCAGATAATCATAACTACAACATTTACTCCTATGAACGTTACAAATAAAGCCCAAGTACTATCATTAATTAACTGTAAATTCTTCATAAATTATTTTTAAACTCAGACTTTAAAAGTCAATGAAAGTGTTTTTTAAGATTTTAAGGAATTTATAAATTTGAGTGGTTTTAAATGAATCACAAGCAGCCACTGTCTGCCAATTTATAAATAATCCAATTCCTGCTTATGTGCCCTAAAATAATCTATTAACCCCTCCCAGGCCTCTGTCATTGCTGACTCAATCAGAGTCAACAACTGAAAAGCAGCTACGAACATTCCAATCATTTGTATTTGGAATGTTGTTTTTTTTTTACTTTCCCGGACAGGAAAAATAAATGAATTCACACCCAAACGATGAAGGCAGTCACCAAGGCCTCCAAGCTGGAGCTTCTATCCCTAATTTCATGTACTCAGAATCCTTTGTTAGATTTATATGCTCAGATATGGAAAGATGCCAAAGACATATTAAGAAAGAAACACAGGCAAACTGCGGGGGGGCGGGGGGGGGTGCCCAGAGGGGGAGGACCTGAAATATAATATAGATTCATTTATCCATAAAAGGGAGGAGGGACGAGAATACGTATACCAATTGCTTGCATAATCATGAAAAATTACTGGAAGATCATAAAGGCTAATAGTGTTTAATCGTTGAGAAATATGACCAAAGTGTTCTAGATAGAATGGGTTGGGAACTTTTACTTCTCTTTATGATCATTATAAAATTTTTCTTTGTTACCATGATCCTGTGATAGTGACGATTTAAAGTCCAAAACCTTTCCTCCCTGCTCCTCTCCATATAGAGAAGACCCTGGGGCACAGCTTCTTGGCCCCATGCAAGGCACCAGCCTAAAATGAACAGCCATCAATAAAGTATATATTCCACCTCCTTCCTGAGATGGGTATCAAAGGCTTGTCTTGCTTCAAAAGAATACCCGATGGAACAGTGCAGAAGGGAAAAAAAATGAAAAGGTAATAGGATAAGGCTGTAAAATGCTACTATCAGCCATTATTTAGTTCAAAAGCAAAAGTTTTCAAAATATAAGCATAGCCAATGCCAGAAGCAAGTCACTAGAAATGTCTGTAATAAGAATAGAAAAACTAACCCAGACTGGAAAACTAGGATATAAACTACCTTTAAAGAATAAACACTCAACTTCTTACACATTTTAAGAGTAGTACTATTTGGAAGGAAAAATAAAAGTAAAAAAGCTATGTTCTAGAGTTGACTACCAACCACCATTTCTTTCACCCATATTAGGTCATTCTTTTCAACAATTCCAGACATGACTTCAGAATCCTCCTCAATACACAGTGCTCCCACTCCGTCAGAATTCATAGGAGAGATATAGTCCTATTGCCTCCTTGCACACTTTTTTGACCATTTACCTGTTAAGACCAATCTCTTCAGAATAGATGAAAATAAAGTCTTTTCTAAAGCATTTCACTGAAATCAGAGGTTTGTGTTCCATTCTGTGTTGGAGTCTCTGAACCAAGTTCTAATTTACATAACGCATGTATACACATCTGGAAACTAAAAGTTCACTGAAAAATAACACTTTAGCCCTAGCCGGTTTGTCTCAGTGGACAGAACATCGGCCCACTGACTGAAGGGTCTCCGGTACCTCAGGCATGTACCTCAGCTGCAGGCTCGATCCCCAGCCCCGGTTGGGTTGCATGCGGGAGGCAACCAATCGATATGTCTCTCTGACATTAATGTTTCTCATCCTCCCATCCCGCCCCATTTCCTCTCTCTCTAAAACTCAATGGGAGAATATCCTCAGGTGAGGATTAACAACAAAAATAACACTTTAAAAAAACTAAGTGTTCAGAGGAGATGGTTTCTGAATGAACATAGTTAAGGGTAAGGATAGGAAAGGCGTCTACAACCCCTATTCCTCCCTTGGAAGAATAAGTCAATAAATGCAAAGTGTCTACAGGGGAATTTTAAAAGATTTTTGAATGTTCAAACCAGATGTTCTTATACAGGATATACAAAGCAGCTTCTGCGGAAACCAGATTCAACCAGCTAATGACAATTACGCCGCGCACAGATTGAAATGCAGCTGTTTTGAGGAACTTTGTTCCTTGATTATAGCCGGGTGTCAGAAACTATCAGTTACCACTAACAATGTTAAGTCTCCAAGAATTTTAAAGTACTGTTTAAAAATAAAAAAAAAAGTCTCCCAATGTATGAATTGGAAGACCTAGATGGCACACTGAACAAAAATTGCATTTATACACCATCTGAGTTACGTATGAAAAGAAACATTTCATCACAATGCACACGTCTTGTTGTTACGTTCATGGAAACAGAAGCACAGGATGGTCTCTAACTCAGCAGCAAGGTGTGGGAAGTACTCTCTGGGTTTAAAGCTGGTGAGTCTACCCCCATGGATTGTATCTACAGGAAAACTTCCCAAAAGAAGCCCATGAAGTCAGAATTGTGGTGCTAAAGAACATCTCAAGGATAATTAAACCTGCCTTTCCGAATTTTAAAGACAAGTGCACTGAATTCTGGAGGTGAAGCGCCATGAGTCAAGACTCAGGTCCTGGGCAAAGCCAATCCCCGAACCAAAGACCAGCCCCCAAGGTGGGTGGGCACCTGGGTGCCTGCACCTTGGCTTCCTCCCCCTGGAGGCCTACCAGGATTTAGAAAGAAGTTATCTAGAAGGTGAAGGCCATGCCCTGTCATGTTGCCGGGGAGCAGACAACTAAAATGTAATCAGTGAACAACAGTCTGTGAACTTGGAAATGCAAACGCCGTTTCCTGGCAAGCTGATGTGACGAGGGTTGCAAAAGCCATGCTGCCTGTGGAGCGGAGGAGTGTGTAGCCAGAAGCTCCTGAACACTGTCCCGGGTGCGTCCCCCGAGCAGCAGGCACTAACTTCTGATGGGCGCGGCACACACACCCTACTTGGAGAGAGGTTATCTCCCTCTGCAAGAAAGCGGTTTACAAGGCATATCCCCTTATGCAGGGCTTCTTGGCGGGGGCCCTCTTGGCGGGTGCAACTACCCAGCGTGCTTTCTTTCCTAGGCACACAGGGCCCGTGGTATACACCCTATCCTCAAAGGGGATCTTGGGACCAAAGGGTTAAAAGCTTCAGTCCTCAGACTAGCCAACTCCCTCCATATTTATCGCACTTCTGATTTCACCTTCTGATTTCAGGTTCCTGCCAGAAAGGAAACTGAGCCCCAACAGAGACAATCCGGTGACCAGGTCAGGCTGTGCCTCGCTGTCAATCAGAGCCTGGGCTGCTTCCGTCCTGCCCCTGACCTAAGAATGGTTTTCACATATGAAACGGTTTGGGGTTGGGGTAGAGGGTACCGAAAGCACATGCCATGACACAGAAATGACACAGAATTCAAATTTCACTGACTGTAAATAAAGTTTTATTGGCACACAGCCATGTTCATTCATTCCCCTTTTGCCCACAGTAGGCCTTTGTACTTCGGATGGCTATACAGTTGTAACAGAGACTGTCAGGCCCACAAGCCTAAAACATTGACTTTTACTATCTTTTCTGGGCCCTCACACATTTAAAAAAAAGTTTACTGATCCCCGTTATAAATCAAGAGACTGGCAGCATGTTTAGAAACCAGCACTATGCATGTTCAATGAAATGTGAGTCAATTACCAGGTCCTGGGCAACTGACAAATACCTTAATGCTTACAAAGTTAAGGATCGGACACACTCTGTCCTTGAGAAGTCCTTAACTAGAACAGACAGAAATCACAAGGGGAAGTGAAAGGGGGAAGGGTGCTCTAGCAACTTAAATAAAGGCCATGTCTAGGAAACAGAGAATTTTTTTCAAAAGAAAACCCCTGAGGCTCCTACTTTGGGCCAGTGTACTCTAAGTTGTAAAAACTTCTAACTAGCTTCTTATCTGATTTTCAAGCCAATAACCAATAAGCAGAAAAATGACTGTTCTAGACAGGGATTTTAACGACAATCCGTGGTTAATAGTGATATAAAAGAATCAGGCAGAAATCATAAAAAGAAGTCCCCAAAATTTAAACACTAAACTGGGATCCAAAGATGCACTTAAAAGTATCCACTGAGTCACTGAAATGACATGTCCATTCAGTGGCCCAGGCTTTTTCTGGGGGAGAGGTCCCCCAGGTTTAAATCTGACTTTTAAAACAGTTACGAGCCACCAGCACTCAGCCTACACTTCTTAAGTGCGTCATTATATTTCAACACTGAAATAACTGATGTGCATAAAAAAGCTGACCATGAGTCATCAAGAAAAATTTTAAATCATGTTTAGAGTACTTTGGGCTAAACAAAAGCAACCCAGGCAGCTCACACTCCAACTGCTTGTTAACCTTGCCAATTCCTGCTCCTTGCCCTGGAGAAGGAAGGAGTAAAGGAAACAAATGCTTGTTTTATTCTTTGGTTTGTACCTTCACCACTGAAAGCTTCACTTAAAATAAGTGCTTAGAAAGTATCTTAGAAGCTGTTGTGAAGTTTCAAATTAATAGTTTCATATGCAGACATTAATTGATCAATATTAAAACTATATTAATGCCAGTTGGGAATGCTTTCAAAACAACAGAAAAGGATGGTTTAATTCTTTCAAGAAATAAGTCCACAGAACCTAAGTTTTTAAAAATGAACTATTCCAACTGTCCTCAATCACCTTAGTATGTCTTGACTCTACCTAAAAAGCCAAAATCAAAAGTTAACTGCTGGACTGGTTGTAGCGTAACCAAAAGTTTGGTCCTTGAACATTTGTTAGGTGCACATCATATACCACGGAGTTAATAGAGGATTCAAAACGGAAGCATACAATCCCTTCGCCAATGACCGCGCTTTCTTCTCCATGTCTGGCCATCTCTATTTGTGGTGCTTTCTGGTGAGCAAAGACATCCTTAGTAATCATTCAAGGTCTAGACTAGATAAGGCCAAAATGACATGGCCAGAGTCAGGGTAAATAGCCCCTTAGACTAGATATTCCTCTCAGTTCCAAGCTACTCCACTAGAACTCAACGTATAAACAGGCCGCTACTGTCACTCAGAGGTAAAAAGGCCCTGCAGGGCCAATCCTGCATTGATTAGGAATGTGGGTAACTGCCGCCATCAGACCCCGCCAACTGGGAAAACATCAAAATCTATGCCCTCACAGTCCCAGGCCAATAGTTTGAATAAGTACATCACATAAATGACAATGGATTTTCAATCAAGTCTCAACTTTCTGAACTATCATGAACTAAAATAATAAACATTAATTGTTCAAATTTTAAATGCATGACCACATAAAGTGCTGCAACACCTTGAAAATGGAGAAAATAGACTGAATACCAGAACTGTCAAGCAAACAACTTACTGTCTCAGGAATTAAAATACTTTCCCAGTTAAGGTTCTTACCAAGCTTCTGATACCACGTAAGAAACAAACAACTCCAAGCAAAGCCGCCCTGTATTTTAAAATTTTTTAAACAGTATTGTTGAATATGGTGCCAATGTTCTAACTCATAGGCTTGGACAGGGAGGGGAGGGAAGAAGCGTAACACTGACATAATTCAGTGTTTGAACAATCTAGACAAACTGTTTAATGCCAATCCAAATAAAGAAGCAAGGTGTATTGGCTAAGATGCCATATCTTCCTCCAGAACATGTCTATTTTATTAATCCTGTGGGAAAACTGAGTCTGTAATGCCAATTCTGACAAACCATTAACTGTGATGGCGTAACAGGTGTCCATAATACTAAGGAAGGAAGAGCTTCACCAACAGGAAGTAAGGAAGCAGAACTGTCAGACTCATATGCTTGCTTCCTCCTCAGGCGTACAAACCCTACAGACACAGGATGTAATCAGTGTTTGATGAGGATGTTTGCTGTTCCAACCAGCTCAGTACCGAAACTGATCCTTCTTTTTCCAACAAGTCTGTGGACAAATGCATCAGGCAAATTTCTTTAGAGCAGTATTTTTCAAACAAAATCTCCAAATCTAAAACTTCCAAATGACAATAAAATGCTATTTTGATTTCCAACTCCTTAAAAAAATCCCATCACGATCAATTCCAAAGGCTTGCCTCCTCAATGTCAGAGGTTCTGTCAAAGAGTTTCTGTAGGTTAAAGTCTATGTATGGAGAATAACCAGATGCAATAAATGAGCCTCAACCAGACATGTTATAGACAAAGCTGCTGTCGTATTTGGGGGCCAACTGAGTAAACCTATGTCCCAGTGACAGATGAGATGAAAACTTACCAAGCTAGCTGACAGGAAAAACCAAAATAAAACTCCTTACAGAACTGTATATACAGTTCGATTTCATTTCGATTAAAACATGCACACATATGCATAGACAATTATCTGGAAAGCAGTACAATGCTGAGCTCTGGGTGGTAGGAATATGTGATTATATTTGCTTCTCTGTGTTTTCTAAGTTTCAACAATGTACATGTAACACCACTTCTGTAATAATACTTCAAGCCACCAAGGGCTCATTCAAGTCAAAAATCAGTATTTATGAAGTGCCTACTATAGGTGAGACACACAGAGATCTGCTTTTATTCTCACCAAGGCCTCCAAGTTTTTTCAGTTAATCCTTCTCCCCAAGCCTCTGGGCTAAGCAACAGTCGTTTTTAAAATATAACATTTCCTTAAACTCCAAAGAGTTTTTTTTCTCTCTGTTCTCTCTCAGGCACACTAATAATTTTTCACCGTTTTCCCTTTATAGCTACTCTTTCAACCCTGGCAACTAATATAAGAGCTAAAACACTCTTTGTAGGCTGAAAGCCTGTGACAGAGGAGGAACTAATACAGTGAGGGAAGGGAGGATCCTTCTCTTTAGCTTATTCAAAGTTAAACATGTCTGTGGCAACTTTACTTACTAGAAAGCAGTGCATGATCTATGATGTTAAGATGGAATCAAGGTCAAGTTCTACTGCATGTCAGGCAACACCCTTTATCTCTGACTAGTGTAAAGATGAAGAGAGACATGGGGAAACCTACTAAATACCTGAAAGCTGTCATTGTTCTGGATGTGGAAATAAAGTGCTGGAATCACATACAAAATACATTTGTGTATGAAAAACACACAAGTTTAAGGAAGAAAGCAAAAGGCCAAACAATCAGAAAGGCATCTTATTTAAAAGTGACATTACATGAGACTGAAATATTTGGGACAAAACAATTCTGGGTTGCAGTTATTTGCTAGAAAGTGTCACCTACAAGAATATCCCATGCTTCTCTCCAACCCGTGCTGCCCAAATTATCCCACCGAAAGTGTTAGCTATGGTTACGTTGAAGGCTTCCTTTCTCCACTTAGAAGCGCTTAAATATCGATCAGTGGTAATTTGATGAAGATGCAACTTACTATTATAATCTCTAACCACTGGTGACCACTACCTAAATCAGCTTTCAGGGAAATAATTTTCTCTGAATCTTAAAACTAGTTCATTTATTAGCCTTGAGCTACAAGGAACTAGAGAGCTAGCCTTTCACAGCGGGGTTTTCTAAAAAGGAAAAATAGATCACCTCATAAAAACCTTTGGGAAAGAAGCCCCCAAGCACTCTGGTTAATGGAAACCTCAGATTTTCTGCCACTTTCCTGAAAACGTAGCTGTCTTAGGTCGTTCCACTGCAGCTTATCACTTTACAAAAGGAAATTGTGAATTCTCTCTTGGCTGGGGTGAGCGGAGGACGACAGACCCCGGTCGCCGCGGAGGCGCCCGCCTCTCCGTTACTAGAAAGCCCAGGCTGCTTTTCACCGACCTCCGGGCCACGACGCATTCCTAACGGGTTTCGAAGGCACGTTTAAATCGCCCGCTTTTTTGTTTGCTCGCTGCATTCACCCGGCCCCGGGGCTGCGGCCACCCCGTGCGCCTGGGAGGGGAAGCCGCGAG
>NW_005369942.1:6857832-6859065 GCF_000412655.1 Myotis brandtii
GGGGCGGGAAGGAGGTGGAAGGGATCGAATTTCTCCAGCAAATGGGACCGTTCCGACAGGATTCGGTTCCCCGGTCAACATTCCACATTCCATCCCTCTCCCGAATTTGCAAGCCAGCGCCAACAACCCGGAAAGCCTGCTGGCTGCCGAACAACAGCCCCCAACTCACACACACACACTCACAGGCACAGGACACGTGCACTGAAGGGCTTTGCAACTTGCAGTCCCGGGGTACACACTGCACGTTCCTTTCAGGCGGCGAATGCTAAGCGACCCCACCCCCACAATTTGCAGATGGTGCCAAAGGTTGCAATTTGCAATCCGTTTTACTAGTAAGTTCATGGTTAATCGGTACTTTGCTCTACCAATGCAACTCCTTCCTAATTTTACCGAGGAAGGGCTTTACACTTTACAGGCAGTCTCGCTGTAAGTAAAAGGTCTGATCATTGGAAACCCAATTTGGAAGAATCTAATTGCCAAGCTGTCCCTCCACCCCCTGCTCACTGCCCTTGAATTGATGCAATGAATATTTTGGACATGTGGTGACGCGGTGACAAGAGCCGGGGCTGTGGCCACCCTACACAATGTACCTCTACACACACACAGACACACACACACACCTATATTTAGACAAATATAGTCGTCCCCCTCCCTCCACGGTCACACACACCCTGGATCCATGTATGTATGCGAACCTGCGTTCTGCCATTGCCATCTGTCTACCAAGTTGCTACTATGCTTCCCACTTTCATGCAGCCTAATGCACTTTGGGCCAACTAAACTCGGCTTCTGCTGCTGAACGCGTTTAATTGATGCTTCACCTGAAAACCGCATGTTCTTCACAAATCCAAAAGAAGGAAAAGCTCTAAGTCTTCAGGCCCCCCAACATTGAAAAATAATCATAGTAAAACTTACTGATCCAACATAAATCAATTCTCAGGCTCCAAAAATCATCCTCTCCTCCTCCTCCTCCTCCTCTGGCCCCCGCCCCGGCAATGCCCAAGTTACTGGTGGGATAGTAAGGCTGCGCTCGCCGGCTGCCTGCCCTCCCTCCTCGCTACGTATCGAGAACCCAATCTTTTGGCGCCATATTAATGACGTACTATATTATTTCCACTAGGCAGCGACCTTCGGCATTAAATTACTCCCGAGAACTCCCGAGCAAAGCAACAAAACCATCAAATATGGCTGAGCCTGTCGGCTCGTCCTGCAGCCGCCGCCGCCGCCGCCGCC
>NW_005369942.1:6859580-6864703 GCF_000412655.1 Myotis brandtii
CGCTCGACCTGCGGCCGCGGGGGCGGGCACTGCTCAGCTGCGAGAGGCTCTTCCGGCATCTCCCCTGTGAGCCTAGACATTCTTGAGGTGTCTCCCGGCAGGGAAATGGGTTTTTACATGATCCCCTTCTAACTGTCCCAGTCCCAACTCTTGTCCGACATCACAGAACCTAGACCTGGATTCTTTCAAATTAGTTTAAAATTGTGCAGATAAACATGTGGCTATTAAGGCGTAAAATTTGGGTGAGAGGTTTTATTTTTAGACTGAATGGTAAAATAAATAACTTTTGTAGTAACAGTTTCGCATTAGAATGACATTTTTAAAGACAGAATCCAATGTTGGAGCTGGAACACGTCTTTGCCTAAGTTAGTATCAAACTGATAATTGCAAATGAGCATTAATTCATTAGAAGATAGGGATCATTTTTATAAATTGACACCACCTTTCTGTTACACTGGGCATCACCTTCCAAATATGAGAATTGAGCCCAAAGCTAAAACTGGAGTTGCAGACTAATACAAAATTAGTCATCAGAGATTCATTTTGGGGGTGAAAATGGGTGGTTATTGATTTTCCACTGAATACAGACTTGCTTTTTCATGGGAAGGTTGACATATTTCTTTCATGGACCCCCGCCCTAAAGAAATAAGGGTGCATATGATATTCAGCCTCCAAAGGAAAAAAGAACTCCATAGGGATTAAAACGCCCATTCAGTAAATAGGAACAGTGATCACTAATTACAAAATTCAGTATCTAACCCAAAGGCATTGGATGCATTCTTCTGAATATATCCAGTTTGACCTCACACAGTCACACACCAAACCATCCACCCACATGAAGAATATACAATCTGATGAACGTGGCAAAACTAATTGAGCCTTCCCATTCCTTTTCAGAAAACAAAGTAAGCCAAAGGAAATCTTAAGACATAGCCTATTTCACTAACAAAGAGCACAAAGACACCACATCAGCCCAATTCATGTGCTCACTTAATCCTGTCCAAAGTGATCACGGATGTAAAGCACTAGGCTACCATTCTTACTATTGTTAGTATTGCACTGCAGTCATTATTTTCATTGGTTCACCTCACACAAACTCTACTGTGGAAGTGAAGTACACAGGTTCAGAGCCAGACAAACCCTGCATTGAACTGGCTCTACCTGTTATCAGTGTGTATCTGTTGGGTAAATAACAGTACTCTGAGCCTCAAGAGTAATAAAATGAGGTTAACAGCCCCTACCTAAAGGGTTGTTAAGAGGAATGAGATAAACCCATAAAAGTGCCCAACAGAGGCCCTGGCAGTAGGAGGTTATCAATTCCCTCAGCCATCCCTCCAATATCCCTTTCTTGGTCTTCTCTCCATGGAAAACTGCAACTTCTAAATTCCAACTAGACTTGCTTTACTCATTCCCCCTAAAATATTGAAGTTGCACTCGCCACTGGCCATTTTACATGTCTTTTACTGACTGTCTCCATTCCCAAAACATCAGGCAACAAAATCAAAGAAGTGAATAAATGGATAAGAAAATTAAACAAGTAAAACAGCACCCAAATACCCCACACAGACAAATACACTGATCAAGACTGATGGTTCCAGGAACATCCTTTCAATTATGCCAATTCTTCCGAATAGTTATGGCTTAGGCAGTGTCATTGCTATAAATAACCCTGGACCAGAAGACCCTGGACAAATCTCTTTGGGTCTTAGTTTTCCCACTGAGATGATAGACAAGATCAAATCTAACTCCTAATTTCTGATTGCTTTCACCTAATTTAAAAAGTGATTATTTACCGAGTAGAAGACAACTTGAATGGAGAAAGAACATGTAAAAAAAATTGTCATTAAATCATTAGCTGCTAACATTTAAAAAATAACAGGTGCCTTTTGCCATCAGACCTCCAAAGAAACTTATTTCTAAAATAGGAAAGGTGGTGACATGGTCTGCCTTCTGGCAGCACCGACAATACATGCTGGAATAAGAGGTACTACGCTGGCAGTTAGGCAGACGAGTTTCTGGTTCCACTCTGTCCCTTAGTTCTTGCTTTACCAAATCGCTGAGGCTCGCCATTTCCCGATTTCTCAAATGGTTTTGTTAATTCATACTTTATTTTCCGAAATGAAAGGACAGTCAAGAAAATAGCTACTGAAGTAGTCAGTGTAGTTGAAATATTAAGATTCTAGTCTTTTCTGATCTGATCAGTATTCTTGGTGATAATTATAATTCTATATGTTCCTTGCATTTTGCTGTAGTCATACACAGTTTAATTATTTTCTTCCATATAATGGATTTTTATGGAATAAAAATTTGGATAGTCATATTTCTGATTGTGAAACCATTCATAATTACACCTATAAATGTTTACTTAATCATTTCCTTTGTGTCTACTCTGTAGGTAAAGAATTATAAGGTCTTGACAAGAAATTCAGAATTATTTATACTTGAAGTGAAGTAGATTCACATGCTAAAGTACTATCTCATTCCTTTACAGAAATGAGCAAGAAATTCTTACTGACAAATACCATTGCCAATTGGTATACATTATGCTGCACAGAGAGAATTTTTTATTCCACAAGTACTCTCCTGGATAAAATGGGTTGTGTTCTAAAAGTTTATTTGTACTTTGATTGTAACTTTGAATTTATGCCCCAAATAAACCCTGTTATGAAGAGAGCTTAGTTTGTTAAGTAATTTTAAAAAACAGTAATTTTAATAACTAAATGACAGAAAAGAATAACTTTATTAACTTTTTTGAATGACGTTATTTGGGTGGGAGGGGATCTAATTCAAGGAGGAATATATGGAATACTCTGAACAAGAAGAGTGAAGTTGGGAACAATGTTCAGCCCATGCCTGAACCACATGAGAAGAAACAGGAGGTCACAGGTAGGCGATTAGGACCAGAGCTCCCTGTCAGACCAGTCCATGAGGTCACCCATCCTGAATAGCCAGGTAGGTGGTTACAACATTCAATTGTAAGAATGATTGGAAGGCCAATAACCAAGATACATTTTTGTTGATGTCAGTACCAACTAAATTGTTTTTTCCTTGAGGTTCTTTCTTCTTCTTCTTCTCCTTTTGTCTACTTTGGATTGTTTGCATTTTGTTGGTTTTCATACTTTTAGCACAAGTTAAGATATCAAAGACAAGTCTGACAAGGGGACAGGAGAGGAGATAAATTACTTCAACTAGATGGAAGTGTCCAAGACATTTGACATTTGAGGAGGTTTAACATAGGAAAAGATTTTCCCTAATATTGAAAAGAAAACATGATAATGGAGAGAATTTTGAAAATTTAGAAAGGTGAAGGAAGGAAATAAAACTCACCTATTATAAATATTGCCACATAAGTTCAGTCTTTTTTCTAGGCATTTTTGATAAAATTGCCATAATGTCACACATTCCACTTTACAATCTTCCTTTTCACTTACCTCTTTCATTGTTTTCATTTCAGCCCTGTACTTTGTTAAGTAAAAATTATTTATTTATTTTTTTAACTTTCAAATCTTTGCCTGCACACCATACCTTCATCTATTGGCCACTTCAACCACACACTCTCACTCATACTTACTCACTGACCTTGTCAACCATTGGAAAGTGCTGCCATCTTTAATATTAGATTGAAGTCTCTCACTTCACTCTGAGACTTCCAAAGCTTATGCTTCTCACTCGACCTTTCCTTTTTTCTGAACAGTCACTGCAATCTACCCCTCCAGTCTGCTCCTCTGACTGGATGCAGAGCTGTTCGAACTCAAAATGTGATCACCAGTCGCTGCACCTGAGAGCGTGGCAGAGAGGCATTATTTCCAGCCCCACCCCAGACCTACCAAATCAGAAAGGGGGATCCAGCAATCTGTGTTTTAACAAACCCTCCAACTAATTCTGGCCCACACTCACATTTGAGAGCCACACATGTAGATCTTAACTTCCATCCTCCACACTGGAGCACAGGGTCAGGCCCCAGACAAGGTGGCAAGTCCCCTGCCCACTTATTCTCTGCCCACAGGCCAGTTGAAATATAAACAAGTTTTACAATAAACCACAGGGTTTTGAGGAAGTGAATACGTGGACCCTAATCTTGTGTGTGTGCGGTGAGGAGGCTGGTCAGAGAAGACGTCTCAGAATAAATGACCTGAACCTGAACCCTGAAGGATTATAGGGATTAGCCAGGTGAGGAAGGGGGGTGGGAGACCGTGTTGTTTTTTGTTTTTTTACAAAAATTCTGGCTTCTGTGTGGAGAATGGATGGGTGGGGGTGAGACACAGGTAGGGAGGCTAGATAGGAGGTTTCTGCAGTGACCAGGCGAGATGGGGGCTTAGACTGCAGTCACCGACTATGGGTGGAGACAGCGGGCACAGCAGCCTGTGACGGAGGCAGGGCTAACACAGCCCCAGCCCTCCAGAGGTCTCCAGCTTGCTCAGTTCAACAAGGGCTTGGGAAGGGGTGAGCGCTCCTTCCTGCCCTGCCGGCCAGTCAGGGATGTCTCTGGGACACCTCTGGAGGGCTCCCATTAAGTAGAGGCCATGGTGCTGGGCAGTAATGGAATAAAATAATCAGTCTGCCTGACCCCACCTTGCTGGAGCCTGTCTAGTTCCCATCACAGGTCAGTTAGCGATGCTAATCACTAAAGGAATCCAACCGGTGGCCTAGGAATGACTGAAACAGCCTCCCTGCTGGAAACTGCCTCCCCCAGGAGATAAGGAAGGTATGTGCAAAAATGATGACTGTTCATCAAAAGACTTACGGGAACCTGTGACTGCGACCAGGCAACTGAAGTTTGTTGACCAAAAGCAAAGAAGTTTCGCCACCACCCTGGGGCCCCTGCTGAGCTCCAGATGTCCGAGGTCATAAGCCACCTCCTGACCTCAAGTCCCTCCTGTCTCCATGAAGAAGCCTGAATGCTGTGCTTTCTGAAGATGGTTCTTCAGGACGCTAGCCTGCCATCTTCTCGACTTGCTGGCTTTCTGAATAAAGTCGCTTTCCTTGCCCCAACTCCTTGTCACTTGACTTGTTGGCTGTCGTGTGGTGAGCAGTTGGAGGTCTCACTGATGACACCGGGCGGAGGGCTCCCAACCAGTGGCCACCCGCAGAGCGGAGGCTCAGGCCTGGACCCAGGCGGCAGT
>NW_005369942.1:6864748-6875273 GCF_000412655.1 Myotis brandtii
GCAGGTCCTTCTGGGCCCTGGTCTCCCAGCCCCGATCCATCCCAGGCCCCTCCTCCCTCACTTCCCGGGGTTGCTACTCCAGCGCCTCTTGATCCCTCCGCAGGAAAGCTCCATTTTCCCTCTTCTCTTCCGGATCCCCTTAATGGCCCATTATAAGCTGAGCCCAAATCATTAGCAAATGAAAAACTGACTTCCCTATTCTCTAAGGCTGAGGGAGTGGGTGCTGGAGGAGGATGTGGGGGGCGGGGGTAAGGAAGCTGGATGGAGGTGCCCCCCATGGTTTAGTTCCAGTGCTAATGAAGCAAAGGAGGGAAAGCAGGCAGTTTCTGTTAGAATTATTTGCTAATTCACACCCCCCCCCCCATCCCCCTGTTCTGAAGCACATTTAGTTGTAGACAAGACTTGATGGCTTGGATGTCAGAAGTGAGGAAGAAGTTGGAATGAAAGGTGACCCACAACAGCATGGTGATTGCCAGAGGGAAGGGAGAGGGGTGATAGAAGGGGTAAAGGGGGGATAAATGGTGATGGAAGGAGACTTGACTTGGGGTGGTGAACACACAATACAATACCTAGATGGTGTGTTGTAGAATTGTGTACCTGAAACCTGTATAATTTTATTAACCATTGTTACCAAAATAAATTCAATAAAAAAGAAACTGAAAGAAAAAAAGAAAGGTTTAGAGAACTGAGTGGCATTCATTGAGCTCTGAGCTCTGGCGTGCAGGAGTGAAAAAGACAAGGAAAGACCTGCCCTCCTGGAGCTTATATTCATTTTCAGAGGAAAAGAAATGAAAGAGTGGGGACATTGCTGAGTTCGATTTGAGGAGACACCCATTTGAAGATGCCCAAAAGGCAGAAAGGAAAGGCTGGGCTACAGCTTAGAGATTAACTGAGGCCATGGGAGTGGACGAGATCACTCAGAAGTGTCTACAGAGTTCGAAGCAGAGCCTGCCTGAGCTGGAAACGAAGGAGTCGTATTAAAAGGATGGGCAGAGGAAGCTTCAAAGCTTCCATGGTGTCACTGAGCACAGTCCAGATTAGTTGAAATATTTTAGCCTTCTTCACGCCCAAATCACGATGTCTAAGCACCATTCGAGAAAACCACAGACTTATCTGGTCCACAATGTATTCAGCCTCGGCCACCTCGGGGGTGTCCTGAAATCACCGTTTTCCCAGTCAGCAATCTCCCGCTGTGCTCAGGATCTTTCTCAGAGCTTCCTCTGGTCCTCAGCCTGCTATCCTTCCTCTTAGCGCAGACCTTCTGCAGCGCTCCCGACTCCTACGTCACAGGAGTGACAAAGGCCACTGCACAGGCCCAGCTTTGACCTTCACGCTCCCCCTTCTTTCCTATCACAAAGGCTGAGAGATGACCTTCCACGGGCTGAGGATGCCCTGAGCCTCACTCACTTTCACTAGCCTCTAACTCAAGACTAGCTCTTCTTGCCCTGGCTGGTTTGGCTCAGTGGATAGAATGTCAGCCTGCAGACACTGAAGGGTCCCAGGTTCGGTTCTGGTCCAGGGTGCATGCCTGGGTTGTGAACTCGATCCCCAGTGGGGGCGCGTACAGGAGGCAGCCGATCAGTGATTCTCATCATTGATGTTTCTATTTCTCTCGACCTCCCCCTTTCTATCTGAAATCAATAAAAATATATTAAACAAAAAAAGATTAACTCTCCTTTCAGGGTACCTTCTCCTTCTCTGGCTACTGAGTCCTTCCCAAACATTTAAATGTACTTACGTCTCCCACTGAAAAGAAACCCTCTCAAAGCTCTCTTCTTCTTCCTTCCTCTTTGCAGTCACACTTGTTGGAAGAATGGTCTGCACTCACTTGGGCCCACTGCAGTCTGAATTATGCTCCCAATTACCGCAGAGAAACTGCTCTTGCCAAGATCACCACTGACATTGTTGGTGCTAAATTCAGTGGCGATTTGTCACCTTTGTTGTCCTTAACATCCACTGGCATGTGACATGGTTGTCCACGCATGCCCTGCTCCCACTGGCGTCCACACACCAATAGACTGCGTTCTCTCCTACCTGCCTGCCTTTTCTTACTCTCTTGCAGCTTTCTCTTTCTCTTTGGCTAAAGCAAGGCCTCAAACCAATTGTTTTTGAGTACCTGAGAAGCATTTTGAAGAAAAAAAAAATCAACTGAAGGAGTAATTCTGGTTGAGGCATTTTATTAAAAAGAAAGAAAGAAAGAAAGAAAGAAAGAAAGAAAGAAAGAAAGAAAGAAAGAAAGAAAGAAAGAAGAATGGTTCACCAACCATGTTTAGAATGGAACTTTAAAAAAGAACATCTGGTTAAAGATTATTAGGCTAGTCAATCAGCTGGATGGGTAACCCTAGCTTCCCAGAAGGAGTTCTCAGTCTTATTAAAGTCTGTCAGAAAACTGTTCACGCACTTTATCAGGAATGCTAATTGCTTCCCAGAAGGAGTTGTAAATTACATCACACACCAAATTTCTGTCCCAGACCAGGTTTGAGCCCATTTTCTTTCTCACTTTCAGTCCCCTAAAGGTATGTTTTCCTTAGGGTCCTGTCCTCAGCCCTCTTCTCTTCCCTTTCTATATACATCTCTTGGTGATCTCATCTACCCTCATTATTGCCACCCCCCTCCCCCCCAACATGCCTGTCTCTATGGCCAGTGTCACACCTCACCTTTAGACTTGAATCTACCCAACAGCTTCCTAAACACCCCATTGGATTTCCCACAGGAAACTCAAACTCAGCATGTCCCAAACGGAGCTCAACTTCCCTCCCACTTTGCGCCTCCTCATCTGTCCCATATCTCAATTAGTGGTACCACCAGACACAATTGCCAACCCAGGAGCCAAAACATTGTCCTTGACACTTGCTTTACCTTGACACCTCCCCTACCACCACCACCACCAGTCCAACCCAATCAATCACCACATCACTTCTTCATCAGGTCTCACTCTCCATCCCTACAGCCCTTATCATCATCACAGTGACCCAAGCTACTGCTAACTGGTCTCCTTGCCTCCAGTCCTGTCCCCCTCTAATTCATTCCCTACTCAGTAGTCAGTGTGATCTCTTTAGAGAAAAAATATGATCACATTTAAAACCCATTAAATGCCATTTTTTTCCTATTTACTCTTATGGATAGAACATGTCATCAACATAACCCATAAGGACCTTCATGTTCCAATTCCTACTTTCTTTTTCTAGCTCTCCTTCCAACACCCCCCCTTCCATTCCCCTGCCATGTGACTTTTCACATTTCTTTAGTGGTGTGTCCCGTTAGAACCTTTGAAAATGCTTATCCCTAAGCTTGGATCATTCTCCCCTCTCTATACCCTTTCTTTTGGCTCTAAGTCACTTATGTTCTACCAAATAGCCTTATCCTATTCTCTAACCCCCACCCTTCTCTAAGCTTCCACAACATTCAGTACTATCACTATGTTATCACATCTCTCTGTGTTTTCTAAGCTTTTGTACCCTTCACTTGAATTGGTGATTAAAGGACTGTGTCAGTTGTGTTCTCTACTGTGTTTCTAGTACTGAGCCTAACAACTGGTAGGCAGTTAATAAATATTTTGAATGTGATGAATGAATGACCATTATATTTGTGTAAACAGTCTCCAAAAAAACCTACAACAGATTATAACTGTCATTTTTATTTTCTATGCTAAAAGTAATAAATGTTATGCTTTAGAGAAGCCAAAATCAAAATTAAAGTCACCAAAAACATTATTACTTAAAAACAATCACCACTAAAATTTTGGTGTATATTTTTTATATGTTTGTGTGTGTGTGTGTGTCTCTATATACATACATTTAAAAAGGGTGGGGGGATCCTAGCTTGTTTGGCTCAGTGGATAGAGCCTGTGGACTGAAGAGTCCCTGGGTTCGATTCCAGTCAAGGGCACATGGCCAGGTTGTGGGCTCGATCCCCAGTAGGGGGCCTGCAGGAGACAGCCAATCAATGATTCTCTCTCATCATTGATGTTTCTATCTCTCTCTCCCTCTCCCTTCCTCTCTGAAATCAATAAAAATATATTAAAAAATAATAATAAAATAGAATAAAAAAGGAGGGGGGGTCATAATTCCCTAGGCCCAGAGGGGTGCATTAGGCAACCAATCGATGTGTCTCTCTCACATCTATGTTTCTCTCTCTCTCTCCCTCCTTCCCTTTTACAATCTCTAAAAATCAATGGGGAAAAAATACCTTCAGATGAGGATTAACCAAAAAAATGGTTAATACTGTAATTCTTTTGAAATTAGTAATACTGAACTACTATAATTCTATTTTGTGACAATTTTTAGATTTAATTTATCCATATAGTTGGGCTTTCCCATTATTATAAAGAGGTCTTTAGTGAATATCATTACAGCTATATGCTCTATGATTAGGAAAACAGAATTTTATTGACAATATAATAATTCACCACATAAATGGGCTTTGCATGATTTCTGATTTTTTATTGTTTACACTTTTGTTTTTCTAAATCCTTACTTTTACCAATAAAGCTGTGAGAAATATTCCTATACATAAAATTTGGTTCAAGTATCTAACCATTCTTTGGACAGAACCTGAAAAAGTCAAATCACTGGGTTAGAGGGTTTAAGGCTCTGGATTTCATTTTGCCAAATTGCTTTCTACAAAACATGTTATAATTAAGATCCCACTATCCGTGTCCTGTGCACGTGAGGAGTCTTTGCCAGATGCCCACCGGACTCCATGGAGAGCTAGGGCATGCCTTCAAGGAGGCACATACCACATCCCTGAAACAATAAAGGCAACCTGAACACATATACGAATACCACAATGATTTGGAGATAAGGAATTCTAGCAGATGCTAAAGTAGGTTGAGAAGGTTTCATAAAAGATGTAGAATAATTAGGACCAGGAGGGGCAAAGAGGAAGAAATGGACACAAGGGAAGGAGACTCTTAAGGTGAGGAAGGTACATGGAGCATCTTTGCCTGGGGGGTGGTCTGGAGGGGCACCAAAAATTACTGAGTGTGTTCTATGTATAGGCCAGGTACCGGGCTAAGCATTTTACATGTAATATTTTATTTTCTTCTCACAATCCTGAGAAATAGGTATTATGATTATTTCCATAATAAAAAATTAACGTGATGTGAAAAAATTAATGTTCCAGGGACTGAATCACTTGCTAAAGATCACGAAGCTTTGGAGGGGTGGCACCAGCATTTGAATCAAAAGAGTCCGGCTCCAACGCTCACGCTTTTAAGTACATCTTTCAACTGACTCATCACAAAGTCATAAGCATGTACCTAATCGAGAACTGTATCCAGGACTTGGTATCAGTGATTGAGTCATAGCTGACATTCAGTGGATGCTTGAGAAAGGAAATGAGAGCAGAAAGAACTCCGCATGCTAGGGCTTGTTTCAGACAGAGGTCTAAATAGCTAATTAAAAATATGCAGCCTTGACTTAAATGTAAAACTATAAAACTTTTAGGAAAAAGCCTTCATGATTTTTTCAAAGACACCAACAACACAATCCATAAAAAGAAAAAATTGATATATTGGATCTCTCAAAATTAATATTTTTTTCTCCAAAGACCCTGATAAGATGAAAAAACAAGCTATCGACTGGGAGAAAATATTTTAAGGCCATATATCCAACAAAGAACTGGTATCTAGAATAAATGGAGAACACACAAAGCTCAACAATTTAAAAAATTGTAACAACTCATTTAGAAAATGGGTGAAGAACATGAACACATTTCCCAAAGAGGATACACTGGTGCTAAATGAGCACACGAAAAACTGTTCAACATCATTAGCCATCCGGAAAATAATTCAGATTTAAACCACAGTGAGCTATCTCTGCACTATTATCAGAATGGCTAAAATGCAAAATAGTGGCAACATCAAATGGTAGCAAAGATGGGGAGGAGCCCAATCACATTGGATCACATCGCTGGTGGGAATGTAAAGTGGTCCAGCCACTCTTGAAAACAGTTTGGCAGTTTCTTATAAAACTAAACATGCAGCTACCACAGACCCAGCAATTGCACTCTTCGGCACTTATGCCAGAGAAATGAAAACTTGTGTTCACATAAAAGCCTGTAGCAGCTTTACTCAAATAGCCAAAAACTGGACACAACCCAGATGTTCTTCCATGAGTGAATAGTAAACAAACTGTAGTACATCCATATCATGAAATATTACTTAGCAATTAAAAAATGAAAAGAGCCCTGCCAGCTAGCTCAGTTGGTGAGAGTGTTGGCCAGATTTGCCAAGGTTGCGGGTTCAATCCCCAGTCAGGGCACATAATGAGTCAGCCAATGAATGCACGAATAAGTGGAACAACAAATTGATGTTTCTCTCTCTCTCTCTCTCTCTCTCTCTCTCTCTCTCTCTCTCCCCCCCTCCCTCTCCCTCCCTTCCTCTCTCTCTCTCAAATCCATCAATCAATAAAAATAAATAAGGGAAGGAAGAAAGAACTATTACTACATACACAAATCTCTAGGAATTTATGCTGAATAAAACAAAACAAAACAAAAAAAGCCAATACCAAAAAGTTTTATGCTGTGTCATTCCATTATATGACATTCTTAAAATAACAAAATTATGGAAATGGAGACTAGATTAGGGGTTATTAAGGGAAAATGAGGGGGCCAGGGAAAGAGGAAAGTGTATGTGACTATAAAAGGGCTACATGAGGAATCCTTGTGGTGATGGAATTGTTACGTATCTTGGTTATATCAATGTTGATGACATTTATTTTGTACATGAAGGCATCATACAATGATACTGTACAATAGTTTTACAAAATGTTACTATTGGGTGAAACTGGGTAAAGGGTACACAAGTTCTCTCAGTATTCTTTCTTGTTTTTCTTTTCTTTTTTCTTCAGTAGTATGTCTTATAACTGCATGTGAATCTACAACTGTCCCAAAATGAAAAGTTTAGTTTAAAAATATATAGTCAATTAGAAGAGAAAAAAATTTTAAACATTAACATATTCCTAGACAGTAATCTAATATAAAAGGTAAAGGAATTTCCCTATGTCCTTCAACAGAGCCACATGAATGAGAAATCCCTTTGGCCCTAAGGTTATGCTGATGTACACATTCCTCAGGTTCCTGCTCTGTGCAGGAAGGCACGTCTTCTCAGCACTAGCAGAAATAAAAGGATGAGCAGGGTTGCAGAGGTAGGAAGAGAAAAGGAGCATTGTAAATAGAAAAAAATAGAGTGGTTCTTCCTAGAGCCCTTTATAAATATTCTCTGTCACCTGGTTTTCTGCTTTCTACCCACATGGCCAAGAGGAGTAAACAACAATGCCCTTTCTATGGTAAATACTCACCAGGGCTCTGAGGGCAGGGGAAGAATCTAAATCTTGCCTCACATCAGCCAAATCTTACCTAATCGCTTGGACACAGTTCTCCACTCTAGTCCCAAGGTTTCACCCTAGGTGCCCTCTCTCCCCGCTCCCTCCGAATCTCATTCCCCTAGCAGCCCCACCACCCAGAACAGAGCATCCACACAGACATCTAATATATCACCGCCTGACTTCTAATCCTGGGTCGAGCCCACTAGGCCACTCTGTAACATTCATCTCAGCTTTAAAAACACGAGAAGGACACTGTTGGCAAAAATCCAGGCATAATGAATTCTATGTTCTAGAAACAGAGAAATTGAACTATTTCCATTTGAAAGTAAGAGCTGGCAGGAAATCAACAGAGCCAAATCCTCTGGGAGGAAAAAATAACAAAACCAAACAGGCTGGTTAGTTAACTTGCAGGTCTGTAAGGTGGGCAGATTTCTTTAAACAGCAGTTTTAGACTTGAGAGACCTAACTGGCATCCAAGGCCAAGAATATGAATAATCCGTAATAATAAAAGGACAATATGCTAATTAGACCGGACATCATTCTGGACGTCCTTCCTGACGAAGCCGGGGCTGGAGGGAAGCCAGCCCAGGTCCAGGTGCCTGGGGGTGGCCTGGGGGAAGCCAGCCCGGGTGCTGGGTGCCTGTGGGCGGCTGGAGGAGGGAAGCCCGGGTCCCAGGTGCTGGAGGGAAGCCAGTGCCGGCAGCCAGGGGAAGGAAGGCCTACTCTTGCATGAATTTTCGTGCATAGGGCCTCTAGTGGTATATAAAACCTTGTCCAAGGGCTGGGGATCATCATTTCTTTCTCTTCTCTCTCTTCCTCTTTTTTTTTTTTTTTTCCTCGCTCTCTCTCCCTACATTTCTCTAGGTCATAGTCATCAACAGCTGACTACCTCTTCTGATACCCAAAGAGAAATTTTTTTTTTTCAGTTTCAGTTCCAAAATTTGCAAGGAAGAACTGGTTAGCCTGTTAGATTAGTATTCTATCTACATTCACCAACTGATACTATATGGTCAGAAGATTCTTACAGAAACCACGTGCTCATACGGTGCCAAGAAGATGATGTTTATGGAAACCTTATGGACAAAGAGGAACTGGGAGGGGGAAGAGAAAAAGGAACCATTAGTACCCATGGGACATTAGTGTCCTCATGCTTTCTTTTTTCTGGAAATCCCTTTTTCTCTTATTGTTTATCTCTGCCTGTTAAAATCACACGTCTTTCGAAGTCTAGCTAAAATGTCACCTTTTCCACAAAATATGTCAATTTCTGCCATTAGACCAGGGGTGGGCAAACTTTTTGACTCGAGGGCTACAATGGGTTCTTAAACTGGACCGGAGGGCCGGAACAAAAGCATGGATGGAGTGTTTGTGTGAACTAATATAAATTCAAAGTAAACATCATTACATAAAAGGGTACGGTCTTTTTATTTTTAGTTTTATTCATTTCAAACGGCCGGATCCGGCCCACGGGCCGTAGTTTGCCCACGGCTGCATTAGACCATGAATCCTCAAGAACAGAAGCCATCTATTGTTTCATTCCTATGCCCTGATCCCCTAAGCGGGCCTCAGAATTGGTGGCTGCTCCTTGAAAGCCTCCCTGGATCTGTCCATTCAGAATCCCTGCCCCCCTTCAGGCTCTGGAGGAACTCTGTGGGACCTTCCTTCATCGTAGCTGCCATCTCTGGCTTCTATTGAAGATATCTGTAAACACATTTTTCTCCCTTTCCACGGTGTTGAATCCTTGTAGACAGGGTACTTTGCACATAACAGGCAGTAATTCTTTGTTAAATAAAATTCCCCATCCCTACCCTCCCAAAAATCCAATTAGCAATATGTGAAATTCGGGGGTGGGCATGGCAGCACTGAGCCACCCACCACCCTGGATCAAAGAGCAGCCCCTCCCTCGGCACATTGGGACTTCTGATGCTCCCTTTCCACACCTTGATGCCATCGGAGGCAAAGAGCATTAACTAGGAGTTAAACACACAAAAAGACAATTATTAGGAAACTTTAGAGCACTCCTGCCCGCAACTCAGCTGGGTAGGGGGTTCGAGATAAGTTATGGTAAATTTAAATCTTCAATATTAATACCAAAAATTCAATGTGAGACTCTGCTACTCCAAACAACCATGTTTGGCTGTATTTTTCTTTCTTTTTTTATTAGTCATTTATTTATTTTTAATTTTTATTGATTTCAGAGAGGAAGGAAGAGGGAGAGATAGAAATATCTATGATGAGAGATAATTATTGATTGGCTGCCTCCTGCCCGCCCCACACTGGGGATAGAGCCCACAACCTGGGCATGTGCCCTTGACCACAATTGAACCTGGGACCCTTCAGTCTGCAGGCCAACGCTCTATCCACTGAGCCAAACCAGCCCGGGCAGCTGTATTTTTCTTTCATATCCACAAGTCATATTACTACAACGTGATGCATTTGCAACTTTTATGCCCAGGGACCTCAGCAGGATTTTACTGTACTTTGTTTTACAGCCACACGGAGTCCAGGTCAGCCAGCAGCCCCTTGCACAATCAAAGAGCAAGTTAATAAAGAAAGGCCATTATTCCATGTGCTCAGCTTCTTTGCACAGAGCAAGAATCATGCTGTGAGTTGCTATTAAGGCCAGAGCAGCACTTATGACATGCACAGAGCACAGTGAGGAAGGGGGATGGGGTGGGCACAGCCAATCCAGGCTGAGCCAGGGCTCCCTGCTTCCCTTCCCCCACCCTCTGGCCCTGGCAAGGAGGAGCTCATCCCCGTGAACCAGCTTAGCCATCAGGCAGGAGCAAGGGTCAGGCTCAAGCTTATTTGGGCATCGTCTGGCCCATCAGCCAAAATCTCTAGTCCCCCTTCCCCACCTGCCGTCCAAGGGAATTTAATTAGTCCAGGGTGACTTTCATGCACAGAGAAATTGTTCAGAAGTTACTTTGATTTTGAAATTAATATTTGACTTTACAGAATGAAAACCCAAGGAGATTTTCCTATAAGCTTGTAAATTCAACTTATAATTTTGTAGATATACAGCTACCTTTCAACAACCACTTCTAAGGGGGCTTTTGATTAATGTTTGGTCACATTTACAAATTTACTGAATTGACCTACTTTAAATATTTGAACTGCATTTGTAAGTTTAGTATATTTGATTTTTTAAAAGTACTTCAGTTGTCTGACAAAAAGGAACTTCTTTCCAAATACTTAAG
>NW_005369942.1:6875317-6878938 GCF_000412655.1 Myotis brandtii
AATCTTGTTGATATGTTAATTTTAAGTTCTTTTAAATGTCTAATATTACATTTACATTTTGCAAGATTTCCACTTAAAATCACACATGTAAATCAATTACATAGATTACATTGACATTACAATTACATTTTAAATAGTACTACACATTTACTATGTTATTCTAATAGGTTATATCCTCTTAAACATGATAAATATTTAAAAAACTAGATATACAGATTCTTTTGCACAAAAATATAAATACAATGTGTTTTTCTTAAAGATTTTTCTCTGTATAACGGTAACCCTTCTCAATGTTTAAAGACATGCTTACCATTCAAAAAAAATTTTATATCTCAAATTCTTTTGATCATACTTCCAAAGCTGGTTAAATTTCATATGAGGTCTGGAGCCACAAATACCTAGGGGAATTTTGCTCATGACACCATTACCAAGATGAGTCCCTTTATACTCAATATGTCATTACCCCAAAACTTAAAAAGGAGACATTCCCAGCCTCCAAAATGGCCCCCAATGCCTCCTGAGAAGAGACGCCATTCTGAACAAGGCTGACCTATGTAACCAATAGGACTGTATGAAAATGATGGAGAGCCACTTCTGAAGCCAGATCATAAGACATTGTTGCTACGTTGCTTGTCTTGGATAGTTTGCTCTGGAGGAAGCCAGCTACTCATGCAGCCATGGGGAGAGGTGTGTGTGGTAAGGACTGAGTCCTCCAACCAACAGCCAGCATTCACTTGCCGTGTATATTACTCACCCATCTGGGAAACACATTCTCTAACCCCCTCAGATAACTGCAGCCCTGGCCAACAGTTTGACCTTTTGAGATACCCCCCCACCTCAATAAGCAGTTCCTTCCTACTCAAAAATAGAAAGATCACTAAGCTGCTCCCAAGTTCCTGATCCACAGACACTGTGAGATAATAAACATTGATTGTCATGTTAAGCCTCTAAATTTGGGGTTAATTTGTTATGTTAATAGATAACTAATAAGGAATGGTCCTATTCGCCCACCTCCCTGAATGGAAATCATATCAGCATCTAATCTTCAAGCCTACAGCTCCTATAACCCCCACTCAGGTGACCACGCCATTTTGCTTGGATTGAACTGTTTATGACTTCATCTCATTCTGAATAGATTCCTATTCTATCTGTTTGGTCCACAGGGATACAGAAAACTTTAGGGTATATCTAAATCTGTGTGTCATAAGCCTATTCCTGACTCTACTATTCCAGCTTCAAGGAGGTGCATCACAGCACCGAGAGCTCATCTTTTGACAATAAAAGTTGGAAGCATCTTTTCTGAAAATGTATGGCTAAGGTGTCCACAAAGTCTGATAAACACTCAGTCTTACCATGGATAGCAAAGAACTCTCGACTTTCCTCTCCCAGCCTCCTCTTCCCTGTCTTCCATGGTTGCACAAAGGACATTGCCACCCATCCAGTGCTGGTACCAAACCTAAGCAGCATTCTTTTTAAAAAAAATATATTTTTATTGATTTTTCACAGAGAGGAAGAGAGAGGGACAGAGAGCCAGAAACATCGATGAGAGAGAAACATAGACCAGCTGCCCCCCCCCACCCCCCACCTCCCACTGGGGATGTGCCCGCAACCAAGGCCCACGCCCTTGACCGGAATCGAACCCGGGACCCCCCGGCCCGCAGGCCGACGCTCCATCCACTGCCCGGACCGCAGGCCGACGCTCCATCCACTGAGCCAAACCGGTCAGGGCCCTAAGCAGCATTCTTGATTTCTCTCTCCTTCTCACACGACCAACAACCTTAGACTCTACCTCCAGAGCATACTTTGTATTTGTTAACTGCTCATCTCCATTCCCATCAGCCAGGACATTGCAAATAGCCTCCTGACTGTAACCCCTGTTGCCTCTCTCTGTAAACATTCACATACAGGTCTTCGCGTGACATATTTCATTTCTTCTGGGTAAACACTTAGACGTGAGCTTGCTGAGTCATATGGTAAGTACCTGTTTAATTTTATAAGAAACTGCCAAACTATTTTCCATGTTGCACTCCCACCAGCAATCTACGAGAGTTCCAGTGGTTCCACATCCTCTTCAGCACTTGGGTATGGGTTTTGCTTTTAAAGCCATTCTAGTAGGTGTGTGGCAGTCTTTTTGGTTTTGTTTCATTTTTTTAATTGAGACAAACTTCACATACCGTGAAATGTACAGATCCTAGGTGTACAATTCAGTGAGTTTTGGTAAATGTGTACACCCATGTAAAACATGTTTGTTACCCTAATAAATTCTCTAGGAACCCCCTTCCAGTAAGTTGCTACCCTAAAGGTGGCCACTTCTGGTTGCAATAACTACAGATAAGTCTTCCTTTTCCTTAAACCTCTAAAGCAGCGGTTCTCAACCTGTGGGTCGCGATCTCTTTGGGGGTCGAACGGCCCTTTCACAGGGGTCGCCTAAGACCATCGCAAAAACACATATAATTACATATTGTTTTTGTGATTAATTACTATGCTTTAATTATGTTCAATTTGTAACAATGAAAATACATCCTGCATATCAGATATTTACATTACGATTCATAACAGTAGCAAAATTACAGTTATGAAGTAGCAACGAAAATAATTTTATGGTTGGGGGTCACCACAACATGAGGAACTATATTAAAGGGTCGTGGCATTAGGAAGGTTGAGAACCACTGCTCTAAAGGAATAGCATAGTATATACTATTCTGTGTCTGGCTGGTTTTACTCAACATAATGGTTTTAAGACTTGTCCATGTTATTGTACGTACCAGTAGTTCTTTATTTTTACTGCTGAGTAGTATTTTATTGTATGAACATGTCACAGTGTGTTTATCCATTCACCTTTTGATAGATGTTTGGGCTGTTTCCAGCAATTCCATTCCTAGGTGTTTACCCAGGAGAAATGAAAGCATACGTCATCACAAAGACAATAGTAGCCTGCTTCCTGTCTTGATCCACCACAATCCATAGAGCACCTAGAGGGATCTTTTAAATAAATTATTCCAATCCCATCACTGCTCTGCTTAATGCCCTTTAGTGACTTCCCATCCCACTTAGGAGAAAATCAAACTCCCTGAAACCCAGGCATCCCTGATTCTCAACCCTGGCTGTACACAGGAACCCTCTGGGCACCTTTGATGCCTGGGCCCCACCGCAGAACGAGGGAAGCTGACCTCTGGGGGAGGCACCGAATGAAGCCCCCCAAGAGACTCTAACAGGTCTGGGGTTTGCCAGCCCCTGCCCGCAAGCCCTCGCCCTCAACTCTGCCACTTTATCTCCTGCCACTCTTCCCCTCAGGCGCTGCCATCTAGACACACTGGCCTCCTTTCGGCTCTGGGAACACAGCAATTTCATCCCTACCTCAAGGGCTTTGTGCTAGTGTCTGTTCTGCCTGGAATGTTCTTTACTAGTAGATCTTAGTGTGCCTGGTGCTTTCTTGTGATTAAGGTCTCAGCTGAAATGTTGCCTGCTCAGAGGGGCTCTTCCTGTCCCTCCCCGCCTGCCCCCAATCTAAAGGAACCACACTCTAGTCTAGCATGTCCCTTGTTCAAATGCTCTGTAGCACACTTATTTCTAATATTGTCTTGTCTGTGCATTTTTCCCGTATGTTTATTGTCTGGTCCT
>NW_005369942.1:6879021-6885081 GCF_000412655.1 Myotis brandtii
ACCTTGCTGCCTCGCTCGCTGCAGTATCCCTAGCATTTATTTCTGTGACTGGCCCAGGGTTATAAAGGTTTAAGAAGTATTTGTTGAAAGCATGAAAGAAGATGCATGTGAAATGTGCCTGTTACCTGAGAGCGAGGGCAAGAACCAGAAGCGTTCTTCCAACTGTCTCCCCCAGGAAAAGAGATCATTGATTTATAGGAACAGGAAGAGACTCTAGCCTGAGGAGATTAGAACCAGGAACTCCAGCTCAGCAGGGCCACAAAGGCGGACAGGCTGTTTTCAGCTTTTAGTATCTTCTGCCCTGACCCGGTGCTGTGGCATCACAGATACTTAATGAATATATTTCCCCTCGCAGTGAAGGAACTGTGATCTGCTCTGAGGGCTAGAGGGGATGGTGAGGTACAGTGAGGGAGAGGCATGAGCGGGGATCAGTGGATCTGGAGAAAAGGAGCCAGAAGGAGCTGTCACCAACTCAAAAAGCATCACATTCAGTGTAATCAATGGTACTCCAATACATTGTTCTGTTCTATGTGTCATTTCTCTTCATAAGCACACCAATATGTTAATGCAATACTTTTTTATTTTATTTATTTATTTTTAAATATTTTTTTTTATTGATTTTAGAGAGGAAGGAAGAGGGAGGGAGAGATAGAAACATCCATGATGAGAGAGAATCATGGATCGGCTGCCTCCTGCAATTCCCCCAATGGAGATGGAGCCCATAACCCAGGCATGTGCCCTTGGCCAAAAATGAACCTGGGACCTTTCAGTTAGCAGGCCGAGCCAAACCAACTAGGGCAATGCAATACTTTATTAAAAATTTAAAGAAAGGAAGGACACTCAGAGGAGGAAACAAGGAAAAAGAGACATGGTTGTGCTAGACAGAGTACTGGACATGCTCAGGCCTTTACTTGTTTATCACAACCCTGTATGAAATAAAATATACCTCAGCTGGTGTGGTTCGGTGGTTGAGCGTCGACCTATGAACCAGAAGGTCAAGGTTTGATTCCTGGTTTGGGCACATGCCCAGGTTGGGGGCATGAGGGAGGCAGCTGATCAATGATTTTCATCACTGATGCTTCTCTCTCTCTCCTTTCCTCTCTGAAATCAATAAAATATAATTATAGCATTTTACAGATGAGGAAACTGAATGGAGCTTAGAGAAAATTTACTTCTTTTTAAAAGATTCTTAGCACATAAGTGGTATAAGACTGGATAATAAATACACAAGAGGCACTCATTACATATATAGATATTCACAATGGAAGAATATCCATCTGATGTAAGCATGACAGACCATGATGCAAATTGATCTTGTCAGGTTGGAACACTGGACTGAAACCAAGCGTTAGATACAATGCGGTGGATAAAATCTAAGTCCTGCAGTTAGCTACACAGGGACAGAAAGACAGACCTGCTTTGGCTGGAGTTTGTGCAAAAAAAGAAAAAACTTTGTGGGCGCTAGTTTAATATAGGGCAATAGTAGATACTAAAAATGTGAACAAGACAACCCTTAACCATTTCATGATGATCCTTACCTTATCTGACTTCTTTCTAGTATTTCTCACTGGAGATATTTTTAAAATTCTCTTCTCTCCTGGCTTCTGTTACATCTGATTATCTTTCTGGATCTGAAGCAGGTCCTCATGGAATGCTAACACTACTAACATTTACTAAGGGTTCTATGCAAACTATACATACTATACTATTTAATTCCCCTCTTAACGGCACTGATGAAATGGGCATAATTATTTCTCCCATTTTACAGATGAGAAAACCTGAGTGATTTTCTCAAGGTCAGAACTACTAATGTTAGTAGCGCCCAACTCCAGAATGGCCTCGGAGGGCACGCTCTTCTTTGCTGTCCCTCCTACCAGCTCAGTTGCTTCCAGAACTGCCTTTTCCTTTGCTCATTCCTTAGGTGTCCATGTTCCTTAGAGTCCGGTCCTCAGGTCTCGACTCATCATTGCCTCTCTGTTTAATCACAAGGAGACAAGAGCCTTTGATGAATCCTATCATTTCTTCCCCCACAGCACTGACCTCTCCACACTCTTCCTTGTGAGTAGGCGTCTCTCTAGGCTGCAGAGGTGACTGGACCCCACCCCAATCCTGGCCCCTGAGAGAGAATAATGATTGGTTTAAATCAAACAGGACATTCCGTCTGCCTCCTCTTTCAGTGACTGATTTAAGCCCTGGGAGAGAGTCAGCTGAGGGATGTTTGAGAAAAGTTATCCTGACTCTTAAACAGAAATATGCATGAACTGATCATCTCTCATCTAGCACATGGCTGTGTCTGCATGTGGTTTCTAAGACTCCACCTTGGAGCCTTTAATAATTTTCAGGAGTGTAAAAGCTCCTGAGACCAAAATGTTTGAGAACTGCTACTTAGTCCATGCCAGCATCATCCCTCCTCAGGGTTATTGAAACAGTTCCCTGAATGATTTTTCTGCTGCCAATCCACCCATGGTCAACCTCAATACCCCATTCTCCACAATGCTCCCCGGATTTAGCATGATCTTCCCACATGCTTGTCAGATCCCAGCTTACTCCTTCAATGGCTCCTGTTCTTTCAGTTTAGCACTAACACCCTCCTTCTCTTGTTTTATTTGTTCTTCTCTGTTCACCATAGCTACTCACAGTTAATTGCAGTTTCCTATCAGAAATGATACTGGTTATTTGGTTATTTCCATGCCTCCCTGCCTGTTCTGTACTGTGTTTTGTTTTGATGTCTGGAGTGGAGGGCATTTGGTGCAGTGAATTGGTTACAGAGGCGATGGAAGAGTTCAGACGTCAATCAGGACGAAGAGGCAACCAGAGATTAGCAGCAATAGCACGTCCCAGGGCTGGAGGACTAAAAGGAGGACTCGGTGTCACCAGACCCCAAGGGCCAGGGTTCCCCAGGGACATCTAAAACCATGACCAACCTGTTCTGCAGAAGCTGGGGTCAGGGACAAGACAAGCCACCCAAACGGTGCCCTCCAAAGCTGGGGTTCCTCACCTGCTCTCAAGTCCTACCTGCCACACCTCACCCCCTTCATTCTCTAGATAACGCCTACCTGCCCTTCAAAATTCAGCCCAACCAAGGGTCACGTTCTACAGGAAGCTGTCTCCGAGTCCACAGTGTAACTTACCCGTCTCTCTTCTGTGCTTCCCAAGTGCCATTTATCAATGTGGTTACCAGAAAGTGCCATGGCCGCTGGTTTGCCCAGTTTCCCCACGGGATACTCAGTGCTTTGAGAGTTGGGTGGCATCTCTTTTCTTTGCATTGCATGAGCCCAGGATAGTCTCTGACAATAATGTTGGGGGCTATTATATGTACTCAGAAAATGCTTCCTGGACATAGTAATCATTTAACTCAGATCATTTGTTTCCGGAGTGAGTTTCATTTTCTGAAGCATTTGCTTTCCTTTTTTTGTGTCCGAGACCTGGACTGTTCAAGGCCTTCTTCTTCATATACCAGCTTCTCCCCCATGGTTCTTGAGAGAAAATAGGACTTAGCTTCTCAACACTATCTTTATGCCTTCGGATGTATAATGGTGTTTTCCAGCCTTAGCCTCATGTTCCCCTTCAAATTGTGCTCCCTGGAGTGGAGGCCTCAGTGGTTTCTTCCTAATTTTCATATTTGGAACACTTCATTTTAATCTTACAAATCACTTTCTAAAAGAAGCCAGAGTTTTTTTCCCTATTTTATTAGTCTTATTCCTTTTTTGCTTTTTAATTGTTATTTAAGTATATTTTTATTGATTTCAGAGAGGAAAGGTGAGGGAGAGAGAGATAGAAACATCAATGATGAGAGATAATCATTGATCGCCTGCCTCCTGCACACCCCACACTGGGGATCAAGCCTGCAACCCAGGCATATGCCCTGACTGGGAATCAAACTGTGACCTTCTGGTTCATAGGTCGATGCTCAACTACTGAGCCATGCCGGCCAGGCCCTTTTGTGCTTTTTTAATACCATATTTTTCTTTCACTTCAGATAAACATAATAGTTAACGAAGGCTTAATTATGTTTTGGGAATCCCTTCTTCGCTTTTAGATATGGCCACTAATACTAGTGCCTTGTGTGTGTCTGAGACAGGGAAGTCCAGGTTGGTGATAGGGCTGAAGCTTATGCATGCATAAGACTGAGGAAAGCTTTGGGGAGAGTAGGAAGACAGTGAGCATAGTATGAGGATGAACAAAGTATGCATACAGGCAGTCCTTTTTCTTCTTAACTTTTTTTAGATATAAATCACATACCACACAATTCACCCATTTAAAGTGGACAAATCAACGGTTTTTGCACGTTCACAGATGTATGCAACCATCACCACCATCTTAGAACATCTGCATCACCTCAAAAAGACACCTCATGTCCTTTTGCTGACCTCCTCCCCACTCTCCTGCTTCCAGACAGCATCCTGCCCCCACACCCAATCCCAAACAACCCTAAGAAACTACTAATCAGTCCATGTTTGGGATTTTCATATCAACAGAATCATATAATATGTGGTCTTTGGAGACTGGCTTCTTTCACTCAGCATAACATTTTCAAATTTCCTTGTGTCAGTACCTTATTCCTCTGGACCGTTCTTTCTAAACACAAATACTAGACTGGCCTGGCACTGTCACTGGAGAGATCAGTGTGAACCAATCTGTTAGCTTTGATGAGAATATTCCACCTGCAATGGTTCCTTGCTGGCAGATCTCACTGCCACCTGCTACATGTGCCTCTGTACCTAACAACCACCAGCTGGCATTGGGCCTTCTATGAAGATGAGGAAATTATGAATTATTCAGAATTACAGGTAGCATCCCCCACACCATTGTATGACTTTTGAGCAATAGAATTCATTAAAAAAAACCACCCAGACCATTGCTTCATACAGTTCTACTGGACTTCCTGAGCATATCCATCAGGGATGTCCAGGCTAGTGATAGGGCTGAAGCCTATGTGAATATAATGCTTATCAGTTCAGTGTTTCTCAATGTGGTCCCCCGACCAGCAACATCAGCATCACCTGGGAACATCTTAGAAATGCAGGTTCTCAGGGCCCACCCCAGACCTACTGCATCAGAAATTCTGGGAGTGGTGTCCAGCAAATCTGTATTATAACAAGCCTTCAGGTGATTTGGATACACACTTCAGTCTGAGGACCACCGATTAGTTTACAGGTATAGCACTGTCAGTACGGGCACATGAACACTAATGGCTAACTCATACTCTGATTTGTATCAAGTACATATATATCCAGTGCATGAAGAAAAACACCGTTTAGGGGCTAAATAGCAGATAATATATACACTGAATTTCTGCATTGATATGATAGGCAACCAATTTTATTACTCCAGATCTCCCATCATTATCTCCTTTTTAAAAATAATCTACTTATATAAAAACCATGGGTGGTGTTCATCACGACCGGGGTCTGGCTGGCGACCAACCGGAAGGAAGTCAGTCCTGCAGGGGTTGTCTTGCCAATGGCTGTGCCCTCCCCTGAGCTGTTTCCTGGAGCTGTTTCCTATAAGGGTGGGGTTTGAAGCAGAAACCCGCCCTCCGAGCGTGGAGGCAGATCTTTCTAAAGTGTGCCGCGCGCCAGCATGGTCAGGGGTGAACCTGAGTGGGGGCGGCTGAAAGGCTTAGAAAAGACAGACAAGAGAATGAAAGCTGGGTCTCGGTGGGACGCTGCTTCTCTGAGAGACAGCGACCACGCCCACAGCCATGCCTTTATTTTATAGCAGATGCTACGAGGCAAAGTAAGGGCGTGACCAAGATGTTTACAACATTCTCCTGGGTTTCAATCCTACTCAACCACATGCACCTGAACTCTATCAAGCCTACATCACTCAGGCACGTGGGGCCATGTGTTCGGACCATAGGTTCAAGCTTACAACTATAGCTGTTGGCTATAATTGTGCTGGGAGGGCCCTGCCCTCCAAACTGGGACTTGCCCGTGGCAATGAGAGGACTGTGCCCTCTCATCAGTCCAAGGCTTGAACCTGTCCAAAACACTGTAGTGGCTCTCCACAATAAAGTTTTAATTCTGTTTCTTTGTTACTAATGTTGTGGCCCCACCC
>NW_005369942.1:6885848-6887154 GCF_000412655.1 Myotis brandtii
TCTCATTCTCCACTCCCTAGCCACACTGGCTTTTTTTCCTATTCTTTGAACCCACCATGCTTATACTCTACTTAAGACCTTTGTCCTAGCTGTGACCTCTGACTGGAATGTCCTGATTTTCACATGGTTGTCTCTTGTCATTCAGATTTTGCCCTGAATGGCACATCAGAGGCACCTTCCACAGTAACCTGATCTAAAGCAACACGTTCTATCTTTATCACACGTTTTAGTGATCTTCAGAGATCCGTTCATAGCCTTGTATTTTTATTTATTTATTCTCTGTTGTCTTTCTCTCTTGCCAGAATGTAATTTCATGGATTAAAAAGTAGCTTGTGTAATTCATGGTGATGTCCACAGTATCTAAATCAGTTCTAATGATCCAGCAACCTGTCATAAATAAATAGAAAAGTACCTACATCATAGTGCAGTTTTGATAATTCAACGAGATAATTTATGTAAAGCACTTAGCCCAGGGTCTGACACATAAATAACATGCCACAATGTAGTTTTTCTAATCATTCATTACCTTGCTTTAAATAAAAATTCCCACTTCTGAGTTTCTGTTTTCACATCAGTTCTATCAAACCTAATGGGAGCTAGGATGCGGGGGTCCTCCAAGCAGAACTGACTTGTTTCTGCTTTTGATGTTTGGGGGATGGTACTGACCAAAGTTGTTACCTATGAAGGAAGGGAACAGAAGGATATGAGTCAAGATTATGCTCAGCTACAGTCACAAAAACAAGGAAAAGCAGTGACTTAAGCAGGTAAGGGGTATTTATTGCTCACATAGCAAGACCTAAAGAGGGTACCTATTGAATATTTGGCTGAGTACTGATTAGCCCCCACAATGTGAGGAAACTAGCTGGTGTGAGGGAAGGAATCACCCAAAGGATTAGAGGTATCAGTGCTTCTTGCTCACATGGGGCTGGGAATAGTGCCTGCTCACACCAGCCAAACTAGAGAACCTCTGATTTATGAGGCATTGGGGTGAGTACACAGGAGGATCTTGCCTCATAATTGGGAGTAATTAACCTAAGACTGAGAATTGCCTTGTTCTGCATAACAAATAATAAAAGCAAGATCTGAAAAGCTAAAACCTTCCCAATTGAACTGTGTCTCATAGCAAAGCTCAAGAATATTTATAGAGCCGAAACCGGTTTGGCTCAGTGGATAGAGCGTCGGCCTGCGGAATGAAGGGTCCTGGGTTCGATTCCGGTCAAGGGCATGTACCTGGGTTGCGGGCACATCCCCAGTAGGAGATGTGCAGGAGGCAGCTGATCGATGTTTCTCTCTCATCAATGTTTCT
>NW_005369942.1:6888290-6889970 GCF_000412655.1 Myotis brandtii
AAGACCCCATTTGCTATTGATATTTCTCAATAGCATGATGATTGCACCCACTTTCAATTTTAATTTATGACACGGCATTCCCGAAGGAGTAATACTATTAAGAAATTTGATGCGATGGTAAAATTTTCTTTTTCAGCATCATCTGTGGAATCAATGGAATCATCACTCAAATATGTGTGAAAATCTCCATCGAGTATATCCAAATTTTTTTCCTGCCTGAAACCTCGCCCTCCAGGAAACAGTTGGGGGAGGGTGCAGCTGTTTCCAAGACGACCCCTGCAGGACTCACTTCCTTCTGGTTGGTCAAGATTCTGGCTGTGATGTTACACCCAGGGTTTTTATATAAGTAGATTCAAAATATTCAAAATTTAGGTAGACATTTAAAAAAAACTAGATGGGATTAACAGGAGATTAGATGTGGCAGAAGAAGTGATTAGTGGACTTCATGACATAGCAACAGAAACCACTAAAAATTAAAGTATGAAAATTTTAAAATATTAACAGAGCATTAATGAGCTGTGGGATAAATTCAGTCAGATATATGTGCAATTAGATTCCCCAAAGAGGGAGCAGAAAAATATTTGAACAAGGTTTACAGAGCCAAGATTACAGAGCTAGTTTTCATAGGAAAATGTACTGAAAACAAATTAGAATAATTATGGGTAGGAGACTTGATTCAATCATTCACATCTATCTGCCAACAAGTATATATTTTATAGATCAATGAGCCCACATAGAGTCAAGAGCAGGGCAGAGAAGCACAGCACCCAGATGACGCTGACTTTTCAGGGAGAGCTTGCTTATATCTGCCCTCGCCAAATGGGACACCTCCCTCTTGACCATCTCATTCTGCAGAAATTGGACATTTCCCTGTAGTGCTTGGGCCACTGGTTTGATCCTTTCTTCACTTGTCTTTATGATTCTCTGTTAGTTATAGTACAAAACACAGACAACAATTCAGCCTTTCTGTATCCTCTCCTGGTTTTCTGCTATAATACCAGCTGCCCATATCAGATATCCGCGTAAGGGATACCCTAGATTTACAATGACTTTTGCTTCTCTAAGGCTGTTCTGTTGTTGAGAATAGGCTGGGCTTTGCTGTAATAAACAAAGCCTTAAATTCTAAAGGATCAACACATAAAAACTGATTTATTGTTCACCCCAAATCCATTGCAGGTCAATCAGCTCACTGGGGTCGTTTCTTCCAGTGTCACTCAGGGATCCTGTCTGCTTCCTTTTTGGAGCCATTTCAACAGGTACATTAAGAGTTGCCACTGCAGGGGAAGAGAGAGATGAAGAGTTTGGCAGAGACTGTTCCTGCCTCAGCTTGGAAGTGACATATGTAACTTTACTCTTAGTCTATTGACCAGCACTGGTCACTGCAGGGGGCTGGAAATGTTGACTTTTATGTTCCAGGTGGGGCTGGGGGTGGGGTGAGTGGTGGGAGGGAGAACTAGATATAGATGACACTATAGTTTCAAACAGAGCAGCATTTCCTAAATGATGTACATGGAATACAGGTATTTTAGATGTCAATAACTTAGAATTCTAATTTTTAAAAGAGTATGTAATATAGCAGGTGCTTTTGACCACCATGCCACACCTCTTTCATCCTCGTGACTTCAGCACTGTGGTGGTAGATAGTTCCATATTCCATTGCCAGTATCCCATATTGAGTCA
>NW_005369942.1:6890131-6911792 GCF_000412655.1 Myotis brandtii
AGTCAGTGGATGAATGCCGAATCTTTTCTATCCTCAAGCACGACAACTCTGTGGTGCATTCTACATGAATCTTTAGAGAGTTCTTAGCAAAACTAAATCCCGATTGTTTATAGCAGCAATGAGTTCATTAACACCTCTTGATTGTCTTTCTTTCCTAACTTGCCTCACTTTTCCCATCCCCTCACTTTTGTTTTCTGAAATTGTCTCTCAACAAACTAACTGTACTCAAGTCCTTATCTTAGGTCACCTTTGAGAGAAAAACTAAAATATATGATAAAAATAAATTTGGAAATCTTCATTTAACTGTAGTTAAACATGTTTTCTTTGTTACAGGAATTTAAGAGTTTTAATATGCTAATGTTGATCATGGCTCTTCAAGAGGGGATAAAGAAATTCAGGCTTCCCAAACTTGAACTGTAAACTCTTATCCCAAGGCAACTTACAGAACTAGCACTCCCTGAAACTCATGTTAGGGATGCTTGATCTAAAGTTTTTGCAACTTCTCCTATTTAAAAAAACACACACAATATTTTATTGATTTTTAGCACGAAAAAGAGAAAGAGAGAGAGAGAGAGAGAGAGATGAATTTTGTGGAGAGGAGGAGGAGGGAGGTGTTTCTACAAATCAGGACAAATTAATCCCTGTATCCACTCCCATTGGACACAGGCCACTAAAGATTTCTTTTCTAAGTGAATATTTTGTCAGCGCAAAGACAGTACCAGCCAGTGCATTTTCAAGCAACTGGTAACACGATGCCCATATTGCTGAAATACCCAAGAGTTCACTTTGGACACGCCAGAGACTTTATCTATTCTTTGTGGTTAAGACCAAACACTTTTTAGGTACCCTGAGGATAGTAATTTTCTCTTTCAGCATAGTTTGGACTCATGGTTAGCAGTTTTGAAATTCTGCTCAAATGTGCCTTAAATGCTAGTACTTCCATGAAAGTGTAATTTTGATAAAAGCAATTTCATTTGCCAAAAGTCACTATTGTGTAGTTCTTTTGAAATAGTAGCCATTATTTCCCCAGCACTTTGCTTTCAATACCATTAAAATTGATTTTTAAAAAGTCTTGGAGACACATATGGTACTTACCATACACGGCCTTCCACTGTTAATTATCATTTCATGTATCTCAGCCTCATCCCTCAATTAGATTTACGCTCCCTGAGTGCAATAGCAACTTCTTGTATTATGTATTTGTTTGCCCTTATCATGTCTATCTGGTGTCTTAAACATAACAGACATCCATAAATATGTGTGTATTGATTGACAGTTTTGATAACTTGAAACACCCATTCCTCTAGTCAGGAGTAGAAACTCTCTCAAATTAGGTCAATTAAGGAGAGAAAACAACAAACCACTTCACAGATATACAAGGACATAAGCGAAGCCCATTTAGACCATGTGGGACATGGAGCCGTTCATTCGGACCCAAGGCTAGTCTATTCCTCTGGTGACCCTCAGGCTCCAGGTTATGTTTCTATCTGTGTATCTCCTTGTTTTTCAAGCTTCTTTAGTGCACTGACTTCTTTTTTCTTGTGGCATCTCCATTCCCTGAAAACATGAGCTTATGTTTGTTTTGGTTTGTCATGGACCTGCCCAACTACAATTGACTTGAACAACATGGGTTTGAACTGCACAGGTCCTGGTATGCAAATTTTCTTCAATAAATATGTAGTCAGCCCTCTACACGCCTGGGTTTAGCACCTATGGATTCAGCCAACTGTGGATCAAAAAAAGTAGTTTTTTACCTGTGGTTGGGAATCTACAGATGCAGAAGGACAACTGTAGGCATTGATCTACACTATTTTTAAATATAAAAGCCTAAGCAACCGTCCGACCTTCTGACCGGTAGCTATGATGTGCACTGACCACCAGGGGGCAGACGCTCAATGCAGGAGCTGCTGAGCTACGATGACTTGGCAGCTGCAGTTCTTGGGTGACACACCTGGAACCAGAGAGGAGGGAGCCCAATTCCAGTCGAGAACTGCCCTCTTGCAATCCGGGACCCCTCAGGGGATGTCGGAGAGTCAGTTTCAGCCCGATCCCCACAGGCCAGGCCAAGGGACCCCATCAGTGCATGAATCTGTGCACCAGGCCTCTAGTCTATATAATAAAAGTCTAAGTGACCATTATGGTGGAATGACTAGAACAGGGGTCCTCAAACTATGGCAATGGGCCACATGCAAATACAAATATTGTATTTGTTCCCCTTTTGTTTTTTTTTACTTAAAAATAAAATATGTGCAGTGTGCAAAGTAATTTGTTCATAGTTTTTTTTTTAGACTATAGTCCGGCCCTCCAACAGTCTGAGGGACAGTGAACTGGCCCCCTGTTTAAAAAGTTTGAGGACCCCTGGACTAGAATGACCGGTCGCTATAATGTGCACTGACCAACAGGGGGCAGACATTCAATGAATGCAGGAGCTGCTCCCTGGTGGTCAGTGCACTCAGCCAGAAACTGGGCTCACAGCTGGCTAGCGCAGTGGCAGGCAGTAAGGAGTGAGGGGTCCCAGACTGCAAGAGCTCTGGACTGTGAAAGAGATGTCTGACTAAGCTGGCAGGCGGACATCCCCCTGAGGGGTCTCAGACTGTGTGAGGGCTCAGGCCGGGCTGAAGGACACCCACCCCCCCCACTCCATGCACGAATTTCGTGCACCGGGCCTCTAGTTTTATATAAGGGACTTGAGCTTCCTCAGAGTTTTGTATCTACAGGTGATCCTGGAACCAATCCCCCAAGGATACAGAGCAGTGATGGCGAACCTTTTGAGCTTGGCATGTCAGCATTTTGAAAAAACCTAACTTAACTCTGGTGCCGTGTCACATATATAAATTTTTTGGTATTTGCAAACATAGTAAAACAAAGATTTATATTTTTGATATTTATTTTATATATTTAAATGCCATTTAACACAGAAAAATCAACCAAAAAAGTGAGTTTGCGTGTCACCTCTGACACGCATGTCATAGGTTCGCCATCACTGATACAGAGGGATGACTGTAACTAAATTATGTAGAAGTGAAAAGTTATATGCGGATTTTTGACTGTAAGGGTGGTGGTGCCCCTAAACCAGTGATGGCGAACCTTTTGAGCTTGGCGTGTCAGCATTTTGAAAAACCCTAACTTAACTCTGGTGCCATGTCACATATAGAAATTTTTTGATATTTGCAACCATAGTAAAACAAAGACTTATATTTTGGATATTTATTTTATATATTTAAATGCCATTTAACAAAGAAAAATCAACCAAAAAAATGAGTTCGTCATAGGTTCGCCATCACTGTCCTAAACTTAGCACTGTTCAGTGGTCAACTGTATTTTTTATGTCAAGAGCCTATTAATATCTAATTGGTTCTATGTATTGGCTCAATTCCAAATTTTGTAGAGACATTCTGATTGCGACAGTGTTCAGCTCACAGCCATGACTGGGAGGTCGGAGGAGCTGAGGAATCAGCATACAGAGCTGCCTCTCCAGGAACTGCCTATCCAGGGGTGAGACAGGTGCACTAATCCTGGGCAAGGACCTAACAACTGGCACATGTGACCCACCTTTTCTATTATAACCTACACCTAAAGCTACACAATAGTGGTAACTAGGTCATAGATATGCTTTGTCCTCAATCCAGATCAGGTGTTGGCAACTATGGCCTTCAGTCAAACCTAGCACATGGTCTGTTTTTGTAAGAGCTGAGAATGGTTTTTACGTGAGGAAGAATAGGCAACAGAGATTTAAGTGACAAGCACCTAAAATATTACCTGCTGGGTGAGCTTTCTATTTTTGTTTATTTAACAAACATTCACTAAATATCTACTATGTTCTAGGCACTATTCTATGTGTGGGAGACTTATCCATGTCACCTGGTTTCTGCCTGGGAGTGGGCTTAGACTTTGTTGTGGGTGAGAAGAGATCAGCATGAGGGGGAATAACAAAAGAGGGAGAGGGCTTGGCCAGGGAGATCCTTTCTGTGGAGAAGAGTTATGCTGAGGCCTTAAAGGAAAGAACCAGTCATAGGAGGAAACACAGGCAAAGTCCCTGAGGCAGGTAAGAGCCTGGCTTAATTAGAGAGCCCTACACAGGAAGTGGTATAAGGGCAGATTGTGGTAGGAAATAAAGTTGGGAGTAGTATGGCCCTCAAAAGGGGCCATTGAAGATGACATGGTCTCATGAATGGCATGATCTCATGAATTTTTTTTTTAAATCTCTCAGGCCGCCAAGAGGTAGATTGTAGGGAAGCAAGAGTAAGTTCTACTTAGGAGGTTATTGCAATAGTTCAGGTGAGACGTGGCTGTGATTTAGGTTAGAATGGTGCCATGGGAAGGGAGAAAAGTGGATAAATTAATGAGGCTAACGGATTGGGTATGAGAAGAGAGGTATGGGCATGACTCCTAGATTTCCGTTTGAGCAGCTGGGTGAGTGCTGGTGCTCACGTGGTCCATACAGTATCACCTTTTGTTAACTGGGTAATTGAGACTCCGGAACTAAGACTCTTGCTTAAGTATCAGGAAATTTTTCAAAGCCAGAAAAAGAATTATTCTCAGTATTGCATTTTCTTAACTTTTGCATATGTATTTTTCTACAGGGGATACCTGAATGAAAAGCACTTCTTTGGCAAACTCCAAACTGTCTTTAGAAAATTGCAAAGTGGTTTTCTTCGCGTGTGTGCGCTTTCTGATAGGAACGGTCTCTCAGGGCTGCCATTGTGTCCCACGATTGTGTGGCTCTGTTTCTCCCTTTGGGAAATTGCTGTGAAAAGGCAGAGAACCACAGGTCCTTGTCCAGCAGGGCACGCCTAGCCCTTCCCTCTACCCCACCAGGCCTGTGTGCAAGATGAGAACCGGCATCAGCCTATGGTGCAGGGACTTGTTTTGAAGCATTTGAAGAGGAAGCGAATGCTCAGGGGAAGCTTTAAGTTTCCTTCTACTTACAGCAGTTGAATTGCAAGAGCTATCTCTTTACCATTAATCACCAGGTCTAGTGTGAAGCTGGCCAACTTCAGAGAGTTAGTTAAAAGAGGTGACTAATGACTCAACTCTCTCCTTATCGCACTTTCTCTTCAGGTCTGATCTCACCAGACACTCGGGCTGCACCACGGCTCTCACAAGAGCTCTTCCTGGGCTCTGCAGTGTCCAGGAAGCTCTGTGGTTAGAGAGGTCTCTCTGGAGGCCTGGCCGACCGGCCAATGGAAAACTTCAAGCCAGCCTGGGCCATGAGTGGGGCCGAGGGCGGAAGAGAGAGCCTACCAGGTCTCTAGAAATGTCCCAGTTGACTGTGATGGTTTAGGCAGGATCTAGAATCCTCAAAAGGTCTTGGTCATTTTCATTTAACAATTTGACCCTTATTACAGCGAGAATCTCTTTTGAAGTTAGTTCTCTAAAAGTCTGCTGTAAGTCTCCACTCACTGACGCCTGCAAGAACTTATTTTAGAGATAAGCTGTCATGATTACCCCTATTGTTCCAGCTTCAATGGTCACAACATCCAAGACTGCATTTTGATTCTTTCTAGCAAGTTTATTATGAGTCTTAGATTATGCTAAGCAATTAATGGTTGCCTTGAATCCACAGATTCACTGCATAACCCCTGATTATAATCAAGTATCACTCTTTCAATGATATTCCAATGGAGCTATTGTTCAAATCACACATATCTCCAATGATGTCCATTCTCACCCCCACACATGGGGCTGTCTATGCTCCCCTCCAACGCAGCTGCAGGCTTCCAGGAGGCCCTTGGCCAGCACCTAGTTAGACACATCTATGTAACAAAGTCAGTAGGGGAAAATAAAGGCTGGAAATATGCCCAGTTAAATGCCAATGAACTTGTTTAACTATTTAGGGCTGTATCTCAAAGTATACATGTGTTGCGGTGTGTTTTGTAAAGTAGTACTTATAATCCACTGAGCTTTCAAAATAACTCTTTCCTATTAAGCTTGAATTGAGAAGTGGGGTTAATTTGCCACAGTACTTTTTGTGTGTGATAATTACAGGACTGGCAGATTAGAATGAGTGAATTGGCAAGGTTCTGTAGCTAATAAAAACACACACAAAAATTGTAACATTCAACTGCCTCAAGGTTCCTCATGAGGAAAACATTAACCATTCCTGATAGGCCAGTTTTGAGTTCAAGCTAGCACATTAATACATACTTAGGGAAAGATACCTTTCAAGTGACATCTGGTCCAACATTCCCCACCATAAAAGACACAGTTCTGTTATTCAGAGATTCGCAAGTAATAGATGAACTAATAAAATATAAATTTCATGAATCAAAAGATATTTAATAAAATTGGGGGAGGGGTGACAATTATTTTGCCAGCCAGGCTATACAACTTTTTACTTTACTAGAACCATATGTGAAATATTATAACATGGCACTGAACTGTAAGAGCACATTACCATTTGTTTAATGAACATTGAAGTACCTACTGAGTTCCAGAGACCATGCTAGGAACAGGAGATGAAAGCCCAAACAGGTAATTATGTCTGAACACTTGTCAGAGATCCTATAACTGGACTCACCTATGTTACATCAGATTGGTTAGAACTATCATTCTAATTGCATGTGGCTGAACCTTGAAAATTGTGTAGGAATGGGTCCACCACTGTTTTAATGCTTAGAAGCTACTGGCCATCAGTGTACACTATTAGCCATTTCTCAGCTGCCTTGGGAGTCTCTTCAAGTTCAAACTCGTTACATAGTTCTATTACCCACTCAAGGGCATCTGCCTTCAATATTGGCAAGCTCAACCAAAGTGGAAGAAAAGAACACTTTCTGTGTCTGAGCAAAGGTCTCTTCTGTGTTTAGCAAAAAAAAAAAAAACACCCCAAAACAAGCTAAATACTTCCCAGCTAAGAAGGGAGGAAAGGAAAATGTTTTTGTTATACACAGAGGAGGCTGGAAGCACAAATCAGACCCATTTTTACAACGTATTCCATTGACCACTGACTTCATGACATCTTTCTTTAAAAGAAAAATTTTTTATTGGTTTCAGAGAGATAGGGAGAGGGAAAGAGAGATAGAAACATCAATAATGATAAGAGAATCAGTGATTAGCTGCCTCCTGCACACCCCACATTGGGGATGGAGCTCACAACCTAGGCATGTGCCTTGACTGGGAATCGAACCATGATCTCCTGGTTCATAGGTCGATGCTCAACCACTGAGCCATGCCGGCTGGGTTCCTGTGACCTTTTGACACACTAAGTGGGTGGCAAAGAAGTCAGGGGTCAAAGTTGGGAAAATATATTTATCAAATTCATAATTATTCTTGGTGCTATGCTGAATTATGTACTAACAAGACATGTGTGTATTACATAGTTTGGGGGGATTACATATAAACAGACAACATTGAGTGGAGAACGTGTAGGATTAACACGATAAAAACTCATCAGTGAATGGGTAATGTGTATCTAATATAAAAAATTCAGATTAATGCATTTTAGGGATGCAAAATGAAAGAGTGAGAAAAGGGAGGAGAGACAGCCAAGAATGAGGAAAGTGTTAGAATATATCAAAATCTTATTGTTGCCTGAAAAAAATAAGCTTAAAAAAAAAGAGTAAGCGAAAAAGTGGATAAAATAGAATGCCATGTGTGTGAAAAAATGAGGAAAAAAGAGTGTATCTATATATATTTCTTCTTGTATATACATAAAATATATTTGGAAGGATACACAAAATCTAATTATATTGGTTGTTTGCAGGAATGGGAACTGGTTGGATGTAATGGGAACAGAGAGAAAAGAAAGATTTCTTACTGTATATACTTTTATATTTTTTAAAATTTGAGTTACAGGCCCTGGCTGGTTAGCTCAGTTGGTTAGAGTGTCATCACATTACACCAAGATTGTGGGTTTGATCTCTGGTCAGGGCACATACAAGAAGCAATCAATGAATGCATAAGTAAGTGCAACAACAAATTGATGTTTCGCTTTCTCTGGCTCTCTCTCTAAAATCAATACATAACTTTTAAAAGTAAAATAAAATTCGAGTTACATAAGTTATCTTTTTAAAATTAAAAAAATTGAACTTAAAAAGTTGATGGGTCAGAAAAGAAAATGTCCTGAATATTTATGATATGCAATAAAAAAACAGGTATGCATGCATACACACTTGTACAATACTGCACAAGAATTTTGTACCATGATGCCACTAACTCAACCCTATATTAGTAAGACAAAATGGACGTGACTGTGGTAGAAGGTCCAAGTCCGTTATCAAGGCCTAGAAGCCACGCACAACACCCACTGATGTGAATAAAGCAGAACCAGAAACCAGTTATTGCAGAGGTGGGTCCAAGTCACCCTCAATGTTCTGGATTAATCTTCTAAACTTCAGAGTCTAAAAGATATTTAACCAGGAGGTTCCATTTCAGCTTACTCTCCCACACCACCTGTTATGAGGCATGTTGGAAAAGCAACTTGGTCAGCTTCTTCCTCCTCCCAGCCTACTGAAACCTACGTCCCAAGTTTAAGATGGAGTAGTGACCTGTGCAGTGTAAGAATTGCTAACCACTCAGCTATCCCAGGAAATTCATTGCCGACCATGAAAAGATTACAGGCAATCCACTGTAAACGACATAAGAGACAGCTTTTTGGTAGCCTCACGGGGGCAAGAGCTCACACTTAGACTCAACACCTTTGTCTATCTGGGCTCATAGTCAAAATCTTACATTTCGCAGGAAATCCCTTCTCTGAGCAATAGGTCAAGAAAAAGGCAACCTGACTTGTAGAGCCCCAAGAGATTTTATGAGCAAAAAGAAGAAAGATCTAGACATTAGCCCTCGTAAATGCTCCAGGAGGATAAAAAAGGGACAGCAACCTCCACCAGCGAAGTAGATACGATAGAAGCTTTCCATATCCAAACACATTCTGACCGTTCTCAGAGCTTCTCGATACTTGATCCTTTCATGGGCATCACACACACCAGAGGGAACAAGAGCACGAACAGAACACCCCACCGAGTTCCAGAGAGAAGAAGGTATGGAAATCCAGAGGAAAAAGAGGAGAGAGGTGGTTTGTGGTGCATGTGTGTGTTTCAAGTTTTAACAAAGAGGTAGTGGGAACAGGAATGAAGATGGTAAATGCAATAAGAGAGAAATATCCGGGGAGAAATATGGGAATAAACGCAGTGCTTAGTAGATGACGATAAGTAAGCATGGTTCTACTTTGAAAAAAGAAATCAAAGGGGGGGAAATCAGAGAACATATGGGAAAATAACTAGAAGCAGCTGGAAGGACCGACCTGGGAAGAAGAGAGGAGCTGAAATGCACAGCACTGTTGGAGAGGGTGCAGAAAGGCTCTCTTCCTCCGCGAGAGCCCCATATGCTCTGAAAATACCGTCACTACCACGCAGCCATCTTTATGGTATTCGCTACTCCAACCTCATTTCCCCTCTTATTTTTTTGACATTTATTTTCATTCAAATAGGCTGAAAATCTCTCTTACTAGAAAGTTGCCAAATCCTATTTCAAAAGTCTGTGAAAGACTTGACGCTGTTGGACGAGTGTGTGAGGGGTTGGCTGTCCCTGAAGAGCCACAGCAGAGGCAGGCAAGTTCAAATTTAGCTCACCGGGCTGCAGGGGAGGGCTCAGGTTACTCCCTCATGTGATCCAGTTGGCTTTGCTTTCTCCGGTGGCAGCAAACTGCATCCCGAGCCCCAGCCAGCTGTCACCAAGCTGCCAGCGGTCAAAGGATGCCCCGGCTCTTAATATAGCCTGAGAACCCAGACACACCTTGGCCCAGAGAGGCCCCGCGACCTACCACAGGAGGGCCGGGTCCAGGGCCGGGTCCTCGCTCAAAGTGCACTTTCGCTGGGGAGCCCAAAAGTGCTTATGTGAGGCTCACAAAGAGCATTCCCGTCCTGGGAGACTACTATTTGGGCAAACCTCTCTCCCTTCTTTCTTTCTTTCCTGCCTTCTATTAGATCAATGACGTTTTCTGTTTTTGTTTTGTTTTTCTGGGCCCTCTCTCTCTCCTCCTCTCATCCTACACTGATTTCATTTTTTAGTGGTTTCCATTAATGGGGGGGGGGGGGGGAAAAAGGAAAAAAAAAAGGGGAGGGAGAAAAAGGAAAAGAAAGATGGGATTTCTCAAACACATACAAATAGAGACAACGGTATCGACTTCCCAGGGCCTCTGCCACCTGGCTTCATCTGGCATAAATGAACAGCCAGTTTTGTTCCACCTTTTATTGTGTTTAAGAAATACCAGACAAGATGTCATTTCACATATTTTACTTGTGTATCTCTAAAAATAAGGGCTTGCTTTCCCCTCTAAAAGCAAAAACAAAATTATAATACTATTATTATCACACTTGCAAAAATTAACAATAATGCCTTAACATGATCAAATCTCGAGTCAGTGTTCCCACTTTCCCAATCGTCTTCACTTGTCTTATATGTTTTTTTCTCTTTTTTTACAGTTTATTCATTTGGCTCAGTATCCAAATGAAATCCCTACATTGCAATTGTTTGATAAGTTTGTTAAGTCTCTTCTCTTACTTTCTGTTTCTTTCCCATTGCTATGTTTGTTTTATCCTGTAATTTTTTTTTAATTGAAGAAACATGGTTTTTTGACCTATTGAATTTCCCACAGTCTAGATTTTGCTGATTCCATCCTCACAGTGTTTTTTTTTTTTTATGTTCTACTGTCTCATATATTTCCTGTGAAATCATAGTTAGATCCAAAGGCTTGATCAGTTTCAAGACTTTGTTGTTGGCAAGATGATGTCACAGGTGATGTTGTAGAATTGCTCAGTCTTTTCCATTCACACAAAAGCCATGTCTGGTTGATTTGCATATTAGCCTTTTATTGTATAGTATGCTATTACAGATGTCCCCATCCTCCCACCCCCTGCTCCTTTGCCTACCTCTACCCATCCCCTGCTCCCTCTTCCCTCTGGCTATCACTACACTGATGTCTGTGTCTATGAGTCATATATATATATATATATATATATATATATTTCTTTATTAATCCTTTGACATTCTTTCGTCCAATCCCTCAAACTCCCTTCCCTCTGACAGCTGTCAATCTGTGCCATGTATCCATGCCTCTGTTTCTATTTTGCTCATCATTTTATTTTGTTCATTAGATTCCACATATAAGTGAGAGCATATGGTATTTATCTTTCTCTGATTGGTTTATTTCACTTAGCATAATAATCTCCATACAGCTTTCTTAATAATCGGTCTCTGTCTTGGAGCCCAAGAGCGATGGTGAGGCTAAATGGAATAACACTTTTATAGTAAAATTTTAAGGGACTTCTTGAGTCTCCAAATCTCTGACATCAGTAATTAAGATGTGATCAGGTCTGTCCATTAGCTAAGTGGCTCTCACCCACCAGCTTTCAAGTTTGGCTGATTCTTTCCTGAAAAGTACTTTAAAGGCATCATTTCATTTACAACTCACAAAACCCCTATGAAATGGGAATTCCTAATGCAAACTTCAACACACCAGCACCTTTTAGGTCACCTGCAAATATCAAAGCTGTAAATGTTAAATCAAAGTGGGCCAGGGGTTTGCTTTATTTAATGTAATGCGAATATCGACCATACTCACATTACATTCAATAATGCGAATTATTTGCTGGACCTCCTAACTTGGCTCTGTGGAGGGCTCCTAAAATAGCACAAAACTGAACCTGTAATTTTGGAGATTTTAGCCCTTCAAATTGTTAGTTAAATGGATGACACATGCATGCGCATTGTCCTCTGTACAGTCTCTCTGGTTTCGGTGTGTGGAAGTTTCCCAGGAGGGGGGAGGGGAGCTAATCCCAGGGTGAGGAGACAAAGGGAAAGAAGCAAAGAAGAGAGAAGGTTCCTTGACATAATAAGACTCACCCAGAAACTGCAATATATACAACTCAGGCCAGAGGGAAAGATTAGATTTAGAGTGTGTTTTATTACTATACCCTGAGATTGTAGCAACAGAGGAAGAAACAACAAGAAAAACACTGAAAGAAAATAACAATGACAAAAAATATTCTGACAGACTGCTCATCTCCTTCTTGGTAATGTTTTCTTTGGTCGAGTTGCTAATGTTATGCTTGGAAAGGAGGGTGATTGGGGGAATGTACTCACTACATCCAGAAATAATTCTCAAAAGTCCACGATCAAGTTCAATAGCGTCTTGCTAAACCTCAAGCCTGGTAATTTATACACACTCTTACACACAAACACAGACACACTCCACTGCTCTGGTTTCTTTAGCAAAGAGAGGGCAGCTTGTAGCTGAAGAGAAAGCTCGCATTACAAAGACTTCATTACTTTTACAAAATATGCACCCAAGGACGTTTACTGGTGCACTGAGACCTATTACCATAAATAATTAAAACTAAACTATTCTTCTCTAAATAAATGTATAAAGTACATTGGGTGATTCAGAGCACTAAGCTTTCTCAACCTACTGCTTTGTGCACAGATAATGCAAGAACCCACCCGGGCCATTAAAATCATATTTCTGTTTCTTCCACAGAGACTTTATAAAACAGATTTGGATGGGACACAAGAACTTAGAACACTAAACTCTTTCTTTCTATTTGATCTTTTCCCCCCTACAGTAATTATTTACAAGAAAATGAAAATGTTTAGAGCCAACTTTGCATGGGGGACCCTCACCACAGTATTTCACACGAATACTTTGACATGAAGTTCAACAAGCCTGAGCAGCAAGCAACATGACATTGCCAAGCATCACTACCCATCACAGAAGTGATTTGTGTTGAGGAGTTTCCTTCTGGAGTCTTCTGTACGCAGAGAATATAAAATGTGGAGCCATCAAAATGTGACCAAGAGGATTCCATGACCTTTAACCCAAAGCACATGCTCATATTTTGCTCAGAGACCGAATTAGATCTCCAATAACTGCTTGGCTTGCTTCTATGTTGGTCCTGGAGGACACTGAGGTTGCCTAGAGAGTGAAGAGCCACTTTAGGGTCGATTTCTATAGTCAGAATTCTCCTTAGTTGGTTGGTCAACTTCCAGGCTTATCCTGATTTGACTTTTGTGAAGATGAGTAGTGTTTCGGAATCCCAGAAACCTTGATGTCCCACAGAATTAGTCTGACCCAATTTAATTCTCAAAACAGAACTTTCATTCCAAAGAAGCTTACAGAGAATCTAGCCCATGTTTTTATTCCTGAGGCAACTTGAAGCAAAAAGTAAACCTTTCCTTCCTCCATCCCTCTGAAATCTTTAAACGCAGAAAAAATCTGATGAAGAACAGAGGCTCTGTGCTTTGCAGCTGTGCTACCCCCAAGCTGGTGAGCACTCATGTGGGCCCCAAATCAAAAGGATTCAGGCCAGATTTCAGGAAAACTCATGTCAAATAAACATGATCATGATGGGGTAAAGTAACAACTAAATGGAAAGGGAAGATATTTGAGAAGATTTATATGTAACTTCATTTTCAGGATCGTGAAGCTCATTATCAGTAATCAGAGATAGGTACAGAACAAAGTACAACCTTCACTTCGCCCAAACTTTCACATCCATCCTCTACCCATTTCTTTTCTCTTTTTTAAAATATATTTCTTTATTGATTTCAGAGAGGAAGGAAGAGCGAGCGAGAGAGATAGAAACATCAGTGATATGAGAGAATCAATGATTGGCTGCCTCCTGCATGCACCCTACTGGGGATCAAGCCCGAAACCTGGGCATGTGCCCCTGGCTGGAATCGAACCTGGGACCCTTCAGTCCACAGGCCGACGCTCTATCCACTGAGCCAAACCGGCCAGGGCCTCTACCCATTTCTTTATGAAAGTTGCAGTCATCACAGGTTTCTGACTTGCCCTCCTCCCTTCCACTTTCACCCCGTCCCCCACCCCCAGCCTCAGCAGGTTCAGTAGTCTAGGATGTTCAAACACATCATTAAGTCTACCATCTTGTCTTGATCTCTATTTGTTCTTCTCCCCTACAAAATTCTACAGAGATAGATAGCCTTGGAAAGGCATTTGGACCTATTGAGTGAGTCAAATCGACTTAATTAAAAAGCCTCATTTGATAGATCTGTACTACACCTTATCTACAATGTTCAATCACCCGATCCATCATGGGTTATATATAATAACAGGAGAATCATCAAAAGGTGACCACCCAGAGGAGGCAAAACCGTGAGGGTGTTAAGAGGCCAAGGAGCAGGCAAAGTGAGATTTTAGAGACATCAAAAGGCCTCCTCAATCCAAACTGTCTTCCTTTATTGATTCCTACCACACCTGCTTCTACCACGGTGTTTGAAAATGTCATAGTACCCTCCCTATGGGCTAAGGAGGGTTAGAGAATATGTGGCATCCCTGACTTCACTCCCCATCTCACCCTCAGGGTAGACAGCACTAATCAATCATGATTTTGCCTTGCTGAACTCAGATGTTCAGCATACTCCTCAGCCCTTCCATACTCCTCAATGCACTGCAGAGAGCTACTATCAACAGTTGGCACTAGCTCTCTAGAAGAAACGATTTCCTCTTCTGAGGTTAGGCTTTGATGTCTTAAAAACTAAATGAAATGTTAGACACAATGTCATTCTCAGACACAAAAACTCCAAAGATCAAACGTTTACATCAACAGACTGTAAGACCTACTAAAATGGGAAACTATTTGGTGGAGAAGAAAGAAAGGGAAAGTTGAGGCAAGAGTTTGGGGCAAGGAGCAGCTCTCTGTAAAATATCCTGGAAAAGGGAGAATTAGACTGTAATATGAATAATCACACCGGACACTGTCTGTCTGGTACAGATGAAGTTTTCATAAAAGAGTAACTTTTTTAGAATGAAAACACTAGTCTTTCAATCCATTTGTTACTATTTTACCTAATCCGAGACTAATGATATAGTTTTACAAATATTTAACATGTAGATAGAAAGGGGAGATCAGGAAATAATTTTATTTTCAATAATAATTTACCCATTCTCATCTCTCCTGTGAAGTTTTTCGTATTCTACAAAATGAGAAAGTGAAGAAGATAGTTCAAGGACAAGTCCAGAAGGCAGAAAAGTATGGTCCACAGACGAAGTCCATACTATAAAGCCTGGTGAAAATAAAGTAAAAGAATCTTCTATGGCTGGTGTGGCTCAGTTGGTTGGAGTGTCATCTCATGCACCAAAAGGTGAAGGTTCAATTCCCAGTCAGGGCACATACCCAGGTTGTGTGTTTGATCCCTGGTAGGGGTGCATGAGGTAGGCAACTGATGGATATATCTCTCTCTCTTTCTCTTTCTCTCTCTCTCTCTCTCTCTCTCTCTCTCTCTCTCTCTCCCCCCCCCTTCCTCTCTCTAAAAACCAATAGATAATTTTTGGGGGGAAAATATCTTAGCACAACAACTAGAGTCTCAAAAGTTTTTGCTATCAGGGAACTTGTGGAGGCTGGACCTTCATGTGTTTAAAGTTGGAAATCTGCAATTTAGGGGTAGGGACAGGGAACTATAATTTGTCCTTGTGCTAAGTCCTCATTTCTGTTCAGGAAGTACCACTTTGGTAAATCTTCTAGCAATACAAACATAAGGCCAGTTAGTCCCCACTTGGGTTAGTCCATTCAGGCTGCCTTCACAAAATAGCACAGACCTGGTAGCTTATAAACAATAGAAATTTATTTCTCATAGTTATGGAGGCTGCAAGTCCAAGATCAAAGAACCAGCAGGGTCATGTTCTGGTGAGGACCCTCTGGCTGGTTCACAGCTGGTGCTTTCTTCTGTGTCCTTACAGGGTAGAAGGGGTTAGGCGTCTCCCTGGGGCCTCTTTGATAAGACACTAATCATTCCTGCAGGCCCCACTCTCATGACCTGAGCACCTCCAAAGGGCCCACTTCCTAATACTATCACCTTTGTGGGTTAGGATTTCAACATACGAATTTCAGGGGAACACAACATTTACACCATAGTAACAACACTCAAGGGAAGCCCTGGACCAGCAAGTTGCACCAATGCAAATACTGATGTTAATGTTCTGCTTAGGCATTTGGATTAGTTCATTATCAACAGAAACTTGCCTCTCCAGAGAGAGAAAATACTTTCCTCCATAATCTCAATTTCAACCTCCCCATGCCGAACAATTCTTTCTTTCTTGGGAGACACATGGTTGGCCTTGTCCAAGCATTTGCTCACAGGGAGATCAGGAAACCAGATTGTGGCAAGAAGGGTTTTCAGGCTAAACGTTTCTCAAGTTTCTGCCTGAGGAATTAGAATTCCAAGGGAAGAGATGCACATGTATCCAGGCTACCTGGGTGGTAGACAGGACTGGTTACACAATTTGTGGGCCCAGTGCAAAATGAAAGTGCAGAGTTCCTTGTTCAAAAAGCAGGGAAAATGCCATTAAAAGTACTAAAGTATAAAGCTTTTTCCTTTTTTCTACTCTACTTCTCATGGTGCTTTTATCTGTATTTAATGGCACGCCCTCTCTGGCCTGGGGATGCTCATGGCCAAGGGCAGATCCTCACAGGTACGGACAAAGACTTTCTCCTTGACCAAACTGTAGACAGATCTTCTGATCCTTTTCTTGACTAGGCCTCAAGCATGGCCTGCATTTTTGTAGCAAGAGTCCTGTCCTGCCCACTCAGTTTAGAAAGAATCCCCCACTCCTGACATCTGATCACCCTGACCTGCCTTCAGGAAGAATCCGGTTTTAGTCAATTTGACAAGAATCCCCCTATTCTTGATGTCTTCTCTATCAAGTAGGCAACCCCAACTTTTCCCATTTGACAGAAACACAATTCAGATAAAAATTATAAAGTGGAGCAAAAATGAGCCCCATTTATTTCATTAAACCAATGAGTTTTATGTTACTGTGTTTATCAAACTCATGGCTAAAATTTTAGAATAAAAGCTATTTGATTTCTATTTGTATCTGTCAATATATTTGTGTATGTTTAACTATGTATATAGGTCATATATGTGTGATATTTTTCGACCTTTGAATCGTATTACCAAATTACTTTACAAAACCCCATAAAGGAGCTCTATTCAAGTTGACTTAGAAAAAAAGAAAAAGAACAAATTGGCTTATTTTGCTTGTTTTATTTTGTTGTATTCACTGGTCAAGTAATGTAATATTGTATCTGTTAGATGTTTAAAATTATAAAAGTGATAAATATAACCTAAGAACAAATGGATAAGTAAGGATGCAGTAAAAATGAATTTGTTGAAATCCTAACCATTACTTCATGTATATCAAACACAGCAGTAAAACCAAAATCCACTGTATTTCATCTTTTATCAGCTTTGCTTTTGTGATACTTGCCTAATGTACATATGGTCTAAAAACAGTTAAAAGGGAAATAATGTGAGATGATGGCTAGCTTTGTTTAATGACACAATATGTCTGCCTGAAAATCATTTCCAAAGTCTTTTTGGTAACTTGCAATCTTAGAGTTATGCTAAGTTAAGTAATAGATATTTGTTAAATATCTAGATCATTTCTAAGTAAGATAAACTACTGAAATATTCATCACTATGCATAAGTTTAAGTGCATATACTTTTGCTTCTTATTTTTACATGTTATAGAGAAGCTCAATGTATTTGGGTCTGTTAATAAACATGTTCTTTTTGTCAAACTGAAAAGTTGTACCACGAGGAAGCATATACCTATAAAAATTGTGAGATGGCGTGATGGTTAATTTTATGTGTCAACTTGACTGGGCTAAGGGATATCCAGAGAACTGGTAAGCTTTATTTCTGTTGTGTCTGAGGGTGTTTCTGGAAGAGATGAGCATTTGAATCAGTAGACCGAGTAAAGCAGAGGCCCTCCTCAATGTGGGTGGGCATCAACCAACCAGGGCCTGAATAGAACAAAGAGATGGAGGAAAAGTGAATTCACTCTCTTTACTTGGGCTTAGACATCCATCTTCTCCTGCCCTTGGGCGTCAGAGCTGCTGCTGCTGCTTCTTCTTCTTCTTCTTCTTCTTCTTCTTCTTCTTCTTCTTTTTCTTCTTCTTCTTCTTCTTCTTCATCTTTTTTTAAAAAAACACACAACACACACGTTTTTATTGATTTTTAGAGAGAGAAGAAGGGAGAGGGAAAGAGAGATAGAAACATCAATGTGAGAGAAACATCAATGAGAGAGAAACATCGTCAATTGGCTGCCACATGCAAGCCCCCTACTGGGGATCAAGCCTGCAACCCCGGCATGTGCCCAGACTGGGAATCGAACCATGCCTTAAAGCCATTGAGAACTAAGACCTGACTGTCCAGACCAGAATTGGGATTCTAGGTTATTTTGTATCTAATGGAGCCTGCAAGCTGGAGCTGGATGTTGGGCAGTCTTCGTGCCTTTTCGGCTGCTGGGTGGGCCAGCCAGGAAGATCACTGGAAAACCTGAATCTTCCACCTCTGCATCAGGAAGAGGTAACCTCAACTATAACAGTGATGTCTACCCTATCATCAGAGACATTCAAACTACAAACCAAAAAATCCACCAGACTGCCCCTGCTGTCCTCACTCCACTCTTTAAGGATGTTTCAAGCATAACATTTACAAATCTTCTCAACTAGCTGCCCTACTACGAAGTTTCAACAGATGGTTCAGCTAGTCCTTGATGAACAAAAGGCAACTCATGGGAAATGGACTTATCTTGTCTAAAGGAAGGAAGAACGTCTCTCCTTTCCTTGAGCAGGAGGAGGGACCAACAAAGACTCTCTCTCCTGACCACCCTTTAGACAGGTTCCTCTGAGCCTTCTTCTTGACTGGGCCTCAACACGGATCCCTGCTGGGCTCGCATAACCCAGTTGTAGCAAGAATCCCACTAACTGGGTCTAGAGAGAATCCCCCATCCTCTGAATCTGATCAAATTCCACATCCCCACCCCTGATACCTGATCACCCTGACTTGCCTTCACAAGAATGCTGCTAGGTCAGTTTAACAAGAATCTCTCCACCTTTGATGTCTTCTCTTAGTCATTTTTCACCCACTGACTCCCCTCCCCCACACTCTGATCCTTGGCTATAAATCTCCACTTGTCCTTGCTGTTCTCAAGTTCAGCCTAATCTCTCTCCCCTATTGCCATAGTCTTGACACCTATTGCAACAGTTCTGGATAAAGTTTTCCTTACTGTTTTAATAAGTGTCAGAATAATTTTTTCCTTAACAGTTAGTACTCCAGGCTCCCATCCTGAGATACAGCAGATGGCCCACTAGGTTCCCTCCTGGCTCTTGCGGGCCACACTCTGTGCCCACCTGGGTGCAGACAAGTCAAGACAGGCATCTGCACCAGGGAGCTCAAGGCACCAGGTCAGCTGAGGGTGAGGGAGAGGCGAGGTCTCCTCCTCTCTCTGGGTCAGAGTGCAAGTTGGAGATCTCAGGAGCAGATACACTTTGGGACACCTGTGCCCAGCAGAATGGACATTTCACCAGGGTCACTAGCAGCATGGGAGAAAGAAAAAAAGCACAACAACAAACTGAGTGATTTGTTCTGGAGCATAGGAAGAAATCCCCTGAGAAATTTATAGAAATAGCGGAGGAAAGACATAAAAGGACTATATCGCAGCAAACAGATCGGTGATAATTTAGTCACAAAAAGGAAATGTAACTTCCTTTTGAAGTTACACACTGTTGGGGCCAATATATATGGTTGCACATTCCAGAAATTATAAATAACTAGAATTATCATTCTTATTCTAAAACTCAAAGAAAAAATATATATGCCTATTCATCACTTTACAAAGCAAAATAGCCCAGCCACTGTGGCTTAGTGGTTGAGCATCGACCCATAAACTAGGAGGTCACTGTTTGATTCCTGGTCAGGGCAAATGCCCGGGTTGCAGGCTCCATCCCCAATGTGGGGTGTGCAGGAGGCAGCCAATCTATGATTCTCTCTCATCACTGATGTTTCTATCTCTCTCTCCTTCTCCCTTCCTCTCTGGAATCAATAAAAAAATATTTTTAAAAACATTTAAAAAATAAAATGATTTCTTGATATGACATCAAAAGCACATGCAACAAAAGAAAAATGGGCAAACTGGGCCTCATCAAAATTTAAAACTTGTGTGCATCAAAGAGTAAAAAGACAAAAAGGCAACTCACTGAACAGGAGATAATATTGCAAATCACATGTCTGATAAGAGATTAATATCCAAAATATATAAAGATATGTACAGGGGAGGAGGGAAGTTATCATTTAAAAGTTCAGAGTTTCAGTATGGAATGATGAAAAAGTTCTGGAGATGGATGTAGTGATGGTTGCACAACAATGTGAAAAATGTACTTACTTCCATTAAAAATGGTAAATTTTATGTATATTTTACTATAATAAAAAAAAAACACAGAGAGAAAAACTTAACTACCCAAAACCTGGGATTTATTAAACCAATAAATTAGGAAATGGTTATGGGACTCTAAAAGATTTGTCAATTTTTAAATGATTTCCTTTAAGGAAGACGCTTTCCTAGAGCTTTACGTCTCTTCACAGATCATTAGACTCTTGTTCAAGCAATCAAAAGTAGGCAAAAGGAAAAGATGAGTAAAAAAGAATACACTGGAGACCTTTGCAAAGCTGTGTCTGACTTCACAAGGCCACTGAGTATTCTGTTTATATGGTTTTGCAAATGTTTTATTTTGAAAAATACTCAAAACTTACAGATGCAGTACAATGAACTTCCTTAAACCTGTCATTTAGATGCATCAATTGCTAACAATTTGCTGCATTATCTTTATTATCTTTCTCTCTCTTAATGTATCATTATTTTAACTTTATTATTGCTTTCGATGAACTAGTAATGACGACAGAGTAAAATGCAGACATCATGATTCTTTACCCCTAAATAAGTTTAGCATGTTTTTTCATAAAAATTACTTGGTATTACTCAACTACAGGGCAATGATCAAATTTGGAAAATTTAACATTGATGCAATACTGTGCGATGCATATACAAACGTCTCTTTAATGTCATGTATAGAAAAATAATGATCTTTTCTATACAGAATCAAAACCAGGATCTGCACTTATGGGTTATGTTCTTTAATCTCTTTTAAATCTAAAACAGTTCTTCAGAGCATGCACAATTTTGTAGTGTAGGCCAGTTATAGTTCATCCCTCAAATAGAGCTGGTCTGATTCTTTTCTATGATTAGTTTCATGCTATGGTTTTGGGGAGGAACACTACAAGGGTGATGCTGTGTCCTCCTCAGTGTATCACATTAGGAGGCTCATGACACCAGTGTGTCCTTTCTTCCCTGTTCTTTCTATTGTGGTTAAGGTACTGTCCCCCAGCTTTCTCCTCTATGAGGTCACTCTTCTTTCCCCTTTGTTATTGAATTTGTGGGGAAGTACTTTAAGACTAATTAAGTATCCTGGCAAAGTTGAACTCAATGGTTTTAACATTCATTGATGAATCTGGCCTGAATCAATTATTTCTATGATGATTGCAAAATAGTAATTTCCTAACTCCATCATCTCTTTTACTGAATGTTGCTTTAAAATGTAATGTTTTTGTAGCAAGTAAACACATTCTTTTACATGGCAGACATCTCAGGAATAAATTCACATTATGGCCGTTACTGTGAAAAAAGTGCATCACATTTTTTGCCTACACAAGATATAAAAAAGGAAATAAAACAGGTATGAAAAAATGAACAAATGCCCTAACCGGTTTGGCTCAGCGGATAGAGCATCGGCCTGCGGACTCAAGGGTCCCAGGTTCGATTCCGGTCAAGGGCATGTACCTTGTTTGCGGGCACATCCCCAG
>NW_005369942.1:6914741-6922269 GCF_000412655.1 Myotis brandtii
GGGGGTGTGCAGGAGGCAGCTGATCGATGTCCCTCTCTCATCGAAGTTTCTAACTCTCTATCCCTTTCCCCTCCTCTCTGTAAAAAATCAATAAAATATATTTTAAAAAAATGAACAAATAACTGATTTTCTTCTTTCCCAAAAGTAGAAAATTCTTTTGGATGAAAACAGTCATCAAAGACTAAACTAGTGTCTGATATAAAGAGGTCTATCTCCAAGATAAAAATTTAAAGAATGGAGGAAACATTCTAAAGCAGTCTGATTATGGGAAGGGGGTTCGATCCTGGGTCAGGGGCCGTGTTTGGGAAGCAACCAATCGATGTTTTTCTCTCACATGATTCTCTCTCTCACTCTTGCTCTCTCTCTCTCTCTCCCTCTCCCTTCTTTCTAAAATCAATAAAAACATATCCTTGAGTGAGGATTTTAAAAAAATAATAAGGTAGTCCGATTATAAATAACCAAGCTAAGAATAAACACCAAGTGGTAACAATTAGGGATTAGTATAAAGGTATCATTTTGGTTCTGGTATTTATTTCTTTAAAGCTTATTTTAAGTATTATCTTAAAACTAGAGGTCCAGTGCACGAGACTCGTGCACTAGGGGGTGGGGGGCGGTCCCTCAGCCTGGCCTGCCCCCTCTCACAGTCCAGGAGCCCTCTGGGGATGTCTGACTGATGGCTTAGGCCCGCTCCCCCCAGGGAGCAGATCTAAGACATCAGTCGGACATCCTTAGCACTACCTTGAGCCTGGCTCTGGCTGAGCGGCACTACCCCTGTGGGAGCACACTGACCACCAGGGGGCAGCTCCTGCATTGAGCGTCTGCCTCCTGGTGGTCAGTGCATGTCATAGCTACCGGTCATTCCTCTGTTTGGTTGATTTGCATATTAGGGTTTATTATATAGGATGGGGTAAAGTAATTCTGTTTTTAAAGTACACTTTGTATTATTTTTCTTTATTGAATGTGCTAGTATTTTTTTCTACTTTAAAAAATATATATTTTTTTATTGATTTCAGAGAGGAACAGAGAGGGAAAGAGAGATAGAAACATCAATGATGAGAGAGAGTCATTGATTAGCTGCTTCCAGCATGCCCCACACTGGGATCCAGCCCCAAACCCGGGCATGTGCCCTGACCAGGAATCAAACCATGACCTCCTGGTTCATAGGTCGATGCTCAACCACTGAGCCACACTGGCTGGGCAGTTTTTTAATACTTTAAGCTTAGCTAGACCCTGACCCACAGAACTAAGGGATCATTAATCACATAACAGCATGATTTAGTAACTGCACATTATAAACCAGAAAGAAACACCTTCAGATGCTGACTTGCAAAAATAAACATATTAAGTGAGAAAAATCTTAACTCAGTGGTTCTAAACCTCACTAGCACACAGAAATACCTGGGAGCATTTAACACGCTCAGGCCCAGAGCCACCTCACCTACTTATACCAGCCTAGCTCGGACAAGTGAAAAAAGCTCCCAGGTGTACAGCCAGGTTGGGCCCACCTCCCAACCATCATCTACTGAGGAAGCAGTCAGACCTCGGGCTGGCCAGGCTTCCTGCTCACTTCTCCATGGCTCTTTCATCCCAGGCTAATGTCTGTCATTCTTACCAAAGCCCCTTGGGATCTGGCTAGAGGGCCTCTTTCTGCAGCTGTAAGCACCTGTCCTACCTCCTTTGGGGCAGGACATACAATAAACATTTCCATTTATCCTGATTCCTCTCCTGCAAAGAGTCCCTTTCATTTTAAGAATTTTCCATACAACAAGCGAAATAAGAAAACATACATTGCAGAAACTGTAAATATTGTGAAGGTTTTAGTTAATTCCTAAATGTCTGTTGTTTATTGAGATACTAACAACATTCACCCTGCTGTTTTCCCTTCCCAGCCCCTGTTCTTTGATATCATAGAACAATTCTTTGCATCTTCATTCTATTATTTTTATTCACCAGGGCTTAAGTTCACTAGGATTCGACATTCCCCAAAAGAATCCCCAAATTTTCCATCTGGTACTTTTCTTAGACTCACAGTCCAGGAGCCCTCTGGGGATGTCTGACTGATGGCTTAGGCCCGCTCCCCCCAGGGAGCAGATCTAAGACATCAGTCGGACATCCTTAGCACTACCTTGAGCCTGGCTCTGGCTGAGCGGCACTACCCCTGTGGGAGCACACTGACCACCAGGGGGCAGCTCCTGCATTGAGCGTCTGCCTCCTGGTGGTCAGTGCATGTCATAGCTACCGGTCATTCCTCTGTTTGGTTGATTTGCATATTAGGGTTTATTATATAGGATGGGGTAAAGTAATTCTGTTTTTAAAGTACACTTTGTATTATTTTTCTTTATTGAATGTGCTAGTATTTTTTTCTACTTTAAAAAATATATATTTTTTTATTGATTTCAGAGAGGAACAGAGAGGGAAAGAGAGATAGAAACATCAATGATGAGAGAGAGTCATTGATTAGCTGCTTCCAGCATGCCCCACACTGGGATCCAGCCCCAAACCCGGGCATGTGCCCTGACCAGGAATCAAACCATGACCTCCTGGTTCATAGGTCGATGCTCAACCACTGAGCCACACTGGCTGGGCAGTTTTTTAATACTTTAAGCTTAGCTAGACCCTGACCCACAGAACTAAGGGATCATTAATCACATAACAGCATGATTTAGTAACTGCACATTATAAACCAGAAAGAAACACCTTCAGATGCTGACTTGCAAAAATAAACATATTAAGTGAGAAAAATCTTAACTCAGTGGTTCTAAACCTCACTAGCACACAGAAATACCTGGGAGCATTTAACACGCTCAGGCCCAGAGCCACCTCACCTACTTATACCAGCCTAGCTCGGACAAGTGAAAAAAGCTCCCAGGTGTACAGCCAGGTTGGGCCCACCTCCCAACCATCATCTACTGAGGAAGCAGTCAGACCTCGGGCTGGCCAGGCTTCCTGCTCACTTCTCCATGGCTCTTTCATCCCAGGCTAATGTCTGTCATTCTTACCAAAGCCCCTTGGGATCTGGCTAGAGGGCCTCTTTCTGCAGCTGTAAGCACCTGTCCTACCTCCTTTGGGGCAGGACATACAATAAACATTTCCATTTATCCTGATTCCTCTCCTGCAAAGAGTCCCTTTCATTTTAAGAATTTTCCATACAACAAGCGAAATAAGAAAACATACATTGCAGAAACTGTAAATATTGTGAAGGTTTTAGTTAATTCCTAAATGTCTGTTGTTTATTGAGATACTAACAACATTCACCCTGCTGTTTTCCCTTCCCAGCCCCTGTTCTTTGATATCATAGAACAATTCTTTGCATCTTCATTCTATTATTTTTATTCACCAGGGCTTAAGTTCACTAGGATTCGACATTCCCCAAAAGAATCCCCAAATTTTCCATCTGGTACTTTTCTTAGAGGTCTCAATGATTTTACTAAGGCAAATATATCATGAGACATATTTATATGCATATATATGTGTGTATATGCACAAACATACTGGTAACATTGAGCATAATATTCAACTGCTGCAAGACTCATATCATATACACTTCAGGGGAACTGGTTTCTGCAACCTCAAATTTCCCTGTTTTGCACAAGGAAAAAAATCACCCTATAAACTATGTGTAAAATTAAAATCTAAGCCAATGAAATCCTAATTTTTTGGTTTACTAAACTCAGATTGTAACATGCCCAGCAACAGTCAAATTGGAAGCATTGGATGAGAGTGAGACAGAGGGAAATATACACGTGAACAGTTATGATAACTTCTGCTGATTAGTAGTTATAAGAATTTATTGAACCAACGGCATATTTCACAGACCTAGAACGAACTCTCCAAAAATTCATCTGGAACAAAAAACGACCCCGAATAGCTGCAGTGATCCTGAGAAAGAACAAAGTAGGTGGGATCTCAATACCAGATATCAAGCTGTATTACAAAGCCACTGTTCTCAAAACTGCCTGGTACTGGCACAAGAACAGACATATAGATCAATGGAATAGAATAGAGACCCCAGAAATCAGCCCGAACCAATATGCTCAATTAATATTTGACAAAGGAGGCAAGAACATACAATGGAGCCAAGGTAGTCTCTTCAATAAATGGTGTTGGGAAAATTGGACAGATACATGCAAGAAAATGAAACTAGACCACCAACTTACACCATACACAAAAATAAACTCAAAATGGATAAAGGACTTAAATATACGACCGGAAACCATAAAAATACTAGAAGAATCCAAAGGCAACAAAATCTCAGACATATGCCAAAGCAATTTCTTCACCGATACAGCTCCTAGGGCATTGGAAACTAAAGAGAAAATAAACAAATGGGACTACATAAAAATAAAAAGTTTCTGCACAGCAAAAGAAACCATCAACAAAACAACAAGAAAGCCCACTACATGGGAGAACATATTTGCCAACATTATATCTGATAAGGGCCTAATCTCCAACATTTATAGGGAACTCATACAACTTAACAAAAGGAAGATAAACAATCCAATCAAAAAATGGGCAAAGGACCTAAATAGACACCTTTCAAAAGAGGACATTCAGAAAGCCAAGAGACATATGAAAACATGCTCAAAGTCGCTAATCATCCGAGAGATGCAAATCAAAACAACAATGAGGTACCATTTCACACCTGTCAGAATGGCTAGCATCAACAAATCAACAAACGACAAGTGCTGGAGAGGATGTGGAGAAAAAGGAACACTTGTGCACTGCTGGTGGGAATGCAGACTGGTGCAGCCACTATGGAAGACAGTATGGAGTTTCCTCAAAAAACTGGAAATGGAACTCCCATTTGACCCTGTGATCCCACTTCTAGGAATATATCCCAAGAAACCAAAAACACCAATCAGAAAGGATATATGCACCCCTATGTTCATAGCAGCACAATTCACCATAGCTAAGATTTGGAAACAGCCTAAGTGCCCATCAGTAGATGAATGGATTAGAAAACTGTGGTACATCTACACGATGGAATACTATGCTGCTGTAAAAAAGAAGGAACTCTTACCATTTGCAACAGCATGGATGGAACTGGAGAGCATTATGCTAAGTGAAATAAGCCAGTCAATGAAGGAAAAATACCACATGATCTCACTCATTCATGGATAATAGAGACCATTACAAACTTTTGAACAATAATAGATACAGAGGCAGAGCTGCCTCAAACTGATTGTCAAACTGCAGTGGGAAGGCCAGAGAGGGTTGGGGGGCAGAAGGGAGGGGAGTAAGAGATCAACCGAAGGATATAATACTCTTTGTAATAATTTAAGCAATAAAAAAATAAATAAATAAAATATATTTGAATTTGCCAAAAAAAAGAATTTATTGAAATACTTCTAAACCCTAATATAAATATTTTAACACCATTAAATATATTTTTGAGGTAAGCCAGTGTCAGGAACTCTTGTCCAATGTAAGACATGTTCCTAAGTATCTCACTTCAGCAAACTTATGTTCATGTAAGTAAAAATGCTGGGAAAGTGTCATTCTTTGGCGTCTAAAACAAACAGGTAGAATTTTAAGAAGGGTCCTATGTGATCACACGCTTCTGTCTTTGAGCAGATCGAAGCGTTTTGCTGCTCCGGTCACAGTAAGTAAACCTGGACACCGACTGTTTTCAATGATCTCCATCCAGGAGAGATGGACCAGTCTGAGTCCCTGACTGGATGCTATTAACACTGCATGTGGAAAGAGAAAGCACTTTGGAATTTTTCATCCAGTATGCAATTTGCCATTTTCCTTTAACTTGTTCACTTTTTCTCCACCTCAAAAACAAACAACCACAGTAAGAAAACTGCACCTAAACTCTTGGTGTTTAATCATTTTTTGTAAAATGAGACTATGACTTCCAGCTCCACATTCATTGTTTCATGATACCATTACAATAAACTAACTGAAAAATGCCACCACACTAGTTATAGTGGGATTTAATATATGCAGTTAAATACTAGAAATTCAGAAGCTAAACCAGGTTAAGAAGGCCTGAGGAGATTCACGAGAAGGTAGTTTGCCCCAAGCACACCCGGTGTAAAGCCACTTGATTTTGAAGAGGCCACTAACAGAATAAAATACTATGTAAAACAGGAGTTACAAAGACACAAACAAAAGATGTAGAAGAAAATCCCAGAATCCAGGAAATACAGTCTTTGGATAGGGAACGCTTGGTTGCCCACATGTCGTTTTTCACGTCTTGAATTACTCTGCGCCAAAATTAAACTACGCTTAGGGGATGCTGTTGGAGAGTTTCTTTCCACAATGGTCCTGGGATCTTTGGCTTCAGGAAAGAAACTATAATGTTTCTCTAATGCTTATTTATTTGCCTTTAAAGGTTCATAATTCCATGCAAATTGCTACTTTCCTTTTCAAGTGAAAAAAAAAGTGCCTGGTGAATTTTATGGCTTCACTTGGGTAGAACCGTGCGGGGCTCAGACAGGTGCTTGTAATCTTCTCCCCTGGCTCTTCAGCGACAGTCATCCCCCTGACCTAGAACGGCACTGACTCCATATCCATTACTGGGTGTCTTTGAACATAAAGTGTGCAGCACCTTTTGATAACAGATAGAGGCCAGGCTAAAACCACAGTAACTGACTGCAGTTGTAACAACAGCACCAAATGCAGTGGCCTTTCCACCCCAGAAAAGGCCCGGGCTTGTTTGAGTCATCCGAAGACAACATCCAAGACCTCTGGGTCAATGTGACAAATAACCTCATTTAAGGTTTCATTATCTTCTGGGCACCTGATGTGGGCATCATGAGAGGGAAAAAAACTAATGATTCTCCAGTTTTCTTCTTTTATTTGAAAAGAGAGATTATTTTAGCGAACCCATTACTTATTATCTGACTTCGACGATTATCAACATTTTGCCAGACTTGAGAAAAAAAAAATAATTCAGTACTCAGGAGAGCTACAGTAATGAAGACAGTCACAATGAAAATATGATGAGCTTATTTGAAAAACTGTGCAAGAGAAAATGAAAAGGATGGTAGCCGATTTTTGGAAGCTGCCTTTCCTCTGGACAGCATTCAGCTTTGTTCACTACTGTAAAAGTAATTGCTGAATGGTAAAGACAATTTTCAGCTGAAACAACAACATGAGCATTGCCTTCACTGTGGGGTTTATGAGACCCTGACTGGGAAGAGTGTCCCTGTACTTCTTCTAAGACTGCTGCAGGGTTCTAACTTCAAAGGATTATGATGGATGTGAGAATTAGGAAGAGGGAGCTCCTCTCCCTCAGAGGCATAGAAGGGGCCAGGATGAGGCCTGGAAAAATTCAGGTTCTCTTCTCAGCTCTGCTATATTAGTGGCTGGGTTACCACTAAGAGAATCAAGTACAGATATACCTCGGAGATGTTGCGGTTTGGTTCCAGACCACTGCAATAAAGCGTGTGTTGCAATTAAGCGAGTCGTAACCTTTTTGGTAGTGGAGGGTCTTGCCTTCAGTTTGTAAAAAATGCAACATCTGTGAAGCGCAATAAAAGTAGGTATACTTATACCATATAAATCAGGAGTTAAAGAC
>NW_005369942.1:6922461-6930675 GCF_000412655.1 Myotis brandtii
AGAAGGAAATTATGCAGAGCCCAGGAGCATATAAAACTGGAGCAAATTAAGGCTTAAAATGGCTGTCTTGCTAAAAAAAATAATTGAACCTGAATCCAGTCGACCTCTAGGTTTGCCACTTTTAAGAGACAGAGAAACAAGTTAAATAACCGCAAAGAAACAGTCAGCCAAATCCAGAATGGAGGACATCACACAGGAAAAAATGAGCCAGTTCCTATAACAGTTTGATGCCTAAAAAGGAAAAGGTGATGGAAACGGGGAGGAGCAAGGCTCTTATAGAATAAAAAAAGACTTGAGAACCATAAACAAATGCATTATGTGGCTGACTTTTGGATCCTAATTCAAATAAACCAACTGGAAAATACATCTTTGGGACAGCTGGGAAGACCTGAAGATGGCCTTGGCATTAGATATTAAGAAGTTATTCATAATTCTGTTAGGTACGGTAATAGTGTAGTGGTTGTGCTTTTAAAGAATGTCTTGTTAGTTGGAGATGTTGACTAAAGTATATACAAGGGAAATGACATAATATCTGAGGGTTTCTTTAAAACATTTTAGCAGAAAGAAGGAAAGAAAGAAAAAAAGGAAGGAAGGAAAAGAGGGATGGAGAGAGGGAGGGAGGGAGGGAAAGGAAGAAGAAAAGTATGTGGGGGAGGGGACAGATGAAGCAAGATTGATCAAATAATGTTTGTGGAAACTAGGGAATTAATACATGGGGGTCCATTATTCTTTTCTCTCCACTTTTGTGTATGCTTGAAAATTTCCCTAATTAGTGAAAAATTTCCATAAAAACATGCTTTATAGTGGCTGCTTTGGTGCATTTGGGAGGATGTGATATTGATGGCAGTCCACCTGCCCCTTGGGATTTATAGGCTGAGAACTGTTCATCCTAATTTAAAGGAAATTATGTAGTAGCACTTACAGGACACATGTGGTGATGGTTTAGGGTTGGGCTCATGTCGGTATTGTTGTGTGTCATAATTCATTATTGTTGAAGGACTGTTCATTTCCTGCTTATTCACTGCTTCTGTAACACAGTATTTTCTGGCTCTTGAATTCTGTGCTTTATGAAATAACATTTATAAATTAAACACTGCATGAGCCCCCAAGCTGAGACACATAGATGAAACAGGAGGAGTTCTTAAACCACCAGGCTACCCATGAAAGTTCATTTCATTCAAAGAACACAGGCATGGACTTAGGTAAAAATTCTAAGCTTTGCTATTTAAGGTGAGTAAAACTTGTCAGTTCAAGGTCTCAGCCCTGGGCAAATATGAATTATGGTGCTCTACCCAACACCATATGAGAATTTAACCTTACTCAATGACAAATTTTGGTTTCTTCTAGGGCCTCTGCCCATAGAAGCAAAAGCTACTAAATAGTAGTTAGCAGGCTTGTGAGTTTCTTGGGCCCTAACCAGATATCTCTCAGAATCTAAAATTCTGTCAAAGGCTTCTTCGTGGAATTTTAATATGAAGAAATTAGACATCAAATAACTATTTGAGATCTAAACTTGTCTAAAAGAATATTAGCCAAATTTTTGTACACTAATTGCTCTTACGGGTAAATTTTTAGCAGAATTCTAAACATTCTAGAGCAGCCGTTAAATTACCAGCTGGTGTTGCTCAGTGGTAAAATGTTGTCCCATGCACCAGGAGGTCGCCAGTTTGAGTCCTGGTCAGGGCACATACCCGGGTTGCAGGCTCAATCTCTCTCTCTCTCTCTCTCTCTCTCTCTCTCTCTGAAATCAATAAAAACAAATTAAAAATTATGAGTAGACCAAAATGTGCTTAACTTTTATCAAAATTGGAAGAAAAGCAGTAATTCTTCAAGGGTCTTTAGTGACATCTCCAATAATATAGCTCCAAATACTCATTCTCTTTTGCACAGAGGACAGCATGGGAAAACTGAGGAAAGTCATCGAGAGGCCAAGAATAGGTCCTAGAATAGAAACACTACCAACACCTAACATACATTAAGATATAGCTTTAAAACAACTGGCATTTGCTTTTCACTGTATTTTTAATGGAAATGCAAAAGTGCACATAATTGTATAGATTAAGAAAGTTTTACAAAGTGATCACGAGTGTTTACCCACTACCCAAATCAGAAAACAAAACATTACCCAGCAGCCTCCCTTGTATACCAATCAGTTGCTACCTCAGCCCCACTGTAAGCCTTATTCTGTGCCCTTCTGCCCCATTTTATTTTTGCCTATTTTAAACTTTCCATAAATGGAATCGTGCAATATGATTTTCTTTATCTACCTTCTTACACTCAACATTGTAAATCCATCCATATCGCTGCAGGTGCTGTTATTTTCATTCAGTATTCATTGTATGAATACACCATAGTTTACCCATTCTCCTGTTGATGGACATTTGGGTTGTTTCCAGTTTGGGGAGTAACAAATTGAGCTGCAGCGAAATTCTTGTGCTATCTTCTGGTGCACATATGAATGCATGTCTGTTGAGTATATGTAGACGACATTTGTTTTAATAAAACCTGAGACTTATAGTACAGAGACCATATTTTCTTTATCTTTGTAGTCCCAGGACATACCAGTGTCTGAGTAGATACTCAATAAATCTTTGCTAAATGAATGAATAAATAGATGCTTTCTGTGGCTCATTATATTTCCTTCAGGACTTCGCGCCACAGCACCCAAATTAGTATATTTTGGGGTATCATCGAAACCTTTCTGTTTATACACATATGTCCATTTTCCTTTCAGTTAGGTTTTATCACAGAAGTTTTCTATTATTTATGTGCTATAACTGAAATGACTGATGCCCTGCAGGCTTTTCAAACAGTAACATGCAGATGAAGACTGCCCTCTGCCTCGTGCTGTTTACAGCTTGCCTTTTGCTTTGTGAACTGCCTGACACTTCTGCTCAGTCATTTATCACCGAGTCTGCATTCTACATTTATCTGTCTGTTATTCTTTCTCCAGTATAGCATTACTAGACTTTTTTACTTGAGTTATCACAAGTTGGTTATATAATCTTTCTTAAAAATGAACTTTAAACTAAAATTTTTACTTTAATCTTTTTGCAATGTAGGCATGGGACGAGAGAGCACTTTTGGAGGCTATATTTACATGAATGGGAAATGGTATGATATATGCTGCAGGTGCTGATATGTAGACAAAAGAAATGGTTAGTGATATTAGTATCTTACCTTATTTTCCTCTCTCTAGTTCAGAAAATGTAACTTTTCATTGTGTGTGGCATTCATTAATATAATGAGAAAATGCTGGAACCAGACAGAAAAATATTATAAGTTCTTCCTAAAGCTACAGACATTGACAAAGTGCCCAGGTGGTGGACTTCCCGAGTGTAGCGGGACTCAAGATTATGTGACTCTTATATCACAGTCATCTAGAGCAGAAGACCCAACATTGTTGATAGTTCAAAAGAATTAGCTCTAAACTCATTAAATATTAGAAATAAATATGACTTGCCACACATTTGTGCTGAATTCAAATATCTCCAAGAAGAGACTGGTCAGTGATATCAACCCAAAAGTCTTTTAAAGGAAGGAGACATCTAAAAAGATAGTCACTATCGATGGTTTGTCCAATTAACTTAGAAATATCCTTGACATTTTTCCTCTGGGAAGAAAGACTTTGGGTGACAGTTTTTAATATTGCTGTTGTTCAGGGTTGTGGAATTTTCTTCTCCGTTGTTTTCAAGCCTTTAAGCAATGAGAAATGGCCTTGAACCTCCTTGCATGCATATAGCTCCTTTCTAGGTCATTGTACAGTACTTGTAGCTTCTTTCTTTTTTTTTCTCTTGAAGTCACTTTGATATCTCATCATCATTTAAAAACTACTGTTCCCAACGGCCTCTCCAGTTGTCTTTTAGATGATGGATTACAATCAAAAGAGGAAAAAAGTAAAATAAAGTTTTAAATAAACCTAAAAAGAAGAGGGGAGAAAATCCAAACCATTTAAATCAGTGCCATAAAACTATTTTAGAAAACCAGCTTTCTATATTTTAATGCTTTCCATGTCTGAGACATTTCTCCAGACTTTGGTGCTATAATTGTAACACCATCTTGACACTTCTACTTTTGAGCCACAGAGATTTTGCCTTTTCCTTTTTCAAAGAGAAAAAAAAGCTGGAGCCAATTGACCACAATGTGTACTCATGACCCCTAAGCGATGGGGGCAGCAGGGAAAGGGCCACATTTGATGAGCAAGTCTAGGTCCTCTGTTCCTCGATGGCACGGGCAGTGGGCAGGTGGCCAGGACCCTGAAGAGAGGTGAATGGCTGAAATTTAGGCCTGTTCTGATGGGGTGGGGGTGGGGTGGGGAAAATGCCTGCAGGACAGAAGCCAGAGGAAATATTCCTTTGTGGGATTCAGAAAAGAGGGTCCCTTCAGGCATATGAATGCCCTTTCAGAGTAGACTCTTGAGAAAAGAAACCCCTTCTTCCCAGTTGATGTAGGAGGATATCGGGCTAGTTGCCAGCCCCTGCTGGAGCCCTGGGCCAAGTGCTCTGCACAGGACACAACCTGTACATTCAGAGGTGGCAACCACTGCTGCGCGGCAGCCTTGCCATGGGCCAGTCTTTTGGCTGTTCCGCCCCACAGCGGGCATTTGTTCAGGTCATGTGTGAGCCACTCCTGAATGACATTCCAGCCAGCCCTACTAGTGAAGCATGAGCAGCACCCTGACCACATACTTTGGGATTGTTGGAGAATGGGACTGGGAGAGGAGGCAATAAATAGGCTCAACCTGAGAACTCCTTAAAAAAACTAAAACAGAACAACAACAACAAAAAACTAAAAAGGGAGCTGCAGTAGACAGAGTTAGGAAAAATATTTATAACAGATAGAAGAAAGAAAAAAGCATATTTTCTAAGTACTTCTCACAAGCCAGGTACTTTATTTTTATAAATATTACTTCTTAATCATGAGGAAATAAATCCTTAATTAGATATCTGCTTTCTCCCAATACTAAAGAATCTACTGCTAAACAAGAATGTGTCAGTTGCTCAGTCACATGGATAATAAGTGGCAGACTCAGCCCCCAAATATTACAACTCTTAATGACCAACTCTTTCAATTTTCACACACTGACACCACCTGTCCCTGGATCCAACACAGGAGATCTGGGTCTGGATAGTATGGCAGAGACTACTGGTTGCCTTCCAACATCCATTCTCTGCTTCTTTGTAAAAGCAGAACTGAGTTTAGCTGAGCACATGGCCAGTCAGCAGACTAGGTTTCCCAGCCTCTCTTGCACATAGGTCACATGACTGCATTCTGGCCAGTGAGATATAAGCAGACATGCCAAGGGGAACTTCTGAAGGCCATGCATCCTTTTTGTCTCCTTTCTCCTTAGAGCTGCCTACAAGATGAATATGATCTGGAGCCACAATGTTACTTTGGGAATAGACGTTTAATATGGCAGAACAAAAAGACAGAAGCAGCCTGCGTCCCTGACATAGGCTACCCACCTTCAGACTTCCTTCCTTTATGAGAAACAAGCTATTTAGTTTAAACCACTATGTGGGGGTCTTGCTTCCTTGTATACAAACCAAATCCTAACTGATATAATGTTGGCTCTACCACCTCATGGATCCACACCACTGACCTCTTTTTTCCCTTCTACCTCAACACGCTCTGGTTCCACCTTTTTATATCTCAAGCCAATTGTATGTCAGGTGTGGCATTGCTTTACTCTGCCCCTGAGCCTTAGTTAGGACTCTCCATACTAATAAGTTTCTCTGACTTTAAATTTCAGTTATGAGAGCTCAGTCCCTTCCCTAGAGAAATTCCCTAAGAAAGATTACCCTTTTCAGCAAAAAGCTCAGCCTACCAAGAGGATAAGACCTGCCTTTGACAGGTCCCCTAAATTGTCACCACATCCTCCCCCAGGAAGTGGGTCCTAACCTACATAACTAAGAGGCACCAGTCCCCTGCATGCTCCCCGAGGAAAGCCTGTTTCTCTAGATGACTTCCCTCTGCCCAGAGAAAGAAGGGGTCACATTCTGACTCCCCTGTATACCAGCTTCATCAACAGGGATGTCACATACATTTGTGTAGGTTGTGTGTTGCATAAGGGCATTTGCCCAGAGAAGGGGGCATAGATAGGTCTTAAAGTTCTCTGCAGTCTAAGAAATTCTGTGTCCACCCAATCAAACAGTCAGAGTCCAGACTCGTGCTCTTTACCACTTTGTTGTATTGTCTTTATTAACTGGAAATATTCTGTTCATTTATTGTTTGTTTGCTTATTATCTGACTTATTCCCATCCCCCCCTGTTCTGGCATATGAGCTACATGGAGCAGGAGCCTTGCCTGTATCCTGTCACCCAAGAGTTCCTGGCACTCAGTAGGTTTTACTATTACTAGTGGTAATTTAGGGCTTTGGTGACTCACTCTTTCTCTCATCAAAAGCTTGGCTTTCCTTTAGGCCACTTATCACGTTTGCCGCTGAGACTCTGAGAGTTTAGAGGATAAGAAGACAGGAGGGAAGACTAAAGAAAGGCTGAATGCCACTGTGTACATGAAGAAGCAGTGCTGGTTTCCTTGCGTTTATGCCTGAGTTGAAAAAAGCAGTTACATAATTTTACCCATTCAAAACAGCACTTTAAATGCACACCTGGAAGTCATCAGTTCAGACTTCTTGCCACACTAGAAGAAATCTACCAAGGAATAACCAAGAGATTGCTGCCTTGCTCTGAATGGTGAATGGAAATCCACAGATGACTGGTGAGGCTTCATTGGTTTTGTGTGGGGAATCCCAACAGGCATTCCTCATTTCAAAAACCTCCCCCAAGAAGTTGGGCCAATGGAACTCTTCTCTTCCAACAACGAGCATCCTTCCCATGGCCTTCACATTCCAGGATCCTTCTCCTTGTGGAGTAGTCAGGGCACATATTTGGTGTTTTCCTGAAAACTATGGTCATCCCTTTTAAAAATCAGCTTTCTTTCCATTTCATATAGGCACTCTATCATTCAGGCTTAAGACTAATAAAAAAAAAAAAGAAGAAGTAGCCCTACTCAGTTTGGCTCAGTGGATAGAGCATCAGCCTGCGGACTAAAGGGTCCCAGGTTCGATTCTGGTCAAGGGCACATGCCTGGATTGCGGGCTCAATCCCCAGTGGGGGGCATGCAGGAGGCAGCCAATCAATGATTCTCTCTCATCATTGATGTTTCTATTTCTCTCTCCCTCTTCCTTCCTCTCTGAAATCAATAAAAAAAATATTTTTTTAAAAAAGGAAGAAAAATAAATAGGGGAATGTCTGCTTATGACTGCTGCTGTGAAATAATAAAATGCCAATAACATTACCCTACACAGAAACAGAACAGAGATGCTCAAGCGGCATTTTCAGGATGTGATAAATGTCCTTAAAAGTATGGAGTCATAAAAATAAAATGGGATAGAAAACAGACCAAGAAGAAAAAAAGTATAAGATGAAAATAAGTAGCAGGAGAGAATCCCTTCTGATCATTCAGAGAACTTGTTAAATAACATTTAAGAAGAAAAGTAGCTCAATATGACTTCATCTCTTCAGTAACTTTAAACTTTAGTTAATCAAGTATATTTTTGAAAAACAATATTTTTGGCATTTGGTCATTTCATAGAATATAATAGGATACAAATTATACTTTCAAAGTTAGAAAAGTAACTTTTTTGGTATTACTGTTTTCTTAATTAATCTTTTATTGTTGAGATTATTACAGATATCCCTCTTTTTCCCCCCATAGTTCCCCTCCACCCAGTTCCCACCCTGCTCCAAGCCCTAGCCACCCTACTGTCTGTGTCCATAGGTAATGCATACATGCATATAAGATCTTTGTCTAATCTCTTCTCGCATCCCCACCACCCCCTTCCCTCTGAGATTCGTCAGTCTCTTCCATTTTCATGCCCCTAATTCTATTCCATTCACCAGTTTATTCTGCTCATCAGATTTTTTTATTCGTTTGATTTTTAGATTCAATTGTTGGTAGATATGTATTTGTTGCCACTTTGTTGTTCATATTTTTTATCTTTACCTTTTTCTTCTTCCTCTTCTTCATAAAGAATACCCTTCAGCATTTCATATAATACGGTTTGGTGGTGATGAACTCTCTTAGCTTTTTCTTGTCTGTGAAGCTCTTTATCTGACCTTCAATTCTGAATGATAGCGTTGCTGGGTAGAGTAATCTTGGTTGTAGGTTCTTACTATTCATCACTTTGAATATTTCTTGCCACTCCCTTCT
>NW_005369942.1:6930719-6943159 GCF_000412655.1 Myotis brandtii
TCAGCTGACAGTCATATGGGCACTTCCTTGTAGGTAACTAACTGCTTTTCTCTTGCTGCTTTTAAGATTCTCTCTTTGTCTTTTGCCCTTGGCATTTTAATTATGATGTGTCTTGCTGTGGTCCTCTTTAGGTTCCTCTTGTTTTGGGGTTCTCTGTGCTCCCTGAATTTGTAAGTCTATTTCTTTCACCAGGTAGGTGAAGTTTTCTGTCATTATTACTTTAAATAGGTTTTCAATATCATGCTCTCTCTCTTCTTCTGGCATCCCCATAATTCGGATGTTGGTATGCTTGAAGTTGTCTCAGAGGTTACTTATACTATCTTCATATTTTTGGATTATTTTTTCTTTTTGCTCTTTCTGGGTTGGGTGTTTTTTGCTTACTCATATTTCAAATCATTGACTTGATTCTCGGGATCCTTTAGTCTACTGTCGAATCCCTGCATATTATTCTTTATTTCAGTCAGTGTATGCTTAATTTCTGACTGGTTCTTTTCCATTGTTTTGGCATTCTCACTAAGATCCTTGAAAGTCTCACTAAGTTCCTCAGAGGTTTCTAAAAGATTCTTGAGTAACCTTATAACTGTGGTTTTGAACTCTATATCCAGTAGTTTGCTTTCTTCCATTTCTTTCATTTGTGACATGTTTCTTTGTCTCTACACTTTGGCTGCTTCCCTGTGTTTGTTTCTATGTATTGGGTAGGGCTGCTAAGGCTCCTTGAGTTGATAGAGTGGCCTTGTGTAGTAGGTGTCCTATAAGGCCCAGTGGCTCAGCCTCCCCAATCACCTGAGGTAGACACGCTAGGTGCACCCCTTTGTGGGCTGTGTGTACAGTCTTGTTGTAGTTGAGCCTTGATTGCTGTTGGTGTCACTGGGAGGAATTGACCTCCAGGCCAATTGGCTGTGGGGACCAGCTGCAACTATAGTGGGAGAGCTGCTGTTCAGGAGACACTCTTATGGAGCAGGACTTGCTTCAGTGGGGCTTTGGTGCTCACTGAGTCTGCCCCTTGAGTGTGTTGCTTATGGATGTGAAGAGTTGTAATCTGGTATGGTCTCACACTGACCACTGGGTACACTGGCTCTTGGGTCTCCAGGGAGGTGCAAAGTCAACCACTTCCTGGGGCCTCCCAGCAGGAGCTACAGAGAGATCTGCAGATGCAAGGCAGGCTGGTGCTGGTGCTGGTTCTTGGGCCTTTTATTGATAGGTTTGGGGCTCCCTGACCCAGCTGCAGCTTGTTTTACAGGTTTTTAGCCTGAGAAAGGACTGGCCATTCATATGCAAAAGCCACTGCCCACAGCTTGGGTGGGGTTGTAAATTGGGTGAGGCGGGATCTCAGGGAATCACCAGGGCAGAGCAAACAGAAATGGCTGCCAGTCAACCCTGCAATCAGGAAGGTCCCAGCATGACAACAATGACTGCTGCGAGCACTTCCATCTGGAAGAAAGCTGCCACCCTGAGTTCCTGCCCCAATGCCAGACAGTCCAGTTTCTCCTTATATGTGTCTGGATCCCCCAGAGCCTCACCTGGCACTGGAGCTCAGAGGAAGCGGGAACTTTTAAGTTCAGTTCATGGTGTTGGCTTTTAAGAGGAGCAGCTGGGTCTCCAGCAGCCTGTGTGTCACTCAGCCCCAATCCGCACTGGTTTTTACAACCTGTAGTTCTTACTGCTTATAGGGACTTCTTTTCTCATCTCTGGGACCCTGAGCTGGGGGTCAGGTGTGGGGCTGGGACCCCTAGCTCCTCCAGGCTGCCTCCGCAGAGGTGATCTCCTTCCCAATTAAAAAACAGCACACGTGGGTGCCATACCAGCCCATTCTGCGTCTTCACACTTCCTCAGTGTGCTTTCTTCTTTACTTCTCTAATTGTAGGACTTCAATTCAGCCTTTTGGGTGGTTCTGCATGAAGGTTGTTCTGTATTTTAGTTGTGATTTTGATGTGGTTATGGGAGGCAGTGAGTACAGGCATTTTGCCTACACCGCCATCTTGGTTGCAATGTCAGAAAAGTAACATTTTTATAAGATAAATAATGAACATATATAATATGTCCATACGTTAAATATGTAAAAAATACATTAAGACAAATATGCATATATTAGAAACAAAGAGTAATATTTTCAAACAGAGAAGACAAATGAACAGATTCATAAATTAGAATTGGGTTCAGAGTTTCATTTTAGGATAATAATTTATTCACTTAAGTAAGATTGTGGATCTTAATTAGTCATTCATTTTTAAAGTTATTATTTAAGCTTGACTTTCTGCTTTTAAAAAATCCTTATATATTCTGTAAAAATGACACCATTCACCAATGCTTATCCTATATAATAAAAGCCCAGCGACCATAATGGCAGAACAACCAGAAAAACTGCTCGACCAGTCACTATGAGATTCACTGTCCACCTCTTGGTCCCTTTCCCCAGCCAGCAGGCTCCAATCGCCCAATGGTGAATGGTGACCTGGGGGTGGGTGGCGGGGGATGCAGGCAGCACCAGGCCAAGGCCCCCAACCCGCCAGTCACCCCCCATCAGTCATCAGACTCCAATCAACCGATGTCAAACTGGGAATCGGGTGGGTGGTGACGGGGAGGGGGGGGGGCAGCTGCCGACAGCAGGGAAAGATGGCCCTGATTGCAGGCTAGGCCTAGGGACCATAGCCACACACGAATTTCGTGTGCCAGGCCTCTAGTTAATGATAAAATTGGAAGATAAAGGCAACTCAAAAATGGTTAGAACTTAATGTCTGTGACACTGTGTAAGATAAAAATGAGATCCGGCCTTGAAATCAGGCAGACCTAGATTACGTCCGACTCTACCACTCACTCACAAGGTCTTTAAAGAACTACGTAAATTCTGAGCTTTGGCTTCATCAGCTTTAAAACAGGGAGATTATTACCCACCAAACATGATTGTTGTCAAAATAACATAATGTATTTGCAAGCATCTTGCTGAGCACACAAATATTCAAGAAATGTTATTCTCCTCAGTTACCTGCTCAGGAAACGAGGCTACGCTGAATTTCTGCTCGCAAAATAGTCAAAATTTTAAAATATTCCAATCTTTGGATTTTCTGGAATAAACCTAAAATAAAAGGCATCATGAGGGAAAACATTAAGCCTAAATTTACCATGGGAAGCTAACAAAAGGCAGATATTTAAGTATTTCCTTGTAAAGTCTAGAAGCTTTAGAAAACATGTTATTCATGGTATCATGATTTCAGGACCATGGTATCATGGATCAGGATAACTATCCTGATTGCTATGCTAGTTTCAACTTTCTCAGATTATCCACTTAGAACAAGCTAGCTGCAGCAACGATCAAACTGAACTGAAAGACTGGCTGCTGACTCACAAGCTCCTCTCTCTAAAATGACTGCTATTTCATGAATTTAAACAAGTGCCACAAGTGCTCCTTCCCATGTGCGACATTTTTTACAAACTTCCAGGTTTCTAACTGGCTAAGAGAGCCGGACTATAAGCCACTTTGCTTAGTGTCAACAGTGAAGTAGCTCTAATGTAGCCCCTCTCAAGATTATTAAATTCCTCAAATATTAGCTAATTACACATGAACACAACTAATTACTTTCTGACATAAAATGGAAATACGATGGATAGAATAGTGAGTGACAAAAAGATCTTTTGAGGGACCCAAGATTGAATGGAACCATCTAGAAGGTCCAAACAATAAAACACTTATGGTGTACTACCTCCTATCTAAGCCAAAATAAGAACTATTTCAAATCGTATAATAAGAATAAGGTGCTCCAACAAAATTCTGAGTTTTCAGATGAGGGTGACTACACAGGTTTTTTGTTTGTTTGTTTGTTTGTTTTAATGGCAGATGTTAAATTTAAAAAAAATTTTTCCTTGTTTCTCTTGCTTTGCTGATTAATGCACAAAGTTGGCAAATATAAACTCCCCAAGAAGCCACCAGAATGATCTGTTGATCAAGCATGGCTAAGTTTGTTAAACCTGCTGCAATGAGGGAGACTGCCACCTTAATAGAGTCCTGGGACTATCTCAGAGGGGAGGTCAGAGGCAGAAATGTATAGGGGTTGGAGTGTGAGTCTTTTAAAGTGGGGATCAGGTTAAGATTGGGAAAAGTTATGATATGGTAGTTTGGGATTGATGGACACAGCTCTGAAGCTCCTGCAGAAGTCCTGATAAGTAAGTAGTTATTTAATAAGAGAACCATTTGCCCAGATAAGTAATCGACTGTCCTGAGAACAGGGCTGTTTGCCCAGATGAGAAATTTATTGTTGAAATAAATTAGTTTGAGGGAATTTCTTGATGCAAACAGTGAAATTACTTCTTATTCCGTAAGTTTATATTCCTGGGTGAATTTCCTAAAGCAAGTAGTAAGTCATGTTGCCACAGGTGGTCTTAGTGCTCAGACCTGATGGTTAAGATATGTAGATGCAGGGAAAATCTGTTCCCATTGTGTATTAGGGAATCCCACACTGGCAGAACCCCAACACTGAATTAAGCAGTGAAATAAGAAAAAGAGAGGGGGGTATGGGGCCAGTCAAAAAAGGGATGTGCACAGCAATTTCAGAGAGTTGGATAAAGTTACCTGCTTTCTCCAGAAAAGCAGGATTGAGGGACATCAAAGTTCAACTTGTACTTCAACTGGTCCGGGTATATCTGAACTTCAAGGAGCAGAGGCCAGAGAGAGAAGATTCAGCCATAGCCTATCTAGACCAGATCAATATATCTGGTTGGTCTGAAATGCTTAGATGTGATGGTGTGTTCCTTGAGGTTGGACCTGCCCATTCATATTAAATGCTCTGCACATAACTGCAAAATAAATGAGGTTCTACTAAAGGCTGTAGATTGGTCTCCTCCCAAAAAGCTAGAGAGATCTGTAGATGCAGGTTGGCCTGTTTGGTAACAAGTCCATGTTTCTATTAACCACAAAGAGAATGTTGGATTAAAAAAAGACCATGACGATGCTTAAAGGACCCAGAAACAGATGAGGTACAAGAAAGAGCAGAGGTGAGAAGTTTATTGTTGAAATAAATTGGTTTGGGGGGGAGCATTTGATAATTACAAATACCTTGTGTTCATATAGTACCTTTTAATGTGCAAAGTGTTTACATTTATTTTATTTGACCGTCACCACATTCTTGAAAGGAAAGGAAAACAGGCATTATTTTTACGGTTTTATGGCTGGAGAATACTGCAGCTCAGAGATGGTTATGTGTCTTGCCCAAGGTCATGACCCTGTAAAATTGCAGACAGGACTCTTGGGCTACGATCTTCTTAAGCATTTTGCAACTGCTGAGAATTGGAAGCAGAACTAAAGCTGTGAGAAGAGTGAGAGAAGTGTTTCTCTGCACCCTCCAACCATAAGTACCAAGGTTTGCCGAGTTGTAAGTTCTGTAAATAGACAAGAGTGTGCTATGAACTGAAACTAGAAACGGAATGGACCCCGTCCACAGTGTGCCCTGAACATAGCTCTGAACCACCCGAGCTCTGCGCCACCATCGTTTAAACACAGATTACTGTTTTCATGCCAGAGTCCTGCCTGGCCACGTGTTCCCACAGGCAGCAAAATTTCAGTATCCCTGTCTGGTTGGGCTTAAGTTTTTGGCAAGAATTTCCCCTTCTCTTGTGAACATCTTGGAAAGCTTTTAACTGAGCACAAAGATGTTTATTTTGAGTAGCAAAAGGGACTAACTAAGTCTAAAAACAATCTCTACCTCTCCCACCAAATGATTCTTACTTTTAAAATGGAAGATATCTTGCTACCCCACCATCTACAAGGTGGTGATGCTACCTGGACGGCTCTGAAGAAGCTGTTGGTTCCCTCTGTGACTTCGGGCCCTGGCGAGGAATTAGGAATCTGGAGTGAGGGAGCGTTGAGGGAGTGGAGATGGGATGAAGTGTTAGGTCAGTGATGGCGAACCTTTTGAGCTTGGTGTGTCAGCATTTTGAAAAACCCTAACTTAACTCTGGTGCCGTGTCACATATAGAAATTTTTTGATATTTGCAACCATAGTAAAACAAAGATTTATATTTTTGATATTTATTTTATATATTTAAATGCCATTTAACAAAGAAAAATCAACCAAAAAAATGAGTTCGCGTGTCACCTCTGACACACGTGTCATAGGTTCGCCATCACTGTGTTAGGCCTAATTGGGGAAGAGTGGTCTATAGTGGAGTTAGACCAGGGCTGGGGAACGTCTGGCTTGTGGGCCTCGGAATCATTTGGTCTGGCCCTGCCAAAGCATTAGGGGTGAGTTAATCAAATGTTTGATCAAATATAGCAGGCTAATTTTTAAGTTAATAATTTTGTATGGCCCGAGAATGATGTTATAAATATCCAAATGGCCCTTGTCAGAAAAAAGGTTCCTCATCCCTGAGTTAGACAAACAACCACAATGCAGCTGCCTCCCAATTGCCTGCTTATTTCTTGAGGACCTTTTGGAAGAGTTTTCACACTGGTTTTAGAAGGGGTCATGTCCAGGCAGAGAACATAATTTGTTAGGCTTTGAGGATAGTGGCCAGTGTCACATGGTCAATAACTGTTGAAGCTTGCTGAAATATAATCATGTTGTTTCAGAACTATAGGATACTTTAGAGCAACTGGCCCAAGTTCCTCATTAGAGAAGAAACTAAGATCTAGAAAATCCTGGGACTTTCACAAGGTCATCCATGATTCAGCAGTAATCCAGGTGTGTCAGACAAGGCTTGTGATGCCTGGGTCCCTGCCCCACTCTGTGGCACAGCTCTTCTGAATGCTAACTTTCTTGTGGTGGTTTGATTCTCTCTTCTCTCCACACTGGACTGCTCGCTCTGTTGAAAAAAAAAACTGTCCAACTTCCAGCGGGAAGGGACCTAACAAAGGAAAGGCTCTCTTCACTGAATGAGCAGAGGTAAAACGACCTTTTCTAAAAGTGCTGCTCAGAGGCCCAGACTTGGAACTTCCTCTTCAGGTATCCAATCGAAATACAGTAGTGGGGGCAGGGACGTGATGGAAAGGGAGAGAACTGAACTTCCTGAAAGCGAGAAGGCAGATCCCTGCGGATTTGGCAACAAGTGGAAGAACATTGGTTTAGATCAGAATGAAACCTCGATTTCTTTGTGGAGGAGACTGTCAAAAATTCATGACTGGATCCTTGAAGTTATTGCTTGCCTCTGCTATATACAGAGCCCTTTATGAGCTGAGCTATTCATTAGCATCGAAGGGAATCCCACAACTAACACAGATGGTGTAAAGTTAAAAATCAGTCTGGTTAGGGAGGCAGAAGATTGATTTGCCTTGGATCAATACTGTCTCTATTCTTCTAGAGCAGCGGTTCTCAACCTGTGGGTCATGACCCCTTTGGGGGTCGAATGACCCTTTCACAGGGGTCACCTAAGACCATTGGAAAACACATATATAATTACATATTGTTTTTGTGATTAATCACTATGCTTTAATTATGTTCAATTTGTAACAATGAAATTGGGGGTCACCACAACATGAGGAACTGTATTAAAGGGTTGTGGCATTAGGAAGGTTGAGAACCACTGTTCCAGAGCAAATTCAGGTGTCCAGGCCGAGTAGAAGAGGATGCCTCTGGGGTTCCCCACTACTCCTAAGACCTTAAACTCTTAGACATCAGTTTTCCCAACGCTTGCCTCTCCTACAAGGTTACAATAAACACCATAGTGCCCTTGCCATCGAGTCCCATGACTTTCAAGTAGACACTCAGTTTTCCGCTCATGCTTGATGACCTTGATAGCTTTTCAGTCTCTCTAAGTTCATTTTAATCTTCCTGAGACTCCAAGTCTCCCCCCATGCCCCAATCACAGTGCACAATTTTTCTTCCTTCTCCTAAGAGAGCAATGACCATGAATTATGTTTCCCTTACTCCTGAAGGAAGGAAGCGATACCCGTTTGGGAGGGTCCTTGTCACCATTGCTGCTCTAAGCAAAGTATTATTTTGCTTTTTAGCTCGACTCGCCTTCTTTCGAAGGGGCTTTGTTTTCTGGAGACTCAAAGAAATTCTGACAAGCCAAGAATCAAACCAAGAGGCAGAAGGTAAGAGAACTAAACCACCTATCTTTTGGGTCTAATTGCTGCAGCTGCAGAACTTCCAAAGGGAAAGCAGTAACAGGCAAAACAGGTCAGGGCTCCCAGTTCAGCTGACACATCGCTGAAGATGAAAAGCACCGGAGTCATCAGGGCGCTGATTTTCTATCCTTCCCCCAGACAGCATTCTCAAAACCCTGAGGAGTCTTTGCTCCACTTGGCTGAATTGCAATGGACTGAATGTTTGTCCTCCAAATTCATGGTTTGAAATGCAACCCCCAAAGTGACAGTATTAGGAGGTGGGGCATTTGGGAGTTGATTAGGTCCTGAGGGTGGAACGCTCATAAATGAGATTAGTGCCCTTATATAGGAGACCCCGGAGAGATCCCTCACCCCATCCGCCTTGTGAGGGTTCAGTGAAAAGGCAGCTGTCCAGGAAGCAGGCTCTCACCAGACAGGGAATCTGCCGATGACTTGGTCTGAGATTTCCCAGCTGCCAGGACCATGAGAAATAAATGTGTGTGGTGTATAAGCCACCCAGTCTTTGATATTTTGTGATAGTGACAAATAGACTAAGACATGAATGCAGAGATGTTTCCTTTTTGGGGTAATGATGTTTCAGTTTTCCAGGTAGGGACAGTCTTCCTGATTCCTAATAAGTATCCAATTGTTGAAATTCCATCCCTTACAGCTTACACTCCTAGGAACCAGTTAGGGGTTTTCCTTCCTCTGACACTGTGGCTTGAATTGCAAGAATTGTCCCTTTTATGCAAATTCAAGCAAAATAATTCAAATGACGAAACTACTGTGTTTTCTCCTCCTCCTCCTCCTCCTCCTCCTCCAAAAAACTGTTCTCATCTACGACTACACAACTCAGACTTCTCAGAGCAAACGGACAGGCTGTTGTCAACCAAAGAACTGGAGACATCAGTCCCCAGCTCTCTTGCTTTTGTGAAATTGTTCAATAAGTTGGCAATTTTATTTGGAGCACAAAATAACAAAATCTATTTTAAGTTAAAGAAGTGTGGGTTTTTTTAATTTTTTATTGATTTCAGAGAGGAAGGGAGAGGGAGAAAAAGATAGAAACATCAATGATGAGAGAATCATTGATTGGCTGCCTCCTGCACACCCCCTACTGGGAATCCAGCCCACAACCCGAGCATGTGCCCTTGACCGGAATCGAACCTGGGACCCTCAGTCCACAGGCTGATGCTCTATCCACTGAGCCAAACCGGCTAGGGCTGTGTGTGTTTTTTAAAGAAGATGTCCACGAAATCTTTAACACACCTCCTTTTCAAAGGTGGGACCTAATTCCCCTCCCCTTGACTGGGGACTGGACTTAGTAAACTGCTTCTGATGAACAGACATGGCAGAATCGAGGTTTCACGGCATCCAAGGCCAGGTCATTAGAAAGGATGGCTCCTGCCTGGCGCTCGCTCTCCCCGATCACTTGCTGGGGGAAGCAGCTGCCATATCATGAGAACACTGGAGCAGCTTTGGAAGAGGTTTATGTGGAGAAGACCTGGGCCCTTCCCCCACAGCCCAGCCACATGTGTGAGCCATGAAAGGGGACCCCCAGCCCCATCAAGCCTCAGACACTGAGCCTCAGGAGAGACCTCAAGCTGCTCCAGACTTCCTGATCCACAGATACTGCCAGAGATAATAAATGTTTATCGTTGTTTAAGCCACTAAGTTTTGGGGAAATTTGTTATGTGATAATAGATAACTAATACGGGAAGCAATTAGCAGAGGATACTGTTCTATTCTTGAAACCCTTGAAATGAAAATACCAATTATCGTACAATCAGAGGATTCTTTTTTCCCAGCTACTTACATTTCATTCTCATTCATTTGGATCCCATAAATCCCACCCAAAATGCTCTGAATCTCTATTTTTCTTCTCATCTGTTCACATTTGAAAGGTTGATATGCATTATTTACATGTGGATGCATAGACGTGAATGGAACAGGAATGCCAAAAGGGTTAAGAAAACTGAAAGCTAGATACAATTCCCCTCTTATTAACTATCTCACACCTTTCATCTCCTCTGGAATCCTTTCTGTCTTGGAGAAAATGCTTCAGTTTTGGATTGGTGTTAGCTCGGAGGTACTAGCTTAGTTTAGTAGTTCACCTCTTGAGTGAATTACTGATAAATCCACATTTTTTTTGCTCTCTGGCAAGATTCTCTTCTAAGACACAGTTCTGACTATATCACCTTTCCACTCAAAAACTTTCAAAGATTACTCATTATAGTCTGCATGGAGGTCGCTCATCAGCCCCCAACTCCATGTGTGGTTATATCTACAGGGCTCAAAATAAGACAGCGTCTGGGAGAATGCTTTCTAAAGGCAGGCACTAGAAGTATGACATATCCTCTTCCCTAATATTCTATGATACCGCACAAGATCTTCCATTTCCAAAGGGCCTAGAGCAGTGATGGCGAACCTATGACACGCGTGTCAGAGGTGACACGTGAACTCATTATTTTGGTTGATTTTTCTTTGTTAAATGGCATTTAAATATATAAAATAAATATCAAAGATATAAGTCTTTGTTTTACTATGGCTGCAAATATCAAAAAATTTCTATATGTGACACGGCACCAGAGTTAAGTTAGGGTTTTTCAAAATGCTGACACGCCGAGCTCAAAAGGCTCGCCATCACTGGCCTAGAGTTCGCTGGCAACCTGAGGTCAGTGACACCTGTTTTCCTTGGTGATGCGGTTTAGTGGAGAATTTGGGGTTTACTGTTATTTTCTACATAACACAGACTGTGTATTCTTCCCTATCTCTCTGCCAATCTTCATCCTGGGCTTGGAGATCCTAACTCATTTGTTTTTGTCAAGAAGGACATTTCAAAAGCAAAGGCACAGCCATCTCTAGTCATGCTGGCTGTTAATGTAATCCAACTGAAATGATGGATGGGAGTTGGTGACCAGCATCTTTCTGTAAAACAACGTAGGGAAATAAAAATATAGGACATCCAGTTACATTTGAATATCAAATAAATGATGGATAAACATTGTAATATAAGTATATCCCAGATAGTACATAGAATATGCTTATATTAAGGAATTATTTGTTGCTCACATTTAACTGGCATCCATCCTGTTTTTGCTTGTGAAATCTAGCAGCCCTAATTACACTCGCTACAGCTGAAGGTCTGTGAAGGGCATTCTCACGGCTGCCACACTAAGGGCTCGGAGAGGAAAGGCAAGAGGTTGGACTTAGAAGAGGATCCTGAGAAGCTGAAACTCAGACATCTAAGGAAAGGGTCCCCACCAGCTGCTGCCAGAATCAGGGAGGGGGTGGAACTCCTGCAGCTGTCGGAAAACGACAAAGCATATTCAACTGCTGCTGTGGGAAGAAACTGCTGCTCTGGGGAAGACGTGTTGCTGGACAGGACCACAAGCAGACAGGAAGTCACAGGGAAGCAAAAAGAAAACACATCGGATGAAACAGTCCCTTCTCCCTCCTCCAGCCCCGCAGGCTCCCTCAGCTCCCCCTATTGCAGAGCCTCACGGGGAGCCACAGGCAAAACAGAAATGCAGAGCATAACATTAAAGATCAGGTTTGGGATTAAAGATAAAAAATGAGTAACTGGCACAAGTGTAGAAGATGACAACCAACTTATACTAATAAAAGGGTAATATGCTAATTAGACCGGGAGACCTTCCGGACGTTCTTCCAGACAAAGCCATGGTGGTGGGGCCGAGGCAGAGGCAGTAAGGGGCGACCAGACTGCCGGGGGGACAGTTGGAGGTGAGCAGGCTGGCAGGGGTGGGCAGGTGGGGGGGAGCAGGCCGGCGGGGGGCGGGGTGCAGTTAGGGGTGATCAGGCCAGAAGGGGGGGCAGTTGGGGGCAATCAGGCCAGCAGGTAGAGTGGTTAGGGGCAATCAGACAGGCAGGTAGGTGAGCAGTTAGGAGCCAGCAGTCCCGGATTGCAAGAGCGATGTCCAAGATTGGAGAGGGTGCAGGCTGGGCTGAGCGACCCCTCCCCACCCCCGTGCACGAATTTCGTGCACCGGTCCACTAGTTAATGAAATAATGAAGGAGTAGCTACCGGCCTCTTATGATTTCAACATGACACCAGACTTGCAAATTTCAAGGTTGATGGTAATGGGGTTTGGGACCTACTACCCCAAACAGGGCACAGTGGTTTATCGATTATCTTAAGCTGAAGGAATTTGAGAAACCGCAGGTGTTGGAAGAATTCTCTGACCTTCTCCCTGAAGCAGGTCATAAGACTGTCACATGAGAGGTGCCTTCCCCACACGCAGAGAAAAGGAGCACCCTTATCTCCAAAGACACTGGGAGGAGAATCTGACAGAACAGGCATTCCTAAGTGTCCTCCCATTTACTACCCTCAGCTTAGACCTTTGTCCTTTTACATCTTCTCCCCTCCCCCCCCCCTCACCACCCCCCC